>NW_008708752.1:591203-750040 GCF_000327385.1 Lottia gigantea | reverse complement strand
CTAGAGGAAATTGGAATATTGAAAATAGAAACTCTAAAAGACTCTCATATAACAGTATAATGACATTTGCAGTCTTTGCAGCATAATTAAGTATATTTTAATCTTTTAGAATTGGTGTTATTAAAAGTGGTGCATCTACGCCAAAAACAGAATCAGAGAAACTTCAGATTTTATGTCAAAGTCAGTCGGTGTCAGACAATGATGATGATGATGATGAGAATGATGATGTTGATATCATTGATTGTGATGAGTTCAGTGATGATGGTCAACCTATTATGAACATAGTGAAGTCAGAACCTGGTGTAGATGATGAAGAACATATGGAAACCAATGAACAACAATGCTCAGTTGTAGAAAATGAACATGTTCAAGAACATAGTGTTCAGAATACTGATATGGACACTAGTGAACATGTTGAGAACACAAGTGAAAATCACAACATTGGTGATGAAGTGAACACAAGTGGTGATGAACCTAGCACAAGTAGTGGACATGACTTAGTTGTCTCTTCCTCAAACACCAACACCAGTATCATGACCTCTCCCAATCTTACCTCTGGTTTAAGAACTGTGAAAAACAGATCAAAAACCACCCCAATATCACAAAGATATCAAAAACCTAATACAGAATCAACTGCTACACTGCCAAAAGACAAAATTGACTTGACCAAAAGGATTGTATTAGATTCTAGTGTTATAACAGAAGGTTCGCCCCATTTCGTTCTACCAGCTAATGTGTTTCCTAATCTACCATTTAACCAAGGTGAAGAGAAGATGCAGATGGTCCTAGTTCCTGAAACTAAAGATGGTGAAACTATTTATCATGTTTATATGTTACCAGAAACAGAGGAGAATAAAAACAATGACAGTTCTATAAATAGTAACACTGATAAAGAAGTTGAACCATCTTAGCATTGTATTTGATGATAGAAATATTTTAATTTTAGTTTGGGTAAAATGAATTAATCGGCAGTTTTTTTAAAAATAAATTTAAGTTGATATCGATATAAATTTTATGCAAAAATTTCAACAAAGTCAGTTTTATAATACCTGATTGTCAAATCTGTGGTGGTAGGTGTCACATCCCAACCACCAAACTGGACCAACCAGAAGTAAAAAAAAATACTGATACTAGGCCTACTATGGATTACAGATTTTCATTAAAGTGACAGATGCACTATAAAAGAAATTTCTAGTTTAAGATATTTTTTAAGGAATTATGTGATTTTTGTACATTTCTAGTACTTCTGGTAACTATTTAAATACATTCAAGACTAAAATCAACCTTTAAAATGGCACATCTGTCCGTTAATTAAATCAAGCAATATTTTTTTCTTCTTTAGTTATCTTTGGTTTTGGTTCTATGTTTTGGTTGGAATTAAATTTCAAATATCATATTATGCAAAATTTGACTACCCTAGCTTTCATGATCAGATTTTTTCATAGGTATTTAGTGTGTTTGTGGATATTTTCTGTTAATTTTTTGAACAAACCCGGTATATTGTTATTGGGTATCTTGTTCTTGATAGACTTACAATTTCTTTGATTTTTTATCATTTGTTTCTTGTTATTATGTCAGTGCTATGTTATTCATTTGTTATTTGTATCATGATGTTTTATTGTATTAATAAGGTGATTTTAATACAAAAATAGATACATTTGTTATCATTTCTTAGCTAAAACAGAATCTCATAAGATGTAGTCATGGTAAAAATTGACTAAGGAGTTGGAAATGAGTATAATCAAAGTTGTATAATAATTGTGCACATCCAGTTAATTTTGTTGAATTTTCCTTTTAAATTATTTTGAAATAAGACTTGAACCACATTAAGAAGTAAGGAATACGCATCACGAACACAAGACAATATTATGGAATTAGCACACTTCTTTAATAAAAAAACATAACAGAATATATAACAACTAAGAATAAATAACCCTGTTAATCCTTAGTATTATTTTTAGTTGTTATATATTTTGTTATGTTGTATTCTGTCATTATTTCATCTGATAACAGCACATGTAATTTGTGTTGAAACGTTACATGATTAATATTCCATTAAAGAAGTGTGCTTATTCCATGATATTGTCTTGTCTTTGAACATAATTATATGACTGGAATTTAAAATGTTACTTTGAGATTGGCCATCTAAAAATTCTATGGCTCATGCACTTGGAATGCTTAAACTATCATTTAAACTTTGAAAATGTCTTTTTTTTTCAATTATGTATTTTTAATTCACCCAGATCCCTCTTTGCCTCATTTTAACTTAGAGCTTGATAGCTTTTATCACCATTTTGTTTTCCTGCTGGAGGTTCATAGTCACACTTGATCAGTCACTCTTGATCAGTCACATTTGATCAGTCTCACTTGGTCAGTCACATTTGATCAGTCTCACTTGATCAGTCACATTTGATCAGTCACACTTGATCAGTCTTATTTGATCAGTCACACTTGATTAGTCAATCTTGATCAGTCTCACTTGATCAGTCTCACTTGATTAGATTATGATAACACAAGAACCATTTGACTTCCATAATATTTGCAATATGGACATTGTGATGTGTTAAATTTGTCACACAAAGTACATGAGCCAAATGTGTGAGATGATATGGGAATGGCGATAAAGGTGCTATAAGGCCCCAAGTTATACAAAATTCCCTGTGAAATCCAATTGCAAGCCTCATAATTATTATACTCTGCCATTTCAATGTTTTGAATTAGTTCTCTTAATGTAACATTCCTTAGTATTCCTGTTATTTGTTTTAATCAGTTTTATTTTTCATTATTTATATCATTAATAATCATGTAGTTTATTATTACTAAAGTCAATTCTGTACTCAAACCATACTAAAAATCAAAAAAAAATTATTGGTCAACAAGAACTGTGTTATTGATAAAAAATTTTCTCAGAAATATTGTGGTATATTATGGCATTATGTTACTGCAATATTATGTTAATTCATTATGTTGGTACTATGTACACAATTATGTACTATATAATTTTTGAACACATCATGTGGATTCCCTCTTAATATTAGACATAAACTATAAGTCAATACGGTTGACGCAATATAGTTATCTTTTCATATTTGTTTTAGTTTTGATTATTACCTAATTTTTCATTTAAACACCCGGATGAGTTGGTGGTTTATTTTAAATAGATATAGCTCAGTTGGTTTTAGAGCGTTGGGATTTTTAGGTCGACCAACGGGTTCTAACCAGTTTGGGATTTCGCAAGTCTTGTGATAATGTGGGAAAGATTTTTGGGCCGAAGACCAACTGAATCGATTTTGATTGGAACTAGGAATCTGAGTTGTCTCGATTTGCAAGACTTACAATATACTTTTGAAGGCACTGATGAAGACTTGATAATTCATATCAGAGGTCACGTACAGTGACGTTTTTACATGGGGAAGGATGGGAGCAGATATTGCAATACCCACCCCCTCACCTCCCTTCAGCCTCTATAACTGAGACTGATCCGTCTATGCCATCCAGCCCGGCTTCCGTCACTATCAATCCGTCTTGACGATTCTGTAGTCGTTTTAATGCACACGTATGTCGATTTACTAACCTCTTAATAAATACCTGATAAGAAATCTACTTGTGATATTATCAATATACTGATGATAAAAGATGAACTACAAAATGATATTAAATAAATACACTCTTGTTTTGGGGGTAAGATAAATTATTCACCCTTAATTCCTTAATATTCTGTTAAATGCAATATTGAACAAGGATTCCAAATTGTTCTTAATTCTACAGTTCTACAGCCTGATCAAGTAAAAAATCTACTGACTTACCCATTTTGTACGAAGTATTCTCTTTGGTACCTATCATGGTTCTAACTGTAACATTAAGCAACCTATACTTAGTTTAAAATGTGATATTTTACCTGCCAAAGTAGTTGCAAGATAGTTTGACGCGATAAATTTCGTATTTCAGATAATTCTGGTTTGCACACAACCATGTATAACAGACGTGAATATCACCAAGGTTCATCTGATTTTTATGAACCACCTTGGTAAGATACCATTTTTTAATATATATCACGACGATTATGGTCTGTATGGGCCTGCTTGAGCACCTTGACAACTTGGACAAGCGGCAAATTCGACAGAATGCAAGGGATTATCAAACATACATAATATATTATACCGAAATTGCGGATCTTCTGGGTCGTTTTAAAGATCTGTGGAACCATAAGGGTGCTATAAGATATAGATTTTCCAAAATTTCATGGATCCCAACATGCGCCCCTGTATTAAGTGTATCTATCACGACAGCAGGTCATAATATTTTTAATTCTAATGTTATCATGATAAAAATTTAATCATCATATTCCTGAAGATGATGCTACACTTGACATTCTTGAAGACATTGACGGTTAAACACCTTTGTCTGATTTGGTGTCTGCTTGTTTACCTTTATAGATGTAGGTTTTAATGGAATAACGCCTCAGACTGGATTTGTTATTAATGTGATTAACAAATATTTCACCAAATATTTTCCTGGTGCTATAGAATTAGCCCTTCAAATGAACTTTCTGGGCTATAGAGAACGATTGATATATACTACTCATCCATGGTTAGTCAGTCTGTACCTTGACTGTCCACAAAATCTTACCATGTCTGGCATTCAACTGATGGTAAGATTCCAATACTTTCATAACGGCATACTGAAAACTATCGTACAGCAAGACATTCTAATGTTATTGAAGCAACCACTCTACCGAGGAACAGGTACAGGACACTGTGAGTAGTAAAAGCATTAAAGTCTCCATGCGTATGAACTGAAACGAAACAGGGCTGTAGTCCTTTTTCTGTCCGGCATTGGACGGGAAACAACATGCAGTGTCCATAAAAGAAATTTTATTTCAGAACAGCTACATTAGCCTACCCATTTTCATTTTTGGTTTACGTGTACAGATTGCAATAGGCACCTTTCAAATATCCGCTTGATAAAGTTTTATATATCCACAAAAAAGATTTCCCTTTAAGTGCTTTTTTCTTCTAACAGTGTCCAACTGAAGAACAGAGAGAAGGGTTTCTGTATGCAGCTAAACGTGGAGATATAACATGGCATGCGGGACCAATGAACATGCAATACGAAGCTCTAGATACTGCCATGGTAAATTTTAGTCTGAAATTATCAGAGGATATGGATGCTAGAATGGATATTAAAAGACGGCATCGGGTTCTCAGTCAAAGAGATGTTCCTGGTAAGTACGCAAAAGCTTTTCATAATATGTTCTCAAAATGTTCAGCATACCCCATTTGTAATTAGTTTGGGTAAAGCATAGAAAATATGGCGCCCGGTCTTTAGGCAGAATACCGTTGTATTCCCCAATGGTACGCATCCGTTTTGGGTCAATAATACATTCAATGTTTCAGGAATGACAAGAGCACTGATTCCAATCTTTAACAACCATGGTATAGAGGGTGTAACAGTTGGTGTTAATTCAGTGTCTTCACCACCAGCAGTTCCAAAGATCTTCAAATGGGTCTTCCAGAATTCAAGTGTCATTGCTATGTGGCATCCTGGTAAGGATAATAACGCTGAAAGTATTTATTCTGCAGAGTCTATTCTAAAAAATATCTCTGCATTTGAAAAACTTTATATCTGGAATCGGAATAGTACTCATGTACTAATAAAGTTATAGACCCCAGTCGTCATAATTATGTGGGCGTGTTATTGTCATTTCAGGAGGATATCCCATTAAACCAGGTTCTTTTCCCAGCATGCCATTAGGTCTATCAAGAGATAACTGTGTAACATTTGAACAGTTTGATGAAGCAATGTGTTTTTCATTCAGAGGTGACAACCAGGGACCACCAACATCCATAGCAGTAAGATCTTTATCTTCATCATAATGTCTAAATCATTGCTTCTAAATCGCTACATTTCCGACATGTTATCTGGAAATTAAATAATGAAGCTGTCGATTCATCTGAAACGCTTCTTACGTGGGTGCATCTATAGTGCTGAATTTCACAGCCCATGATGCAGCAGACGGCAATCCCTAGCAGTTGATGCTGAACATATGTTTTTACATCGACAGGAGGTATTGAATTCATATGAAATAGTTAGAGGTCAGTTTCCTGGTGCTATAGTTGAAGGTTCAGCTTTTGAGAATTTTGTGGAAGTAGTACAGTCCGTGAAAGATAAACTACCAGTTGTTGATCAAGAGATCGGTGATACTTGGATTCAAGGAATATCATCTGATCCTGGTAAAACAGCCATGATGAGAGGATTTTTCCGAGCCAGAACAGCTTGCTTGACATCTGGTTGGTTTTACATGATCTTAACTTTATCTTTGATATTTGGAACATCTGATGCTGCATTTGCATACGTTTGGATTGTACACGTTGTTGTTTTTTTTTTCAGCCATGCGGGTTACTTTATCGGAACGGTTGATCGTTTGTTTGGTATTCGATTAAAAATTTGATATGCGTATTAATGTCATTAGTACAGGAAGGCAGGATGAAAGAGTTTTCCACACTTCGTAAGCGTCTGTGCAATGTCTGTCAAATCATCAGTTCACATAGCTGCCTATGAATCAAATAATTGCAGTTACATTTATTCTAGGTGAATGTAATGATATACAACTACCATTCTACAACGCGAGTAGATTCCTGGTGAAGTTAGCAGAACACACATGGGGATTAAGAAGTGTCAAAGATTCAGTTAATTGGACCAATGACAAGTTCAGTACTCAACTAAAAAACAAGGGTGCATGATTAATGTTTTATTATCGAATATGTTGAACTTATGAAAGTATGATGTTTGGCATCCTGAAGCCATGATCAGTATCAGCTGATCAATATCCGCTTAACAATAAATCAAACGCTTAATTTAGCTAACAATTTTGATATTAAATATTCAATAAAACTTTTTCAGCTCCAAATTTTGAGGACGTTATCTCTTCTTGGTCAGAACAAAGACAGTTCATAGATTTAGCTTTAGAAACATTGGGAGATCATCCTTTAGTACAGGCTGTTGAAGAAGAATACAAACAACTAGTACCCCAAGCTCCGGATTTATCAAGTAAGATACCTTAGTGTACTAGCTATCTGTTTTGCATGCACTGGATTAAATTCAAGGAAGTTGCCTAGAACAATGCATTGAGGGCAGCGGGATTTAATACTCATAATGAAAATAGTTGGAAATTTAGTATTTTATGAGCTTTAAGTAACAGTTCCATTGGTTGGAACAGTCTAATAATTTTGTACCACAATAGTAGCCAAATAGTATCATTTGTATATAATTCAGAATATAAACAGCTATCCGCCACCACGTTTGACTGTCAAAATGGTTTCAAATTTAGTTTTGCTGCTGATGGATCGTTAAATAAATTACAAGATAAAGATGGCGTAAGTTTATGATTAATTGCTCTATCTTGGCTACCTCATCGAATCCATTCTAACATCTTCACAGAACATCATGCCAACTAACCAAAACTTGCCCTCACGAGTTTCGGGCTGTTAATATAATTCTGGAATTTGACTCGATTGGTTCTTTCATGTATGTGAAGAAAGGTTCAGACCAACTTGATCAGACGTGCAATTCAACCACATAGCTCAAAACCATCTCACAATGTTGATCTTAAAGAGCATAGTTATTGTACCTTACTTTTCATCTTTTCAGAGAAATTGGGCATCAAAATCTCAACCAATAGGTCAGTTATTGTATAAGACCTACAACGATACAGATTTTGACAGTTTCCAAAAGCAATATGTCCTCAATCATTATTACTGGTTTCAAGTTGGTAAATGGAATTTAACTGCAAACTGCCCAACATGCGAATCCACAATCTGGAACACCAAATTGCAGAAACTGTATGCTGCATCCGGTAAGCAATAGAATTTGTAAATGTATTGCAACAAACATTTTCTTACTTCCGATAATAAAGAACACCTCTTTTTTTTTTATCACGTTGGTAATTTAATTATTCTTATTTTAGACTCGGTTGCTAAGGTTTCCGTTTAATTTAATGAAGGCATGGATTCTCTCATGCATAGTCTCGATTAAGAATCAAAAGTATTATCTGTTGTAATTTAAGATGGCTCCTGTGACGTGGTAGCTCTATTAGCTATGGAAGAGGACAGGGCTACTTCATTTTATGGTGCTCCACCTAAAATTTATGTAAAATATTTGTCATCATCTAATACATGTAAGTATGGTGAAAACTATGTTAACATATATGCGTAGATGGGAGTATATGGCGATTAAAGTTGCAAGGGTTGTATTTGGTATTATTGCTATGCAATGCGGCGAGTAAAAGATTCATAGTTGGATTTGTTAGAAATGTCACTGTAACTAATATAATAGAAACAACTGCCAATAACCTGCTTTCAAATCAAGAACAAAAGTTTGAGTATCTCTGATTAATTTTCATTTACTAGTGTACATGGGTTTATATCTTCCCAGCAGAAGTATCAACCGATTCAGTATTGGCTTAAGAATCCTAGCAGACTCTATGGCATTTTCTTTCCAACCAAAAACATAAAAATACGACATATTTACTTAATCTGTTCTTCAGTTTTGTCAATAGAGGTTCAATTATTTGGGAAGAAGCCTACCAGATTAGCTGAATCTTTGTCACTTTCTTTCCAACCAATACGACAGGAAGGCTCCAAATGGTATCTCCATAAATTAGGTCAACTGATCGACCCTCTTAATGTAGTCACTAATGGTAGCCAAAGACTTCATGGTAAGTGGAAGAATGAAAAATATAGAAGACTCCTTATGTGGACTTCCTTTATAGATTATAGCAATCTGTAGGTTCCTGACGATACTTTGATATCACGTATAGTGATCCTGGTCACTAATCGCTTATAGGTTTAACCTTAATTCCGATGTCAGCTTTCTGTCACCAAGATTTAGTACTTTAAATCATCAATGTCAAGGTGACACAAGCTCCTGTCGAGGGCTATGATTGGCTGTATTCGCTGGCTTACAATCCAGTCAAATCACCACATTACATGATACATGAAAGATGGCTATTGCAGTCCAGGTTTAAAACTAAGTTCTCAAAAGCTTGACATTGCGAGAGATGGGAAAGCTTACTATTTTGTATGTAGAAGGATGTTGATGATGTTATCCCTTACATTACAGCTGTAGATGAAGGTGTGCAATATAAAGACAGTAATGGGAAGGGTATGATGATTGGTTCTAAAGATGTAGGATTGGCAACAGTTCATCAAACACCAACAGATGTATCAGTGTTACCAGTACCACTAACCCCCATACAGTCTATATCAGGAGTATCTTATAATATATTTAATAATGTTTGGGATTGTAACTATATTTTCTGGTATCCTTTTCTTAAACAGGACTCTAATTCTAAATATAGATTCTCTATTACATTTTCATGAATAAAATTTTTCCATTGTGTATTTGGCGCAATTCATTTCTCTTCTTCAAAATATCAAGCTTATGAACTTCCGTCTTATACCATGATTGCCACCTTTCTTGCATCACAGAAATTTGTAGCAATTAGGCCACTAAGCTTAGATCCAATAAGATTCCTCAACCTAAAGTCTGTGAACAATAAGGCATAATGATAGCAGCCCTTCTGTCAATGGCCCTGATTGGCTGTATTCTTTGGCATAAGATCCAATCTAATCTCGGCATTCTGTGATACAAGAAAGGTGACTATTGAAGGCAAGATACATACAGTTCATAATACCATCCTGAATATCTTCATTTGTATGTTCTTAGACAAAACGTTGTAGTTCCTGCTTACCATGATATGAATATAAAATCCAAAACAAACAAAACAAATTTTCATTGATAATGATTTCAGATAATTTATTGTACATAAAATGGAAATAATTTAAGAAAGATTTTCTTACAAAGATATGATTATAAAATATTTATGGAAGAGATATGTAGAACAAGACTTTTAATATTTTAACCCTTTAACCACAAAAGCAGCTACCCAAGCCATTTAAGCTATTCCAGTTATGTACACCATTATATAGCTTGGCATTTAAGGTATGTGGCACCTCATGTTCAAAAGGTTAATAAGACACTAACAATATCATAACATCAACAATTCCTGTATGACACAGCAACAAAATATATTTCATTTATACCTTGAGACAATGTCTTAAAGATGAGTTTCCTTATTTTTTAGTGGCAAATTAAGCAAACTATTTGATTAATTGATGTTTCTTATGAATTATCATGTATGCTTAATAATATCACTATGATCCTATTGCATATGATTAAGAGTTTTAACCAATCATAAATTTCCTTGTATGTACAGTCTGGAAAAACACAAAAAAAGACTTTTTGAACTTTCTTGATCAGTCAATCATTTGAATTCTGTCTCTTCTAATTTGAGATCATTATAAATAATTATGGATATTGAGACAAACTGGTATTTTTCAAGTTATTAGAAAACCTCTTCTTTCTATTCATATAAGTATTAGCATTAAGGGAACCCATCTTTAACAACATTTTTAACAATCAAAAAACGATCAACATTTCACATATTATCTTGCATTCCACATAAAACAAATCTGTAACAGCTAATAGTTCATCATTGGAAGGAAGTGTCTACCCTGTAGAAATAACAGGTAATATGTGCACAATATGTGCATCAACAGAAACACCATAAATATATAATATCACTAATTATAATCACAAATTTCATCAAATACCAAAAACAAAACAGAAACATTTACATTAATATGTGAATCTTAACTCCAATCATAGACACAAAAATAATTCCATCTTTCAAATTTTGTTCAAGGTTTTTTTTAAAATTTAGTCCCTTTTTATTTGAGATTTGATTGACACTTCCTTGGAAGTTTCGATTGCATTTATTAGGCTGAAAACATTATCAAAAGACGCAGTCCAAAATTGGGTTATTTGAAAGTCTTTTATTAAGTTATTTTATACATTGTTACATAGGCACACAGACGGAAACCAGACTGAGGAATATAAAAAGATGCCAGTTAGCAACCAAAATAAACAAACAACAGAATGTCAGCACTACACACAGTTATTTGGGCTGTTCACTCGATGGATGGTTGTTCCAGCTCAAAGAAAGTTCAGATGGGAATCCACCCACTTCATTTATAATAGTGGAATCAATTGGAAAGTCAGCTAAAAATCGACATAAACTTTGTCCATGAGAGTCCTGAGGAGATCCTTCACTTGGTGAATGAGATGACTTCTTATTTGATGGCGGAGTTCTGAATAATCCAAATTCTGATAAGGAAACATTGGGTGAGGTCTGGTTGTTCCCATTTCTGTTGGGTGGATTAGTAACCGATGCAAAGACTTCTTCCTGGATCATGTCTAAGAAGCTTCCTTCGAACATGTTATTGAGTCTAGCAGGAGTAAAACCACGTATTGGAGATGGTAAGTGTTCTGGAGAGACTGTGGTATTTCTGACTGGGGTAGATGTTGAAATGGTTGTATTTTGTTTATTGGGGGTAGTGTTCTGTTTAATAGGTGTATCACTAAATAATTGTCTGATTGGTGTAGGAAGATCATTGTTAGTGTTTATATCAACATCCTCGCATTCTGAATCGGAACTGTCCAGTAAATTACGCTCACCCGATTTCTGAACATAAGAGCTTTTCAGTCGGCTTTTAGTGCGCTTAGACTTTCTTTGCACTGTGTCATAGATTGTTGGTATAGGAAGACCAGCTTTCACTTTTTGTTTCTTATTTGCCTGTGAGATGGGTGAACTTTGATTGCTGACATTTGGTTCCAAGGGACGTTCTTGGAATGGTACAGGCACTGTTGGTGTGGTAACATCATCTGATATAACACATTCAGCATCAATCCAAGCCTGTTCCACTAAACTCATTGGTTGCTTTGAGGTTTGTAAGGGTGCTATGTCTATATATTTGGGTTGTAATTTGGCTTGCATTGTTAACATGGTTGGATTGGCTTGAACAGGGACGGCCACATTAGGTGGTAGGGAGTTGCTAGGAACATGAACTATTATAGGACGTGCTGTAGATGTTATTGTTGGTAGTTTAGTTCCACCATGTTGTTGCTGTTGGACACTTTGTAAAGGAACTAATGCGTAGGCTTGTAAAGATGCTGGTCTAGGTAAAATTGGTAACGGAGCTGAAAAAAAGAAGACAAAATTTACAGACATGAACATGTGGTGTCAAATGCCTTATCATTAGAGGAACAGAGACTTTAAATAAATTAATGGATCAAAAAAAAGATAATGGATAAGTCAGGAAGGAAGCCAAAGCATTTTCGAGATATGCATGATCACAGGGGGTAAAAGAAGATACTTACTTGAACTCTTTCTCTTCTTATTGCACAATCCACCAGATCCCATAGTCATAGAATTGGTAGAACTGACTGGTACTATGTTGCTATTAGAATGTTGTGTAAAATGTGGAAACATGAGGTTAGATTGTGATATATTGACTGGTACTAAAGGTAAAATAGTAGGTGTACCATTAGCAGCAGAATAACTGACTGTAGCTGCTGCAACCATTGGAACTCTTTCTACAATCAATAAATGAGAACCAATTGTGATACATCTTCCAATATATAATTTTTACAAATATTAAAGATAGTATGAAATACTCGAGGGATAGATCAGTCTTAAATTGTTTTACAAGTTGAAAGAGCTCAATTTTAGCTAACTGTAAGACTTTTTAGAATTAAAATTTGAGAAAGGAAAAAGTTTGGCTTATTCATATGCTGGTGAATATGCAATTAATGGAGCTAAGTTAAGCCTTAATTTCAAATATTACAGGATGATGCAGCCAACAAGTCATAATTTCGGTTGTAGAATGAATAAGAAATAAAGAGTACTATACCACAATATTCTCTAGGAAAGTCATCAGGATCAAACTGTAACATCCATTTTGAACCATGTTTTTTATTATTAGATAAATCACGAACAAAACAATGATAGAATGATAAATTGTGACGAATGGAATTCTGAAAAGATAAAATTGCAACATTGCCAAAAGAAAATATTTGAACATCAAGTTCAGTTATCAGTATGAAATTCTGTTATAACTTTATATTGAGCTGTAACTGCTTTCAGTTGAGTTTTGTTTTAATCATGTTAATGTTAAATGCTGAGTAGGATAGTCAATAGAAACGTAAAATTTAACAGGATAATGCAACTTCAGAATCTAACAGACCCTCAGGTATTAACTTAACAAAAATTCACTCACCCGCCAACCAGGTTTAGCTACAGATCTAAAATATTCAAAATTATCTTCAATCCATTTACAGATTTCTTTCAATGTCATCTTATGATCTTCAGCACTACTTAAAGCTAACTGTATCAATACCATGTAAGAATAGGGTGGTCTCTGACGTTTACCACATTCTCTACATATCTACAAAAATAATATCAAATTCATGTTGTATGGTAGTGTGTTAGTAATAATAGCCCGAGATCCAAACTGGTCTAATGAAGTTAATGCCATGTGATCTGCAGTGAGGGAAATTCTTGCCAAGTCAGAGGAATTGGCCTACTCACTGCCTGTAGCACACTGTTTCGTCCGTTTGTTAGATTTTCCATGCCTGTCTTGAAGGTGGAACTTGGTTGAATAATATGAAGGCATAATCACGACCTCTGCCTGGATCAAACCCAAAACCTCTAATTGGTTTGTCAGCAAGTGCCATCCTGGCTCCAAAAAAGGAAATACAGTGTGCTAAAGTCAGATTTTTCTATCGCATTAATAATGCTTTAAAAAACCCAAAATTAAAATATTATTACCCTTTCAATCTCATCTTTCTCAAAAGGTTTTCTACGACATTTATCTTCTATACTGATTCTATTAATAACATGTTGTCTTTCTTTCGGTTTCTCTTCTTCTCTTTCTTCTTCTAGATTATAATCACCTAGCCACTGTATATTAGCTAATGATGTATCTAACTTATCATCACCTACAATCATTATAACCAATAAGTAGTCTGAATAAGATTAACATAAATTTGAAATGTCAGATGAAATGTCAACTAAATTCTTTTGAGTTTTACTACTCCTCTTTGATAAAGAAACACAATGTGCCAACTAGCTTGGTTTACATGATCTTCAGTATAGGTTTGGGGAAAAGAAAATAATTTCTTCCCATGAGTGGGTGTGCTTGTCTGTAAACAATTATTGTGACTAGTAGCATATTGGTATTAGCACAATCAAAAGTTCACAAACAATGTCATGGAACAAATTGTGACCTCCAAAACCAGAAATTTTATTGTTGATTTGATGAAAAGTGGCCTACCTTCTTCATCATCTTTGTTTGCGGTTTTACTGAATGGTTTGGGACCTGCTACTAAATTAGTAATAAAGATCTCATTTGGCTCACTTTGGTCAGGAGTTCTCATATTCTGTGATAAAATAGATGAGGACCCTGAGAGAAAGCCAGAGTCTGGAGAAGTCTGGGGTCCAGAAGAACCAACTGGTGTTGATGATGCTAAAGGTATTGGAGAGGAGTTGGAATCTTCATTTAAACAGAATAAAGACTTGATTCTCTGTTGTTCTGGGCTTGACATAAATTCTGGTGAAGACACTGGTCTGATTTGATGAATTGCTGAATTCTTAGGTTGATTTTGGGAAGGAGTAAAATGAAATCCACTATCATCTAACAGATCATCTATGGACAGATGTCTCTCCCTGGTTTGGCCACACTTGAGATTAGATTCCCCATCATCATGCCAAGTCAAACCATTGTCATCATCATCATCATTTAGAAATAGATCTACTGCTGATTTCTGACTATCATAATCATCATCTGTAATGTCAGTCAAATTTTTCTTCAGGACATCAAGCTTTCCAGGAGATTTGATATTGGTAAATTGTGGTCTTGTAGCTTTCTTTACCGGTTTGGCAGTTGGGTCATTTGGTTTTATAACAATAACATAGGTCTTTTTATTGCCTTCGCTAATTATTTTCTGAACTGTGCCATGTATAGTTTGGTCAGTATTAGCTGTTGGACTGTATTGGGCTTCACCATTTGACTTTGTACCGGTAGCCATTTTCCTTACAGCAAGTTTATGTTTCAAGCCTCCTAAAACCATAACAAATAAGGAGGTAAATAATAAACATTTTCAAAGATCTTCATGGGACAAGCCATGGCATGATTTTCTCTATGTACAGGTAGGCCTATGGCTTTCTAGAGATTAAGGTACATTCTATTTGGATTGCATCAAGCATGACCATAACCATGATCATTTACCAGCAAATATACTATAAAACAACTTGGCCTCATTCAGAACAAGTTTGGCATCATTCCCACCATAAATGACAGTATTGTTTCATTGTGTGTGGTTTTGAAAGCTTTTGTATACAGACTGAGACAGTAAGCTTACAGAACAATACCGGTACCATACCAATGTTTTTCACAAAGTTTATAAAAATAAAATGAAATTTCTGTTCTGGATCTATAGTTCTTCTGACTCTAAATGTGTTTTCAAACATTTTCTGTAATATACAGCCTTAGCCTAGCCTCCATAGGCTGAATTAGGGTACTAGCCTAGGCCTTGTGTCTTGGATAATTTTCCCAAACCCAAAGCTTTTCCTTTTCGCTTACATTAGTCTGTATATTTCTTCAAGTTTGGCTAGGGAAAAATCTAGTCCTCCTGCATGAGGGTTTGACAAAAGCTTATTTAGATATCGGTTTGCTAGATAAGTTCTAAGTGTCTTTTTTTTCCTTAGATCTTACAATGAATGGGGTGTTATTGTTGAAATTTTGTTTCATCAACTTGCTTGATTCTGAATTTGAAAAAAGAGAGACAGCTTCTTTGCCCAGTGAGAAAACTTACAACTCATAAATTGGAGGTAAAACAAACAGCAATTATTCAGAAACTTTCGAAAATAATAGCAGCGGTCGCCATTACTGTTTACAAAAATAACTATTCTGCAAGTCCGAGCAAGTTCAATTTTTCCACCATTTTTAAATTTAGAGACACGAGATGTACTGACCAATCAAATGACTTGAATTAAATATCGCGAGAAAATTCGTTATTAATTGTTTAGTCATTATTTCTAAAATCAGATTTGATTGGACAATCTAAAAATAACGTCGAATCCCAATGTGTGTATTATTTCGATGCAGAATTATTTATTAAAATGAAAGTAGATATGATAGGAGAAAAATATTGACAGATTTCGAGTCTGAACACGAAGATATTTGAGCGGTAAACCGTATATGTCAATAATCCAATGTGTCATTAAATGGAAATATACCTAATCATTTTAGCGATCGGTAAATGCATGGGAAGAAACGTCTATTACTGGTAGATTAGACATAAAATTCATTGGAACAGAGGGTGAACCACTGAAGAAGGGGCATTATTATTGTCATTGAATTGATATATTATTTGATATATTCGAATAATCCAGCTCTACAAGGAGCTTTTCAATTGATTGTATTGCAGGGGCAACACCAATTATTTCTATCTGAACCGAAACATCTGTCTCTATTCCAGCCTCTGATAGCTATTTGGACAGGATGTAGGCTGTAGACCCTGTTAAATGGGGACATTCTGCATCTCCACAGCACAAGTAGGCTGGTTTTTAAACCAATTGATATCTTGATCTGCAAAACACAGATATATTTGGAACAATGAATGTTTTTGTAGTTCAGTCATATCATTATTTTCTCCCTAAACCACTTATGTCACGTCTCCATTTCCATCAAAGTTTTTTTCATGAAACTGATCTTGGCCATTTAAAATTGCGTGCGTAGCCATTAAATGGGTTTTTTTTTTCTGACTCCAGCTGACTACTGTCAAAATATCCATCAGATGCTGGAATAGAGACAGATGGACTATTCTATGCCATGTCTTGTAAGCTTGTTTACATAGTCTTAGTCTAAGATTCGCTAATAAACAAATGAATTGGAAGACAAAATTTACTTATGGAATGTATTACATTTCAGTTGACTTAATTTTCAGACATTTTGTATGTATCAGTAAATGTCATAATTAAGAATGCCTGGAAGGAGGAAAAGAAGGAGAAGTAGAAAGAAATCTTTAGTGTTTACTGAAAGTCCTATAAATAATCAGAAACAGTTACCCACCCCAGTACATTGTGTAGACAACCCTGTTACAGCTAAAATAGTACCAGTTGAAGAGGATTCATTATGGGTTTGTTTGAATCTTCAGTTTAAAGAGAATTTTTATCTTGAAACTTAGAATAATTTAAATAAGTGTTCCACCCTTCAAAAGCCAGGATACAAACTTTATAAATCTAATGGAAAATCTCCCATACACATCTATTTCATTGTTTTAGCAAATGAACACCAAAGTTTTCCATAAGTCAAATTTTATTCAATAGCAGTTTACTTAGGGCTTTAGTAATGAATTTGACAGACATGTCCTATTTTTTTACTAAAATGAGCCATAACATTACTCTCAGAAAAGGAAATTTTTTAAGCTAAACAGCAATAGTGTTCACTGCTCACCATCGAAATTTGAGCCTTCAAATCTATGTGTATCCAGAATTATCTGCTTTTGAATGTTAGAAAGACAAGTCATATATAGAAATAGGAAAAGAAATTCCTAGTTTGAGATAATTTTCGTACAATTCAAGTACTCCTGAAGACTATTTACATATATTCAAGACTCAAATCAAGCCCCCGAAATGGCGCATCTGTTCATTTAAACAACTTAAAACTTATGCCACTGTCACTCTTGAATGGCTTATGATGTTTATTTGATATTTTTTTTATTTCAGGTGTCACCCCAGTTTCGTGATATACTCAGTTCTAAACGTGAAGCAAGATATGTGAGGCGATGTCATAGTACAATTGTCACTCGAACAAGGAATCCCTCAAATAAGGAAAACACCACATTACATCACAAATCCCAATATAGAAATAAATATAAAAGTTTAAAATTTCTGGGTGACAATAGCTTTATTGAAAGTGAAGAAGACATTTCATTTAGTTCTCCAAGCCCAATATCAAATCGAGTCCATGGTGTGGTTAATAATAAATCCTTACATAAAACTCCAGAAAGCAATGGCCAAGGTATGTCTTGGAGTTTAGAAAAATTAAAGAGATCAAAAAAGGCATTTGATATCAGTTTCTCTGAATCCCTGAATGTGTCAACACCAACGATGCCCCATATGAATCATACTCTAAATATCCCTGTTGACACTCAAACACAAGATGTAACATGTGTAGACATTCCACATCAGGACATGGTAACTCCAAAAAAAAGTGAAAAGGTGCCAAGAAACAATAAAGATGTTCTTGATGATACATTCACACCCCGTAGAAGGTCAACTAGACTCAAAGCTAAATATTTACAAGCTTTTGAACTGTTTAGAACTCCACCTCCAGAAAGACCTAACTATGGGAAAATTTTGGTCAAAGACACTCCAGAATGTGACTACAATCTTTCAGTTAGAGCCCGACAACTTCGTGAAATACAAACTAAAATTGTTGGAGTGACATGAACATCTATGTGTATATATATATTATATTATATATAATCGGTTGCCTGATTGTATGATGAAAACGTGCAATGTGATATATGGTTAAATCTCAAATGAATCAATGCAATAATGAGTGTTTTTTGTACCTTGTTTGAATGGCTAGCTTTTTGTATGATTGCATGATTTCTTTCACAGAACTGAAATTTTTGTTATATATATATATTTTGTGATCTCAAAAAGCAATGTTTAACTGGATTTTGTTATTATTTTTTCACAAAGATACCAATATTATTGCCATGTTGGCAATTTATTTGTGGATGGAGATGAAAAGTCTCATATCAAACTTGATACTAAATCAAGGGACATAACTCTATATTAGGCGACATCTTCACAATGTCGAGCTAATACAAACTGTGTCACATAAAACGAAGTTCATAATAGTTTAACATTTTGAAGATGATTTATTCAGGATATTGCTTTTGAAAGGAGAAATTTATTGAAATGATTTTGGCCATTGAAGATTGTGTAAGTTTTTTAAGGGCATGTTTCACAAAAAGCTTTATGTTGGCTGATTCCTGAATCTGGTACAGGCTTGTGAACTTAACTATGGCATTTTGCAAAGAGTTATTATGGACAAGGGGCCAGTTTCTTGAAAATTTCATTCATGTGAGTTTTTAATCATCTTATTGGTCAGTCACTTACATTGAGTGTCATTGAACAATTTGATAACTTCTTAATAAAACCTTGATTTTATCGTCACATTAGTGATCATAGATTTTCAGTAACAATTATACAGCAAATAAAATTGATGTTTATTGAGTTGTAAAGTGATATCAGTGACTTAACATTTTAATAACAACTATTTGCACCACATTGAAAATGATAACAATGAAATATGAGTTCATGAATTTCAAACATTCTGTCACATCTAAATGTCCTTAATTATATTCTCTAACTCCTCTTTAGTAAACATGTGAAAGTTTCTTTCTGGGGTCACTGTCGCCAATTCCACATTTGTCGAATTAAGTTTCTCCTCCATAACTTGTTTCAGAATGGTCAAGGCTGATTTACAGGCTTCCTTCAAGGTAATAGACTTGTGAAACACTTCTTGTAGCGCTTGTTGGGCTCCTTCCGATCCGGAACCAATGGCTTTAGCATCATATTGGATGAAAGTACCAGACGGATCCATGTGGTACAGTTGTGGTCCCTTTTCATCCATACCAGCAAATAAAAGAGCAACACCAAATGGTCGACTCATTGCTCCTGGTTCAGCATCATCATCTCCAAATGCCAGAGCCAAATTACTGACTGCTTGTGTTACACTTTCAACACTCATTTTCTCATTGTATGTAAACCAATGATTTTGAGCCTCAACTCTTGCTCGATCTATCAATGTTCTGGAGTCAGCAATCAACCCACTCATAGCACATCCAATGTGAGAATCAACTTCCATGATTTTCTCTATGCTTGATGGTTCTATAAGGGGTGATGTTACTCTCTTCTCAACTGCCAAAACAGTTCCTTCTGATGATTGAATTCCAATGGCAGTGGAACCAAGTTTTATAGCTTCAATGGCATATTCCACCTGAAACAATCGTCCCTCTGGTGAAAAGGTGTTGACACCACGATCATATTCTGATCTTGTCAAAAACATGATGAATTCAACCACTGGAAATATTTCTAATCGAGAAATTAAATAATGAACGCTCACTGACACAGCAAAACGTGAAAACAAATATACCGGAAGTATGAAGCACCGACAAAGCTGTGTTGCCAGATCATGATTAATACACCATCTGTAGTCAAATCGGACACCTATTAACCCAATCGACCTTGTCAATGCAACACTATTATACAATTATCAACAAAGCCAAAATATAAAAATAACTAATGCAACTTTATAATTAAAATGACAAAGAATATGAGCAAATCAATAAAATTGTTAAAAAATATTCTTACCTAGATATATATTTAGAAGCCCAGTTGGTAACATGGGCAGTGATTATGACGTCGACGCCATTATTGTTAGAAATTCTGTCTTGCATAGTCAATATCAGAACGCCTCTCTACGTGTAAGCATTGATGCAAGAGAACAAGCAGTAAAAGGTAAAGTTTTCAATGACTGGTATTCATATTTGTTAATATAAATAGTTTTTTTGGTCCTGGTAGGCCTAATACTGAATTGTTTCAATTCATTTCGGCCTAGATTCTTTGTGCAGTTTCTGATGTTTTTACATATCACCCAAATCATAAGCAGGTTTTTTGAACAGATATTTGTGGTTTTTTTTTTTATATAAGTTGCAGATCCATAAATCGGTAAATGCGATGAGTTTCGAATTTGGTCGAATCTCAAATACCTGTCATAGATTGTTGATAGTATGTATTTGGAATAGGGCTGTCTCCAATAAAATGTAACATTCGTGCTGCGCAACACTGCAACCAACCCGCTTACGAACGGGTTTGAAGGTTTACAGGGTTATGTGGGATAACAACCCACTCAAGACTAAGTGCACTCTTTAATTAGCGGTTTAAGCCTTGAAATCCCTGGTTACATTCCCACCCTCTTGTCAAACGGTGAAAAAGGAAAGGAGTTTTACTTTTATTTTAAATCTGATTGGGCTGATGAATGATGAAGAAGGCCATAGCTTCGGCATCAGTCTACTTTTTTTTAATTTCCATCGGCAACTGTCGAAGGATCTTTAACATGCTAAACCTATAGCAACTCGGTTTATTGCCCCATCCATGCGACTCGGTATTATCTGGTTCGATGTGGAGCAACCACCAACTCTCTGGGCAGCCGAGCCGCCATAAAATATCATTAACAAAAGATTGAGGGACTTAATGGGAAATGTCCATAGCGCAATATGCCTTTAACGTAATGTTAATATCTATTGTGACGTTAAAGTAATTGTGACGCCTTTCCTTCTGTTAAAAGTTCATGGATCGACTTCAATAGCAAAGCAAAGGTAAAGCATTCCCCGTTTTTTTTTAGCTAAGAGAGGTTTATGGATTGTATTTCAGGTGGATAATAAGTACGTCAATGTCTACAATTTGATCTTCTTATTTTTCAGATAATGGATGATGAACAAGATTTAGTATCGGCGTCATCGTCTGCTACCACTACTTCTAGTAGTTCTAGTTCAGAATATAGTACTGATGAGTCTACTGAAGAACTACCGACTGTTGAAAAAGAACAGAAACAACGCTTGTTGGCAAAACTTTTAAAACTGCAATACTCGGTCAACGAACGCATCTATGCAGAGGGATTCTTTGTTGATGTAGCTGATGACAAAATAGTCATTCTTGACATTTCCGAAAAACATTTGATTGTAGCCGGAACAGAAGATGATGTTGATCTTGGTGCAATGATACCATTGGCCTTTATTACTGTCGCTGTGGCACATCTTGAAAAGCGAATCCTCAAAGTTACCTCATGTACCGAGAAAGTGAGGATTTTTAGATTTTGTGAACCCGAGGACGATGCTGATGAAATTTGGGAAGAATTTACAAAAGTTATTGAACTGAAGGAACTTTCCAAGAAGTTTACTGGTAAATTCAAGCTGCAAGATGATGATACAGTTTCAATGGAATCTGTATCCATTCTGGCTAATTACATAGGATTCGTTTCTGATCAGAACTCTTGTGGAGATCCAGGAACAGAAAAACAGTCTTGGTGGACTGATGGATTTACAACTCCAAAACATAGGGATATTGAAGAGCATCTGAAGGAACTTGTGAGCCGAGAGAAAAAAACCGAAATTGAAAATGAAGAAAAGAAAAAGAAAGAAATGTCTGTTGGTAAACTCTATGATCGTGTACATGATCACCATTTTGAAATGGATAAAGCCGTCGGCAATTTGGCTCAACCGTCCAGATACACTTCTGCTGCCAAGAGTCACTCTTGTCATTCCAACATCAGTGATTGGTCTACATCGTCAGCTCACCATGCTTCAACATCCAAAACTTTTGCTGATTCTCACGTACCAGTAGCAACTGATAACAAAAAGAAGCCAAAAAAATGGAAGAAAATATTAATCCCGAGATCAGTTCGATTTCAACTTAAAACTAGAAATGCTGCTAAATCACCCAGTTTACTTTCTTACTGTATTTCTAATGCTGAATATGATTAAAACTAATAAAATTTTATGGAAGTAGTATGTTTTGCTTTATAATATACATTACTATATAAGTATTCCGATTTTTGAAAAAATATTTCCATTGCCCCCCTAAAAAAATTCTAACAACCGACCAATACTAATACTGCAACTAAAAACCATTTCCCCTGCGGATACATTACTTGCCCCTCCAGATACACTACTTGCCCCTCCGAACAATCAAGTGTGACTACTTTTTGCCATTGCCCCTAATTTATAAATAGGCCTATATTGACTGAACATCAATAGCCTGTGACTGACTTCCACTGTTAATCTACATGTACATTCTTTTGATTCTCTCAGAATTATCGAGTGGAACAATTTGGTAGAGTCAATTTTTTTAAAAAGATTATAAATATTTTATATTATTTTGAACAAAAGCGTATAAATGAAATTCAAATTCCCATAAAAGTGTTACACCCATTATTGTACCCGTGCAGTGATCATTCTGGCAACGCTTTCTAAAGCGGAAGCGAAACTGAAAGTGGAGAAGACCTTTGATCAGAGAAAAAAATAAACAAAACAACTTTTCTGTAATTAGTTTCTCTTATCAGTGCAATCATCATCGTCAGCTACATCTGTAAACATAACGACTGTGTCTGTAAAAATGTACTCAATAGTATTTTTTACAATTTTAGTAAGTAGAAAATAGTGTATTTCCCTAATACCTATGCATTTCATTTTTATATAACCTATTTCACGTCTGCAGTGTTTACATACAGAGTCATTTCTATTACTGATCAGTGATACATAGATAAGAAATATAAGAGATATCTGAAAGGATGGGGGGGGGGGGGGAACAAATGGGCTACACTTTATATCCTTCATAAAATTACAATTATGCAAAGTTCAACTACAGTATCTGAAAGAGTATGGTGAGCTTTACTAGCCTATTTCAGTAGACCAAATGCTTTCTTGCTGTTGGATTAATTCGCCTATAAATGTAATTGTAAAATGATGCTAGACATGTCTGTTAAATTAACATTTTTTCCATTTAGATTTGTTTTGTACCTCCTAACACAGCACAAGATGTTAACGATGTCAAACAAGTTCACTTGATTTTTATGAATCACTTGGGTAAGTATTTGAAGAAGAAAAAGGTTAATGTACCAGTATACAGTCTACACCATAATCAAGTCCACTTTTGTCCACATGATACAAGTGTAAGTGCTTTGATATGAAAGGTGTACCCTAAAATTTCAATGTTTCATTATTTGTAGGCTGTATTTTTTAACTTACAATTGTCTTATAATATAAACACTTCTTCAGCCAACATTGATTATTGTAAAAGATGCAAACAAGCAATAAAATTGAGATATTGTTGACATTACTTTTATATTATATTTATAGATGTTGGTTTTGATGGAATTCATCCAGAGATTGGCTTTATCAACAATATTTTAAATAAATATTTCAATGTGTATTATCCTAGAGCCATACAAAGAGCTAATGAGCTAAGAGTTATGGGCTATAATGAAAGAATGATATATACTACACATGCTTGGCTTGTTAGTATGTATCTAGATTGTCCACCCAATTTGGTTCTAGCTGGAGTTAAACTTAATGTAAGTAAGATTTTGAAATGTGCAGAAATATAATGATCAGTGCTTGACTTTTTGGCTTTCTCCACATGATATTTGTCTAAGAACTTGATGAATTGGTTATGATTCAAAATGCTCCCAAGAGTGACCGATTCTGCCAATGATGTAGTTCCTTAATGTTACAGAGACTGCTGAGATTTTTCACAATAAATATTCAATGTGATTTAATTCGTAGATGGTTTTAATGAATTTTGATGTGGCTAATTATAGGAAATATTGGATTGCCAAAGGGGGAATTTTGACTGCAAACTGCAATGAGATATCACTTAAATTGAAGGCATAGAAAAAAGAAAAAAAGTTTGCTGTTGAATGGGACAAAATCAAACTCAAATGATATTTTTACAATTTGGTTGATATTCAGATTTATTTTTAGTGTCCGTCTGCAACAGATGTAGCAGCCTTCAATAGAGCAGTAAGTTTAGGAGATATTGTATGGCATGCTGGACCAATGAACATGCAGAATGAAATCATGCACCCTGCAATGGTAGATTTTAGTTTAAAAATATCTGAAGATTTGGATAAACATTATGGTATTAAAAGACCTGCTAAAACTTTAAGTCAAAGAGATGTACCTGGTAAGTTTCTCCACAGGCTGTAGCTCATCTGTCCAATTCTGAGGATCTTATCATTGTTTTGGTTACCTTAAAAAATTATGGTCTTTGATTCAAACTTCAGTTAGCTTGCTAAATTCTGGAGGTCTTCTTTCTCCATTATGATACTGATCAACCCATGAATCCAGGAAAGAGTATTATCAAAGGTTTGCCTCCAGTAGTAGATCCTCAAAAAGTTCTTGAGGACTGGACTCCATGATCCATGAGTCGTTGACTTCATTCAAAGCGTTTTAACTTTATCCCAAAAACTGGAGATCAGTAGAACATAAAGCTGTTGTTCACAGTTAATCTTATCATGTACTTGTCATGTATCTGAAGCCATGGTTGTCACGGAAGTTTTCTCCCTTTCTGTTGGAACTGTAGGTTGACAGTACCATGTTGAATACAAATTACCGAAACAGATTAGAAATTACCAATATGATGTTCAGTTCTGCTGGTTCTGCTACTGAACTTGAAGTTAGGAATGAAAAACTATAATGAGATAGCTTGATGATTATATTTTGTAGGAATGAGTCAAGGTTTACTACCAATATTTAATAAACATGGTATACAAGCTATCACTGTTGGTGTTAATGCTGCTACCGCTCCTCCAGCTCTACCTAAAATATTTAACTGGAAATACCAAAATAACAGTCTTATAGCCATGTGGCATCCAGGTAGGACCATTCCAAAATCCTCATGAGTGGTTTAGACATTGTTGTTAAGATGTTCACTTTTCCTAGAAAGATGACGTCTGTGGGTTGAAATTGGAAATAATTTGTTATGCACTGATACTGAATGGTATTGCAGTTTGCCTCTTTTGAATAAGTCATCTTCTGTCATAATTCTTGTTGATTCAGCTGTAAATGGGTATGGATAATCCATGAAAGGTTTGGCCAAAGACCAGCTGGTCTAAAGGATCCTTAATTGTGAACCTTAGTTGTTATCCTTACTTTGTTTGCTATTCTAGGAGGTTATCCGAATGTTCCAGGACATTTCCCTAATGTACCAGGAGGTTTATCAGCTAATGATTGTGTAACCTTTCCTGGATTTGATCAAGCTATGTGTTTTGCCTTTAGAGATGATAATCAAGGTCCACCAGAGACTTTTCAGGTAACATATTTTGTTGTTCTGTTGCTTTGATATACAAAATAAACTTTACAACTGAGTGGATTCTCCAGATGAGATGTCATGTTTATTAATCTGATCACACAATGATGGGTGCCTTGTATTCAAGAACAATCATTGGTTTTGAAAATATTTCAATTTGAATTGGATTCAAGAGCTTACAAGGCTTAAAGTTGGAAGCTGGTAGAAAGGATCCTTAACTGTGAAGTTAAATGCTTGTAAAATATAGGTATAGATTTTGCGTATATTTTCTGATTGAGGTTAGTTTATTTATGTAATTACGTGGTACTATTATGGTATACAAATCCTGTCAGTGGGTATTTATACAACAATTAAAATACTTGTATTGTATTTTATATCATTAAGTTATAAAGTTCTGTTATTTCTATTAAATAGGAAATTCTGTTGTACTATGATATAGTCAGACATCAGTTCCCTAAAGCATTTGTTCAAGGTTCAACATTTGATAAGTTTGTAGCTCTAGCTGAATCTATAAAAGACAAGTTACAAGTAGTTGAACAAGAAATAGGTGATGTTTGGATTCAAGGTGTATCTTCTGATCCTCTGAAAGTGGCTAAGATGAGAGCTTTTTATAGAAAATGGGCAGATTGTGTTGATAAAGGTGAGAAAACAGCTTTCTGAAATCAATTGATTTCCCTAAAGTCTGGCGCAAACTTTTTCAACATCAGAGACATTCGCATCAGAAAAACAGTCAAAGTGCAGTGGCAAGAAGTCCTGAAGTGCCTGTTATTTTGTAAAGAAATTCCAGGTTTATGTATCACATGCTCACAACAGTGTGGTAGGTGTGCAGGAGACTGCTAAAGATGCCCAAGTCTGAATGCCCACACTGCCTATACATCTAGATAATTTGACTCTGCCAAAAAAAAATGTCAAAATTCCAGTTTTTGAGACAGCAAGTGCTACAGTCTGTTAAATTGCCATCAACAGTTAGCAATTGATAAAGAGAAGTCTGCTGCTCTTATGAAAAAATTCCTTATCTTCTGTTACCTATCTTCATAAGCCCAAACTGTAGTAGAAGAATATGATACCATTTCATTCAATTTGCTTTTTTTTTTCAGGCCAATGTTCGCTGAATGATCCAAAAGTATATAACTCTAGTAGATTTCTAGTGAAATTAGGAGAACATACATGGGGTATAGATAATGTATTTGATAACACTAACTGGACTAATTCACAGTTTTATAAATATTTACATCAAAATAGTAAGATATCGTGCATATTTCTTCAAATTTTGAAATTTTGTAACAATAGTAATAATTTCTGATGACACCCTGTATTTTTACAGCCCATGGCCATGTTTTCAGCTTCACATTAACCCACCCACATTCACAACCTATTACTAATACTACAGGTCATGAACGCTGATATCAAAAGATAACATTTTGTCGTTCAGATTGGAGATTAAACCGAGGCCCCTTAGATATATGGAGGGGAAAAAGACTTCCCTTCTGAAATTGTCAATGATATAAAATTTATCTTTATAGTTACTAATTATGCTAATGGTATCAGTTCGTGGATTGAACAGAGAGAGTTTCTAGACCTAGCACTAGAGGCATTAGGTAATCATAGTTTAGCAGATCAAGTTAAAATGGAATGGAAACAAATACAATCAACACCTCCTGATTATAAAGGTAATGTTATAGTTTCTTCTATCGACGTCTGCTAGGCAATTGATTGGCAAATAGTGACTTGAATTTCTTTATATTTGTCTTAGAATTTCAATGGCTCCATGGAAACCAACACAAAATTATGACACTGAAACTTAAAATACTTTTTTTTTATACTTGATTTATTCTGCGCATAAATTTTCATTTTAGATTTTGAGAAAGTGCCAGATAGTTTAAGTTTATTGAAATGTGATGGAGGATTTCAGTTTGAGTTTTCTGATCAAGGTTATTTAACTACTCTAGTTGATCCTACTACTAAGGTTGGTTGCTCCTTTTACATCAGAAAGATTCTTACCCAAAGTTGACAGAGACCACTGGACAATTACACCAAGCTCCTTTCAAGATACACACCTTTTGACACTTTAAGGGATATGGACCATTCCAATTTTCAATCAGACATCTTTGTGGTGTGTGCAATAAATTGAAAAAATCATCGCTATCAACATCAATTCAATTCACTTTGGATGTTTGTATGTATATTATTATTCATTTGCAGATAAACTGGGCTTCTAAGTCTCATCCGATGGGTCAATTCTTATATCAGACCTACAATCAAAGTGATTTTGATGCCTTGAATTCTGAGAGTGTACCATACTCTAAACATTTCTTCTTGGGAATCGGTAAACCTAATATCAGTCAGAATGCAGCAGCAGAAAGTAAAATATGGCCGACTAAATTAATACAGAGATATAGAAATAATAGTGAGTACTTTACAAATCTTGATATGACTCTGTATTTCATTACAATCACATTTTGAGAAAAAGCCCATTGAAATTGACAAAAATCAGAAAGTATGCCACTTCAGTTATTGCTCTGTCAACATTTCTGTTCAACAACCTTAGAATCTATCAGAGGTAGTATGGTTGGCTCAGCTAATTATGATTTCATACCAAACTAGATAAGATCAATCCAGGCAGAATTTTCAAGGCAGTTTCTCCCAACAAGTTACACAGATTATTGTATAAGGGCTGACATGGAAAAAGGGACATGTGGATATGATGGGGGAAAACAAGATAATTCCTAGACAGTTTGAAATGGCAAAAGAGGAGGTTGTAAAATTTCCATCATTGCACACTTTTAAGTGTTTATTATTACTCAAATTAATATTAATTTATTTCAATAGATAATTATCAGTGTAATTTTTTAATACACCTACAATTACAAGATGATAAAAGTATATATTATTATGGAGCTCCTAAAGATATCTGGATTAGATATACTCAGCCTAGAAACACAAACTGTAAGTCTTATTTTCTTAAAACTCCTTGTCCACTCATTTTTATTATTTTTAATTTAAGGGTAATTTTATAACTAAATCCTGTTAAGGTTGGTAATGATAAGATGTTAAGACTTTCAACTACTGAAATTACTGTTAAATACTGAAATCAGAATGAAATTTGCTAAAAAACATGAACAACATAGAAAATGTTCTATGTAAGATCACAATTGCACTTAGTCTTTTTGGAACTCCAACTAGATGAACAGTCAGTCCTGCACTAGAAATGACAAGAATCTAACTGTAATCTAAGATCTAAATGTCACAACTAATTGCGGGTGGACAGGACATTGGTTTTTGCTTTTTGATAAGAATTACAGTGATACTTTTTTTAATAAAGAAGAGGAAATATCTCTTAATTAATCAATAAGTGAAATATATACGTATTTTGTTTTAGATTTAAATGTAGAAGTACAATGGTACAACAAACCAGCTACAAGGATGCCAGAAGCCATCTTTTTCTCATTTAAACCAACAATCCAATCAGATTATAAGTGGAAATTACATAAATTAGGTTCAGTAATAGATCCTTTAAATGTTGTTATGAATGGTAGTCAAAGGCTACATGGTAAGTAGCTTGTTGTTAGCACTTCCCTCCTAAATTAGAACTTGGACACTTGAGCAGGCTTAATGCTGTATATTTGTTCATAAAGTCACTTTCCTGCTTCACATCTTTCCCACTTCACATCTTAGCAGCTTCACATCTTTCCCACTTCACATCCTTCCCACTTCACATCTTAGCAGCTTCACATCTTTCCCACTTCAGATCTATCCCACTTCACATCTTAGCAGGTTCACATCTTTCCCACTTCAGATCTTTCCCACTTCACATCTTTCCCACTTCACATCTTTCCCGCTTCAGATCTTTCCCACTTCACATCTTTCCCACTTCACATCTTAGCAGCTTCACATCTTTCCCACTTCACATCTTAGCAGCTTCACACCTTAGCAGCTTCACATCTTTCCCACTTCAGATCTTAGCAGCTTCACATCTTCCTGCTTCACATCTTTCCCACTTGAAGATAAAGGGTTCAAATGAAGTTTTCTAGCCTTTGTATGCTTATAGGGGACACTTATAGCTTCCTTTCCTTTCTTTATGTCGGCGGTTCCTGAATTTCCAGGAAAATGATAATACTATAGCGAATACCACTCTAGTCAAATGGTAGAAATAACAGCTAAAGAAGCTCGCTTAACAACAAAAAATTCTAGATTCAAATCAATTGCCTCTGATATATGATTTTGGGATATTTGTATATTTCAGCTGTGGATGAGCAAGGCTTCTATTATTCTAAATCAACAAGAGGCTTACAAGTTACCTCCCTTGATGTTGCCTTGGTAACAGTGATGACTTCTAAATATGGGGCTACTGGACTTCCTATACCACTATCACCAATTAAAGATGTGACAGGAATGGCCTATAATTTATTTAATAATTTATGGAATGTCAATTATATTTTCTGGTATCCATTCCTTCAAGAAGATCAAAATCAAAAGTTCCGATTTAGAATGAATTTTGGTGATTTGTCAGAATAAGGCTTGGCTCTCTTGTGGGGAAAGCATAATCCAAATTTGTGATATTTTTTAAAAGGGTATTTTAAATACTGTAAGAATTGTGTCTCAATCCTATTGTTAAATATTAAAATGTCAGGCTTAATCTATATTTTAAAGGGACAGTTGCACCATTTTTTTTGACTAAACTGTCGTAGTGTTAGAAAAAGGAATTTTTTAGTTAAGCTAATCAAATTAGTGTTCACAGCTCACCAGCAAAATTTGAGCCTTCAAATCCATGTGTGTACAGAATTATCCACGTTAGACAGTAAAATTGACGACTCGTCTTTTCTTGAGACTCTTGTTACTTTCATTTATTTTTTGTACTTTGAAGACTATTGACATATATTCATGACCCTAATCAACCCCCTAAAATGGCGAACCATGGTCTTTATGCTTTTAACGTCAAACAAAGATAAGCACATCCATTTGTGCCTCTAGTTTGTTGATAAAAACTCTGAATTTTAACAATACACACAGGACTGGAAGAGAGGGTGGGGGCCTCTAATTTATCTGTGAGTTTTTCAGCAGCCATTCTGCAGTAAATTACCAGCTTAAAGCTTTGAGCTTCTAAATTTAATGTATCTAGTTTGAACTAAGACATTCCATATTGTTATTTTATGACTATTAATATGATTTTATTTTTTTTGTAATTAACTTTGTAATAAAAATCAGATTGTTCTTGATATATTTTTTTGTGAATTTTGTTTGTCAAATGAGATATTCGTCATTGGGCCCAATCTCGTAATTTTCCAACAGCTCATAGAAATTGCTATATAAATAGTTATAAATAATCAGAAATTCTTTACCTGGATTTTTTTTCAGTAGTATTTATAATGAATAACTAATATAATAGATTCTAATACAAAGAAAATTAAATTTCTTATTGAAAATAGTGTTTATTTAGAAAACATTTCATTTTACAAGACAAATAACAATTTTCCCTACAAAATCAAAATATATCAAATTAAATCAAAATAACATAATTTTAACATGAAATTTACAAGAATGTTCTGAAATTCAATCAAACAATTTTAATTTTTTTCAAATTTGCTCTGCAGTGAATTTATTTAAAAATTTGACCTGATTTATATACTAACTCTTACATGGGGAGTGAATACCAGCTTCAAAATTATAATTATGGGTTCAAATAGAATAATAGTCAAACTTCCCCAGTCTGCTATTATAACGACAAAAGAAAATCTGAAAGCGAAAAAATCTAAAGAAGTATATAAAACAAAACAATATTTAACTAAAAATAATTCTAACAAAAAACAAAATCTTTATTAAATCTAACATCAAAATAGAAAATAAAATTGAAACCAAATAAACTAGAATGCTAATAACAAAATATGATGAGAAAATGACAATTGAAATATATCTTTTATAAAACTGAAATATATGGATAGAATAGTACATTAAGTTCCCAAAACTATTGTCAAATTATAGTACTTCTCTAAATTTGACTCATAAATTACAAATTTGACTCATTAATTACTTCTCTAAATTTGACACATTTAGTACTTCTCTAAATTTGACTCATCAATTACAAATTTGTCTCATCAATTACTTCTCTAAATTTGACATATTAAATACTTCTCTAAATTTGACTCATTAATTACTTCTCTAAATTTGACTCATTAATTACTTCTCTAAATTTGACTCATTAATTACTTCTCTAAATTTGACTCATTAATTACTTCTCTAAATTTGACACATTTAGTACTTCTCTAAATGTGACTCATTAATTACAAATTTGACTCATTAATTACTTCTCTAAATTTGACTCATTAATTACTTCTCTAAATTTGACTCATTAATTACTTCTCTAAATTTGACTCATTAATTACTTCTAAATTTGACTCATTGATTACTTATCTAAGTTTGACTCATTCAGCACTGCTCACAAAAAGTCTATTTGACAAGTACTTCTCTGAATTTGACACTTTCCTATTTGTAATTTTATTTTTTTGGTCTACCCATATTTTGAATAATTAGTTATCAAATTATTTTCTTATATCTTCTATATCAGTAAAAAATCTTTACAAGTTAATATTTGTGAAAAATGAATGTAAATGAAATTTTAACAAAATGTAAGAAGTATCAACAGCAACATGTAATACATATAAACACAATACTCAAAGCGTTCCATAATGCTGTTGTCACGGAAACGGTTATAAAACCCCAGGCATATTCTATTCTTTCTTCATCTATCTCAACACGACCTGGTATATCTAAACGATTAAATCTGGGTTTAATAAAATGTCCAAAAATACACATTGCCACTAACATACATATTCCTGAAAAAAAAGAAATGAAAAATCAGAAAATTTGGACAATTCACAGGGGCCAAATATTTTTTGACTTATTTGCTTGTGATTTTTTAAATTAAATGACATGAATGAATGAAGAGTTAATTCTGCTTCCATTTCCATTACTAACTTGAGATGAAATCAAATGCAGTAAAAATATGCCTTAAAAATGTCATCTCAAAAAGCACTCAAGCCAACAGTTTTTTGCACACATCAAGCCAGGACTCAGATAATATTGAGGTTGATTGTCTCGGTCCAAGGTTGTAACTTTTGAAATTTCACATGGCCCGGAATTCATTATTGTTTCTAATTTCAACTATTGTACATATGAACAAGTTCATTTTGCAGTTCTGATCGAACATGAATTGCAACTGAAAAAAATAAGTAACAGCTCTAAACTGTTCAGAATAAATCAAGTTGACATAAATAATACAACAACTTTTTTCATAGAAAATGTTATATAAATACCTGTTAATATCCAACATGGTAACATAAATTTAAATGCTTTATCTTCACCAAAATTAGCACAAGTTATCCACCATAACATAATCCAACTAGCTAGAGCAAAAACTATAACTAATACAGAAAATAACTGGACAGCTCTTAACCAACCTATAATAGAGATGAAGATTTTGTTTTCATGGTATTTTGAATATAAATGAATTTCATTCTTGAAAAAGAACTTGTTACTTTCATATAACAATAGAAAGGAATCTGTATAAGGTTTTACAAGCCTCATCCTTTTACAAGGGTAAGAAAAGCCTGGAAGCACATTGAAGAAGATGTGATCCCCACTGACAATTTATAGAGCCTGAATCTTTGGACAAGGACTTGTGAGCTTAAAGCTTATAACTTGTATGAATCTCCATTTAAATCTAAGAACTAAGAACCTATTTAAGGAGGTATGTTTGGTGTCTTCCTTCCAGTAGGGCTGGATGGAGGAGCTAATTTCAAAAAAATTTCTTGTCTTATTTACCGGTGCTAATTTGATGACCTGCAATTTCAGCTAGAAGCTGTGCACTTTCAAAATACCTTGACCATAGGAAAAGAACATTCCAATTGTCTGGGCAAAATTTCTCCCCCAATTGAACACTGAATAGGCACATTCAGCACACTATATGTAAAACTCTATTGCGTTTTATTTCTTAAAGATGGTTTTCCTTATTTTTTAGTGTCAAATTTAGCAATCTATTTGATTAATTGATGTTTCTAATGAATTATCATGTATTCTTAATCATATCATTATGTTCTTATTGCAAATAATTAAGAGTTTTAATTAATCATAAATGTCCATGTATGTAAAGTCTGGATTAATTATGAATTAATTATGGACAGGTGAGAAAAACTGGTATTTTTCCAAGTCATTAGAACACCTCTACTTTCTATTCATATAAGTTTTAACATTTCCATTTTCATAAATGAAAATAAGGGAACCCATCTTTAACCTGTTTAAAAAACATTTTCATGTTCATGTCTTTTTTCACTAGTCTGAGATCGCAAAAAAAAAATGTTACTAAATTCTATAAATCTCACCAGCCTAATTATCTCAATATGCCTGAAATATTTTCTGAATGATTTGGATGTGTGTCAAGTGTTTCAATACCAAAATATAAAGTTATAAATAGAAACAGGTGAAACTATCAGACCAGGTGGAAACAGGAAGTTATTTATTATCCTGTTATTATCAGAATTGTGTTAATTCTAGAAATTTTATACTATACTAAAAATCTTTTAGAAAATACTAGAGGTCAAGTCATAGTTGGTTATGTTAAAGGGGTTGTAAAGAGGTTTTCTAGCTTTTTTACGTGGCTAAATTTGACTTTTATTTGCTTTATGCCAAGTTTCTGTGAGATGTCTGTGGTTCCTGTAATTCTAGAAATGCTTCACCATAAATTGCAAAAAGCTGCTAATAATATCTAGTGGCTGTCATAAAACACTTGGTTTCAGTCAAGTTGCAGGAACCACAGACATCTGATTGAAAGTTGGAATGGTCCAAATTGATGCTATCAGAGTCTCAGATACACATAAAAGTTTTAAAAATTCTCTTTACAATCCCTTTAACAATAGATCAATTTAAGTTATAGAAAATTTACAGGAGGGAATTAGAGAGAAAACTTTAGAGGGAAGCGTGTTTATTTATAAGGCAAATATATCAAACCTTCGGTTTATCCAGACCCAACAACATTCTTAGACCTATGACACAGAATTGAAAATTTTACCTTCAATATTCATAAAATTCAATTTGGGTGCTCAGTGGTCAGAAAGTACTAATGATTGATTGTGATTTCAGTCAATTCTGCAAGACAAGTTTTAGAAACTAGCATATTTACCTGGAACACCTTGTTCTAAAGTACTAAAACAATCATTCACTGTTAAAAATGGATTCATTTTCATATTATGGTCTACACCACATGCTTGCCATAATCCAATATAAGATAACTTAGGTTCATTGAATGTTGATAAATTGGTCGTTGTGCTCCAATATGGAATACAGAATCCTACTAAATACATTATCAAAAATGCTGTTGCTATTAAAGAAAAGCCAAGGACTAATCCTTTGGAATCAGCAAAAGCCATAGTTACAATCAATCACCACTTAAATCAAGTTTTTACTTTAACAATGATGCATCACTTCCAGAAAATCGTGACAATTTTACAAAAACGTGACAATTATCATAAAATGGAGGCACAGAACATAATCTCTTAGTATACATGTACTCATTCACAGCAACTGATGGAATTTCAATCACATTGTCCTTTAATTTGAAATCCAATCCGCACAATTCTTTATGCGTCTGCTTTTTATTGGTGTTATGTTGTACCAGATTCTATATTTGTCTTTGAGTCATTCTGACATAATGTTGTCTTGTTTATCAATTCTGAAATGAGAAAGAGAAAAAGAAGTGAAAATAAGTAAACAATAAACTACTTGTGATGTAAGAATCAACAACAGCTTGTAAAATATAAACACAATGTGATAAGAATTAAGATGGCTTCCATCCCCTTGTTTATACTTCCTTATATACTTCTTCAGGATGACAAATAGAGTTTTAAATCCTACTACTGACATATGCAATAGGTTAGGGAGGATTTTGCCTGTACAACAGCATTAGGCTACTTTTTCAAACATTTTTGCTTGTCATGGAAACAGCTTGTAGCACATAGGACCTCAATACATCATCCCAGCTGATTTTCAAAAGTTTGGTCATAGAAAATGCATTGGGAAAATGCAAATCCAAATGTTTTCAAGAAATTTCATCTATCCAAATAAATATATAAAAGTAACTAAAATATGAACTTTCAGTCTCGAAGTATGAGTCAAACCATTGTGGAATCAGACATTAAAATATGTCAAGAATCAAAATGTTTCCTAGAGTACTTCCTGAAACTGGCACTAGTATGTTACTAACCATTGGCAAACATTTCTAATGACCTTGAATCAGTGATGACCTTTAAAATTGTACTGGTACCAAACTTAAATTTTCATCTACAAGACTTCACCAAGTCAAGAAAAAACAAAATAATATTGCTTGTTGACATAGAAATGGGAAATGAAATGAAATGAGTCAGGGATCTGCTTCCTGCTCCTGATTAGTCTAATTCATACAGGCAAGACTATGCAGTGTGCAATGTAGTTAGATTTTGAGAGAACACAAAATACTGAATATTGTATGTCCACATTTCAATGTGAGTTTATAACAATGGTATATAAATTAGTTCTGATCTTGTTATCAAGTGAAGACCAGATGCCCACTATGGTATGTAGGTTATCTGGTAGTAAGAAACAGAATGATGTATATAGGTCAGTATATATGTAATGATTATGTAAATACACTAGAGTTATTTGACAGGTAGAAACATACACCTGAATAATCAATAGCAAAATAGTTTTATATTACTTCCTGATAACATTCTTAGTCCAAGATCTTATTCAAGAAAAACTGTCCATTAATAAATTTATTTTATAGCCACAGAACATTGCACACTGCATGGCATTGTCTGTTTTATTGATCAAATTAGGTGCAGAAAGGAAGGGTGTAAAACATCTTTCAATTTTGCAGAAAACTTTAGAAAGATTATCTCAGAATTTCGGACCTAGGATTATTTTATCACTTGAACATCAAGACCCTTTTCATTGGACTGTATCACTTTAAGGAAAATCACATCAAACCCTGTACTTACTATTTGCATGTGATTATTTTGTTTTTAATCTACCGTTTATAACAATATAAAAGAAAAATTGTGATATAAATTAATAGACGGCAATCACACTTTATATCATCAGCAGCAGGTATTTGATTGTAATTAAAACTATGGCGTCTGGACAGTGTAAAAATACCAGGAAGGTAATAAACATTAAAACCTCAATGAGGTAGATAGTACATATGATGGCTTTTAATGAGGAGAATGAAACTTTGGTGCCAAAATTTTATCAGTTTAAAAATATTTTACGCATTCCTGTGGTGAAGGAAATGAGAATGAAGAATTACATCTTCTGTAGTTCCTGTACATTTAGGTTGTGTTGACCTTCAGACCATAGTTTGACAATAAGACAGATTGCTGTATGCTTAGCAACCAAGGTCATAGTCTAATCAAAGTTAAAACAAGCAAAGAGCCTAGATTGATTTAAACTACATAATTGAAAAATATATGGCCTACTATGACCTTGGCAACAGAGAGTTCAGACTTTTGAGACTCTGGCAGGTGTCAACAGTTAAGCTCCTATCCTTCTCCAAAGCAAAGCTATAAAATAGACAAGAGTTCATCTAAAGCTGCCAGGACGTGTTTCAGATATATAATCCTCACCAGGACAACTTTATTGTGGTTAACAGGGTACACTGCAACCGAGCAAAAACAAATTTATGCAAAAATGGGCTACTTTCCAATTTTCAATTCAGTTTAAATGATTTATCATGACAATGAAATTGTTTCTAAGGAAATTGCTCAGTTTTCTACACAATTTCAATGATTAAAGAATGTTTTGGCAAGCACCACTTGAAATCATTGAAATAGAATGCTATGTATATTTACATGGTTTCTAAAATTAGATTCTTAAATGAATTCCATTTGACAGATTAAATCTAAGATAATTTCCTTCATTTGAGAAGAGTTCTACAAAAATTGGTAAACAACTTTTCAGTAAACGTTTAAGTAGTTTATAAGTAAGCCCAGAGGTAATTCCAAGAAATTAAAAAGATCATTTTCCATTTTAAATACCATGGTTAGCTTATCAGAATTATAAGATCATTATTCTTAAAGTTATACTACGTCTTGGAATGAATATAAAATTTAAGTTCTTGAAAAGGTCAATATTAGTCTATATTCATCAGTGAACTTACCTAGTGGCATAAAGTTACAAAAGAATCCCTGTAAAATCTGGAAAATTGGAAAATTCATAAAAATCTTGATATTAAGCGTTTTTCAATGGTTAATTGCATATTTATGGATAATTACTAAGTTTTTTGGATGTATCAGATTATATAAGGATCCTGTTATGTTCTATACGACACAAGGTATATCTACTGGCTCTTATCCGCCAAGTTTAGAATTCTTAAATTTTATATTAATTCTAAGATGTAGTATCACTTTAATAGGCTATTTTTCAGGTAAATTTAACAAAAAATTCATCAGATAATATGCTGGTACCAGAAAGCTCATTGATTCAATTTTTTGACCATCTGTCCTAATGATGAACATTAAACCCTTTGAACCCTGAGTGTAAATGAAATAAAACATCAACTCTGAACTCCCTATAATATAAGTAAAAGTGTATGGCCATAACATGGTGTGATGTCATTTAGTAATGGCTGATTTATCAGCTGCTCTGGTATGTACTGGGTAATTATGTGACAGGTTCAAAGAGAAACACAGTTAATAAACTGAACTTCAGCTGTAGTTTGAAAAAAGTCTATTAATTTTACCAACAATTCTATCAATGAACATTTTAAATATTTGTAATCATTATAAATTAAAAAAAAAAACCTGTGTTATGACTTTGTCAGTTTTCTAAAAAATTTTAAGAATTCAGGTTCATTCTAAATTTCTTCTGACAGTGAGAAATAAATGTTTATCAATATTTGGAAATGAAAACAAGACAAGAAAAGTTGGTGCTCTCTGGCATTTCTAAAGGGGGAGGGAGGGAGGGGAGAGGGAGGGGGAGGGGGAGGCAGTATTGGCCCAACCTTGACCCACTTGCTTTCAAATTCCTTTTGGTTATTTTACATTGGGAAAGAATTGCATTTCATATCCTTAGCTAACATAGCCATTTCCCACCAGGCTGATGAATTTGCTGGGGGACAAGACTTTCCCCAAAATTATTCTTTAAAGGGACAGATTCGCCATTTTCGGAGGTTGATATGGGTCTTGAACATAAATTATGTAAATCATCTTCGGAAGTACCAGAAATGTATGAAATTGACATAACTCCTTCAAATATACTTGAAACTAGGAATTTCACTTTCAATTTGTATATATGTCCAGGTTGAGTTTCAAGAAAAGATGAGTCATCATTTTAACATTCAAACACAGATAATTCTTTGCACACATGGATTCTTTAATGGACTATTACTGATAAGTTGATTAACAAATTCCTGTTTCTGAGTCTAAGGTACAATTGGTAAACCTGTTTCTTTAATCTATTAGCTTCTTGAACGAATTGTAGCCTCCCTTAAGTACTAAGGTGGGGATTTGTTAATTTGACAGCCCTTTCAGAGTGTTCACATAGCTAATAATGAATATATTTGGTATATGAATGTCTATGTAAGACAATAGCTGTATATTGATTGATATAAAATTGGTTAACAGATATTTTTATAATTGAATTAATCAGACATAATTCTATTAACGATATTCCAAGTTATTAAGTACATATAACCTTTTTCATTTGCTGTAATGTAAAGTTATATCATTATATCATTGTTTCTAAAGGTATATACTCCTCTAAATATTTGCTTTATCAGATGATAGAGCGTGTTTTTCAGAATTAAAATCTGACATCAGGTTCCCCTACAATTTAACAAAATGTACCATGGAAATTTAGACTGTTGGTATTCACATTCTTATGGGCTTCTATCATTGAGCGTAGACCATTTTTGTTAAATTGCCGGAAAACAAGACAGGGATTTAAATTTTGAGAGCGATACAGATAAATGATATAGAGCTGTTAAAACTGAAAAAGCAAATATTGGACCACATTGTCTTAAATGATTCATTTAATATTCCTTTATGAAAAATAAATCTGTTCATGTACAACATAGGAGAGAATAATATTTGTCAAATAAATTTTGTGTTATTCCTCTTTCACTCTATGCCAAGACAAATTAAAACTGGATTGAGAGTGATACTTCCATATATTTGAAATGACAAAAAGAAAATAAATAATAGAAAAATACAAATTACAAACAACAATCAATAAGTAATAACGATTTCTAAACAGGCAAAGTACATTGCAGAAGTCAAAAGTTTTTTACACTATCAGCAGTATGGATTGCGCCAAAATTGTAATAAATTTATCAGCTACAGAAGAGTAAAAATGAGAAATACATGTATATAGATAAAGATAAGTTTTACTGCTCTGTTATTAATGTACCAAGTTTTCTATATCATATACCAATATATCTGGATTGAAATGTCATGACATATTATATTGTTCTAAGAAAAGGTCAACTAACTTGGTATAAATTCTATCTTTGTATTTATTCTAAACACTATATTGTCTTAATTGGCTCCGTTTTTCTTAATTATAACCAATTAACCATATATCATAATTATCTTAATAGATAAAAGAGTGAACTACACTAACTGACACTTTGGCTACAAAATTAAATGGAATTTTTGCTAATGCATCCAAAATTGCCTGAACAGTTTTTGATGATGTCACTCATTGCAAAGGCCTTATGTGATACAAGCATATTTAGCAATATTAGTAACATCATCAAACAGTTTAAGTGGAACCACAGACATCTGATTGAAAATAGGAATGGTGCAAATTGATGCTATCAGTGTCCTGGATTTACAAAACAAATTTGGAAAACCTACAATCTCTTTAAGGAAATTTAATATAAGATATTAACCATTTGACATTTTTACACAGATCAAAAACTTGTGAATCAGTAGATCTATAAAACAGAAGTCAACATGTTTTTAGATATAACCGAAATTTTGTTAGAAACTTCACAAAAAAAACCATAGTTTAATTTACTCTTTCGATCTTTATATTTCAAAAACATTTACCTTTCATAATTATTTCGTAGGTCCTGAATGTTCAAAATCTTCAGCATAAACATGTATCACCAAAAACAAAGAAAACTTTTCTTCCTAATAAATACAATATAACTGCACTTTAAGAAATGATTCACTACATCCGTTGACATATGCTTATAAATACTTGCATATTATACAGTTTATCTATCTCAGAAATTTTCCTTTTTTCTAAGATTTCTCTTATTTAATCATGTAAAGTACTTGAAATACAGAAGGAAGTTAATTTCTCTATGCATCCACACCCTGTCTAATTATTTCAAATTCAATTAATTGGTACATTTCTCAATTCTCTAATTTACACGGATTAACCCTTTCATCACTGATAGCATCAATTTGTGCCATTCCAATTTTCAGTCAGACGCCTGTGATTCCTGCAATTCAACCAAAAATAAGTGTTCGATGACGTCACACTAAAATATGCTTCGAGACATGTGACATCATCAAACACTTAGTTTTAGTGGAATTGCAGCAACCCTAGATGTCTGGTTGAAAATTGGAATGGTGCAAATCGATAATATCAGGGTCCCCGAAAGACATATAAAATTTAGAAAACCTCTTTACAATAACTTTAATGCCCAATAGCATTAAAAAGAAACGGAAACAGTTGCAGGCAGCAATTTGAAAAGTTTTAGGTATTATTATATTAAACAAAAGTGCTTTCGAAAGCAGATGTCCCGACCTAGTAAAATTTTGGGGTCTCTATAACTATTCCTGTAAAACATCATTAATATGCTATACAATCCAGATATTGCAATATGTTATATTTTGGTAAAATATACAGTACCAGATTTTGTAGAGTCATTAAGATTTATATCAGTAAACTGTATTATTATCAGATTTTAACACCTCAGAGAAAATCATGGTTTGAAAACCTTCCAATTCTATTTTAGATATTCCTGAGTTATTTTCAGATAAATATTTTCATTGGTAACATTCTTAATAATAAATAGTTATAAAATATTATACAAACTATAAGGCCACCATAGTTAAGATTACTATTGTTTCAAGATAATTTTAAATTAAATTTGGCTGTTCAACACATTCAATTTCTGTCACTCCTTAGTCTTTAAAGCAAGCCATGTTCAGGGCTCGTACAAGTTATTGTATTCATGTTAACCATGTTTCTTTACAAGAAATATATTAAGTAGAAGTCTAATTGAAACAGGTCCCTTTGAATAATTTAGGAAATATTCCTTGTGCTCAACTTTTCAGTTTAATCAGATCTGTTTAAAATTGTAATTTTCATTATGAACCATTTTGCTTGAACTTTTATTGGAATAAATGGTACCACAGATTATAGACAGGCAAAAACTGTTCCCAATAAGCATACTAAGGCTAGAAAAATCAGTATAGAGCAGTACAGAACAGAGCCTGGGTCCTAATTCAGCCCAAAACCCACCTCACCCACAACCTTCAACCACCCCCCCTCCCCCCCCCCTCCCCTTTACAATTCTGTAATTGTGTGGCCCCTACTCTGCCCCTCACCTCAGGGTTTCTTTGAAACGCCACTGTTCCTAGAGCTAGTAATATTATGAAAGAAGATAGTTATGATAAGCTACAGTTGTATATAGAAGAATTATTTGGAAAATAAACTTTGGTTTCAATATCTAAACAAACAGGAGACAGGGAGAATAGTTGAACAAGATAGTTAAAGTTTGATAAAATAAACTAATATAGAAACATCACAGCTGGCTAGACAATTTTTATCATTATCATCATGTTCTTTAACTTAATTCGTTCAATATTTAATGTGAATGTTCATTTGATTACAGTAATGACATGGTAAGTTTTAATGCAATGCACCATATTGGGCTAATCAAGATGGGAACATGCAGCTTTATGTGATATCTTTAAAATTTTCATTACATTACAGAATGACATTCCATGTTAAAATGTGTTTTCCACTATGTTTGGGCTAATGGTAATGGTAGACTATCAATATGAGAAAATTGTGATAAGGGAAAGCATGTTATTCAGAAACATATTCCTAAATTACAAAATAACGTGTCTATAAGTATTTCAATATACATTAACTTATTATAGAAACTGCACCATATCAGGCTTATAATGAAAAATGAAGATATAGCATAAGGTGTGGGAAAATAATCATCATAAAAATGCATTTGCATTAAAGATTCCAGAAGCATTTTTAATAGAATATATGATTTTTATATTATCTGTTCTTTACATTTACTTTCAAGTTCAGTAATGACAGTTTCAAGAGCTACACGCAAACGTGTGAAGCATGTCACCCACAATGAAGAAATGAACAAATTAACATGGGAGTAATGTCATTGTTAATGGTCCATTGTTATTGTATTAATCATATTATATGTTATCTTATGTTATTGTTAAATGTTATGTATAATTGCTAAGATGTAATCAAATAAATGAATTGAACCAGCTAAGCTTTATTCAAAACAAAATAGTTCCACAGTTCACCCAATTCTCTTATAAGTGACTAACTCCTGTTAAAGACCATTTTTGATTATTCCCCGGAGTGGTCTCTCCATACACTTTTTACTGTATAAGAACTATTAAAATATTTATGATCAGAAGCATTTGCTAGTGACACAGGGTACAACTATTTTTCATTTATGAAATTAATTGTAAGCATCATGGCATTCATTAGCATGTGTGAACACCCATGTTCCATCAAGACATTTGACCCATATGAACCCTGAATTCAAGATTAATCTTAACAAATGAACTTTGAAAGTGAAGGAGCTAGTAGGTCACTAAGGGTTATGACATCAAAGAAACCCAACAGGAACTGTCTGGACCCAGCTGTATAGGTATAGTAAGTAGATATAGTATATAGGTACCAACCATCTGACCGATATATCATATTACTATCTAATTACTTATGATTTATTAAGATATCTCACGGTACTTAAAATATTAGCAGCTAATAAAGTATAAGTACTTTAACACTTTCAGAATCCGTTCATCAACCTTTCATTTTTTCAGGATTGGTAATTCCATTAATACACCAGTAATACAGTTTTACAATAACAAATTATTTTCACTGTAAAAATAGTGCTTAATACATCTATTGTAGAGTAATATAGAAATACAGTTTTAATGACTATCTCAGAGGCTTTTGATTTTTATATTTTCTGTACACACATTATAGTTTACTGTCCTCTTACTTTTGGTGAATTAGAATATAAGCTTCCAAATGGTAATGATAGTCTTGGAATGATAAATTTTATAACATTGCATTTAATTTCGCTACACCTCAACTGAAAATATCCTGAATTTGAGACATGCTCTCTGTATAAAAAATTTCAAAATGGTAATGAGCACAAATTAATGTAAAAATATCAAATCCACAGCAATCATTTTGAAGTGAACATTCCATTTTGTACAAAAATAATGCAAAATGATAACAAAAGTAAGTCAACAAGTTTTAGACCTTGCCTAGTATCAGTGTATAAGTATAATGGGAAAATTCTACCAATTCAAAGAATTCGTACTGAATAGGTCAACTGGGTTTCCAAAAAAACTTTACAAAAGACACCTTAAGAATACTTTCTGAAAATGACAACCGAATATTCCATATTATATTTCTAAATAATTCCAAAAGAACTCAAACATCAAAATATGTACTCACTTTCTCAGGCATTAGATAAAAAGTTTCTTCCGTGTTTCCCTCCAGTTTTATATACATAATATACAGCAGGCACCACACTTCCACAAACCAATACCATTTCTCACGCCTCTGGTTAGGCCACACCAAATACAAAATGGTGTTTCAGCTGACTTTATTGCTGTGGTGTAGCCTGTGGCTTTAAGGATGTCCCAAGGTCATTCAGTCAAGACTACCCTTTCGAGTAAAAGCTGGGAAAGGCAGAATTATTGTAAATAATGCAACACAGATCAACTAGAAACAGTATCGTTTTTATGAATGATTTAGATATGCCAGTGGCGTTTCTTGGAAACATTAGGTGATGGGCAACAGAATTATCAAGAGGGCCTCACGGCAAAAGACTTTCCCTACGTACAATGAGAAGAAATTTGAAATGGAGGAATGGGGTGTAAAGCCGGACAAGCCTCATCCAACCTTCAAAAAATAAATAGCCTAGCCTATAATACAAGATCTATGCTTAATACATAGCCTAGCGAATAATACAAAGTCAACACTTCATATCCTAAAGCATTCGTCAGAGATCTTTATTTCATTGTGTTCTGAAGCTTTTAAAATAGAGTTGTATCCCCTTAATCATAAAACAAAAGGGCAGGAATATAACTGTGACAGTTCAGTGTAGTCTTGATTTTTATGATTTGCAAAGAGTTATCTCCCCTACAATGCATTTTTGTATCTTCCAAAACTGAACATGAGATGCAAACTTTACTCTTATGGAATGTTATGAGATTTTCCAAAGTTGTGTTATTATCTTACTGGACTTAAGTTAAGATTATGTAGGCTATTTTCAAAATATAGAATGATGCAAATATTTTCTTTCCTGAGGGTTTATCTTGTTGCATCTGGATGTTTCTGGTTATATAAGTGACTTCAGAAGTCTTCAATTCAGCATCCTTGTGTGTGTAGCTTACAACATTAAATCTATTTTGTGAAATACATCCACAAAAGTTGCTGCCTGAGTCATTTGAAAACATTCTTTTATATATATGGTGAACTGCACCACTGTCAAAGAGAAACTGGAGCTCATATTTCTCAATATATGTCTACTGCCACGGAGGCAGATTTTCCACTTAAAGGTGACAATCACTATTGTGCACCTCATTGCACATCATGCAGTATGCAATGTGGGAAATTTGGTCCGGGCTGCAGCATAAGCCTTTTGTTATTTTGCTATTTCCAACTGTCGACTCAATCCAAAATGTCATCAATATGTAGCACATGTTTTTTTGCCTCATCTGAACAGAAGACTCTTTTTCCATGTCAGCCCCTTTGACTTGGACCAAAGTTTCGCAAGATTTCATGAGGGGAATCATAAGAGAAGAACAGAAAAAAAAATCAACATATTTTCTATATCTTTATTTTTTGCTTCTAAGCTACACATGAACATTCACACTCTGTATTTAATATGCACATTTACTAACATCACATAAAATGAAGCCAGATTAAATTTTATTATAGAGACAGTATTCAAAATGACTTTTGTGTTCATAGCATTTTAAGGTGGTTAGCAGTTCAGATTCTTTGCACATATATTAAATTTAAGTAACCACCAGTAGTATGAAATTGTCAAAAATGAATACTATCTCCTAGTCGAACAAAGGAGAGACACATATGGGCACATCTTAAAGAAACATCACAAATGGCAACATGAAGAAAACAATTTTTCAGTTGTCATTGACAATATCTTTGTTGATATGTACATTTAAAAATTTTCATATTTTTGTTTTTTATACCAAAATATAACATTGAGTTGCATATTTGATTGCTTTACATTTTTAGTTTGGAAAAAAATGGACACAAATTTTCTACAATAACTAAAAATATCTTTGGAAGGAAACAAAACAGTAAATTAAAAATAAAGAACTGTAGTGTTGGAGCACTTTAAAACAATTTTAGCACAATTTTTAAAGGGGTTGACTACTCTCATCACATGATAGATTTGAATGATAATAAACCAATCCCCTTTTGACCATATCAGGCAAAAAAATGCAAAATGCATGTACTACATATAAATGCTAGTTTTGCAGAATTTTTGGTTAAAAAACTGAGAGAACACACTCTTAAAATATTGAGCACTTCTGATGTTCTTTTTGTGATGCGTGAGCACATTAATTCCGAAATTGGAATGGTGTTAAAAGACAAGTTTTCCAGTCGAACATGTAATATAAGCTATGTATAAAACTACCACTGGGATTTCAAAAACAAAATTATACTAAAATGTAAAAGAAACAAAACAATCTAACAAATGTCCAGCTCTATATACAAAATAATAAACAAAAAAAATATAAACAAAAAAAATAATGTGTATAAACGGGAGACAACAATATAAACTTTTCTTTGCATACATTTTCTTAATACAAAATGACAGAAGGCTGTAGATTCAAAAAAATGGTTCCACATGACTAAATACAAAGATGTTTTAACTTATTTAGAATCTACTGTGTACAGTTTTAATTGGTGGACGTTATAATAAAACTTCTATCAGATCTTTGTAAGGACAGTACTGGTACTAAGATTTTAGGAAATTCAAGTACATATTTGAAAGAACGAAATTCAGATTCCTATAATTAAGTACAAAAATTCAGAATTTCTTGGTTTAACTAATGTCTTAATTGAATGTTCTCAAAAGGTTACAACACAGTCAAATACTATTAAAGGAAGACATTATACTGGTATTGTTATAACTTACGATGTAGGAAAGAATTTTCTATAAATCTTGTCTTTGGCTCATAAGCTTTATTCTGTGGGCTTCTAGATGGCAGCACTTGTTAAGACTGAAAGTTTGCTTGTTGGTTCGATAAAAGTAATTAAAGAAGTCTTAACATTAGACCATCTGAAAACTCATTGAATTAAGCTTGATATTCCATGTGAAATAAAATCCGAAGAATAGGTTTTTTGCTCTACAGAAACTGATATGAACACGGTGCAATTTACAAACCATTAAAACATTACAGTAAGCACAATTTAAGTCAGTTTGGCCACTAGAATTTGAAGAACCAAGTTTTATTTCTGTATAATGGGTTCTGGAACTGAAAAAATGAAACATATAAACACTTCTTATAAAATATTTGCGAATTTTTCCCCTAAAAGATATTACGAATCGAAAAAGTGTACCAATCAAAATACAGGATTTCTTTTAAAACGATGCTATCATGTATTTAGTTTTAAGCATATTCATTCTGGAATTTGTTAAGGGTCATCTAAGAATGTGTTTATACATTTCATTTTAGGACAAGGGACATGCAAAGACAAGACAATACTTAATTGGTAGGACACTCGGACACACACGTTCTAAACTATCATTCACATTTACAACAATGTACTGAGAATAATAATAATAATAATAATACTTTAACAAAACATCTTAAGTAAGTATATTCTGCCAATTACATATAAGGATTGGATTGTTTGATTGGTTCATATTTTAATCTGGAGGGATGCCAATGAAATAGCCAAAATATAAATTTTTGACTAAGACATTACATTATTTATATTGAACAGTATCTAAAATGATTTGGATTTCCTTTACTTTGAGTATGAAAATACAGTTGACTTTATGAAATTTTGTAACCAGGATTGGAAACTACAGAGTGAAACAGAACCCTTATTAAGTATCAATCAATCAACAAAATACTAGAATAAAATATTCAACAAAATGAAAACAAGGAGATCAACATTGATGGAATTATTTGGCATTGTTTTATCGGTGGAATGTAAAATTAAGTAGAAAGAAGATTTTTCTACAACTGCATACATGGTTGGTATGTTACAAAAACGTGTAAAATAAAGTTTAGGACAATAAAATTTGATTTAAAAGTATGGAATATACAGGAACACGAATTGGATGTCGCAAAGGAAAAACACTCAAGATCATTGATAAAAAAAATAACAAAAGCGTTTTTATGGAATCGTTCTGCGGGCAGTGTGAACTGAAGTTAAATGGCGGTAATGAGCAAAGACTAGAACAAATACTGAACACAAAAAAAATGATGTTAACAAACAAACTTTTGAAACAAATTGTCATTCACATTTCAGCACTTTCGTTTAGTTCAAAGTGCTGAAAAATGGAACAGAAATGTTCAAAAATTTCATCCAAACATCATACTTAAACAGAAACAAAATGCAATGCGTGTTGACTTCAAATAAATGCAACACTTAAATAGAATAAAGCATATAATATTTGCTGATATGACTAAACAAAACTAATGATATGTATTTCTTTAACATTACAAAAATGGCAGTGTAAGCAAACAAATAAACTGTAAAGCAGATTTGTTTAGCTTTTAAATTTTGAAAAACAAACAAAATATATATTTATAAACAGTTCCAAAAATGGAAAAATTAAAAATACACTATTTTCATAACAAAATTTGGGTACTGGATGCACCGGTAATTGGATATATAAGGGGCATCACTCTCATAACAACCTTACTAAATAATGATGGATGAAATAGCTTTTACGATCATCAAGGCTACAAATTTTACTTTAAATTTTTTTTCTAAAAATACTGCCTAAACTTAGTTCTTTCAATTTAAAGTCAAATTCTCCAATTAATAAATAACCTGAAAGAAATTTTGCACAGTTTACCACACCAGTTTTATTAGGTGTCTCACATAAAACTTTTGACCATATTTGATACCTAAAAAGTGACAGAAACTTGCAGCCTTGAGTTGGCGACAAAATGAAGTGACTAGCAGAAATATTGGTATTGATTATGAAGTAAAACTTTACTTCTTCGTTTGGCCTGTAGACAACATTTGTACTTTCTATAATTATCAATCTTAAATTTTTCATTCAACAGTAAATTTCCAACATTGTGATGCATTATTACAGATATAAATTATAAAATATATAATGTTGCCTACTTGCCATCTAAATTATACTTATATAATATAACATATCATTAAATGCAGAATAAATCTAATATGTATATTCAATCAAATACATTAAATTATATTACTAAAGATTTGGACGTTTCTTAACTTTGGATAATGTGGAACCTTCATACACAAGTACAACAACATTTAAGTACACATAATATAAGTACACAACATTATATTGAAGGACAAATATAATATAGAATAATTCTTGAAGGCTGTTTGGTTTTTTATAATTATTATATAATTTTCACAACCAAATATAATAGAATATAGTGTCGTTAATTTCTTCAAATATATACACATTTTTTTCACTATAGTTATTGACTCTGCCAACTACTTTCGCAGGGCGTTAGTTCATATTTTTTTTTAACGACAAATCACTTAAATAATGAATGATTGTAGTTCTACTCCCATAATAATTTATTACATTTGTTCAAAAAGGAAGACATTGAAAATCATGAAGACTCACAACAATATTAGAAAAAAATTCAATTTTTCTATCATTGAAACTAGAGAAAAAACAGGGAATATAAAAATAGATGTTCTAAAAGCAGTATAATATATAAATTCTTCATTTATAGGAACTTTTATCAGCATGATGTAATAGCTGCTTCAAATTGCTTTCAATTAACACTAAAATTATTGCTTTTTTGGTTAAATTTGGGGGAATTGTAATAGATGTTGCAAACATACATAAATATACATAATATTGTTATGAAATATATATTGCTCTATGATGGAATCTATAAATTGGATATTTCACAACCTTTTACAAATTATGGTCAGCCTTTTTCTACTTTAAGTAGGAATATTTGTGAATTTTTTGGACTTTGGCTTATTTTGATATAGTGCACTATTTACAAAGATTCTTCAATCTCTTGGCTTTTGGTATGGAAAAATTAAGTACAAATATAATTCAAATTCTGTTCAATATCTGCATAATACAACATATGCAATTGGATTTTTTTAAATGGTATGCTTTAAGCATCTACATGAAATGAATGGAATGGATTTAAGTTATGGAACAAAAATGATACGAGATCAAATGGTGTATGTGAATCTGATTTCATAAATTTTAGAACATCAATAATGCTATTTTAGCAATGCAATGAAAATATCCTTGATAATCAAGTCCACTTGCAATTTGTCACAAAACATGGGAATAATTATATACGTCCTAAATATTTGTAAAATACAAAAAACTAACGGATGAATACTGACAAATGAAAACAAAATGAAGGGTTCAGTTTGACTGAAATGTTTGATCAAAGATGAAGTGCAACTATGCTCTAGTGATAAAAATGATGATGCATATGTTTAAAGTTGGTCTTTGGAAATTCACAATAATAGAGTTATACCCCTTTAAACACTCTCTAATCAGGGAAAACACTACACTTTCACAAAATACATTGCAATATAATAATTGGTTCTTGGTTGAATCTTGTGACCGTGGTACTAAGTACTAATGACGATATGATTGGATGTTGGATGACATTTTTTTCTATTGCACACTCCATTTTGGAGCTAACTCCATGCACCATCTACCATTGTCTAATGTTAACAAGTGCATAATAATGTTATAAAAATCAAACGAATGCACTCTCTAGAGACAGTTTCATAAACGAAAATAAAAAAAGAGCACTCTAAATAGGATTTCTTGTCCACAAAATATTTGTGTTTGACCATGCATCAGTTCTATATATAGCAGTTTAGACTTTATTCAGCAGTCATGTCCTCTTCATGGGTATTACTCTCAATTACATCCTGAAGCAATTCATCAACAGAATCACTATCAGCACTAATTCCTTTCTCCTCAAAATTCAAATTAGGAACTAGAATACTCAGCATCTTCACTACATTAAGTCGCAGCATCTTGAGCTTAGGAGCATACAGACAATTGGCACATAAAGCATGAGGATTCTCATTTTTAATGACATTCTTTTCCTTCATTGGAGATACCATATACTTCTCTATAGGTTCATTTTTCTTGCTCAAATCAATGGCTCCACATTCGTCACTTTCATTTTGCTTTTTGGTATTCAAACTGTGGTTTGGTGTTAATGGAGCAGGAGAACTGCTGGGTTGGTAAGTTGGCAATGATGGAATTGGTGTGCTTGGCATCTGAGCATTGGCTGGCATCTGGAATGAACCTGGACTTCTGTTTGCAGGAACATCTCCATAATTTGGTGAAGCATGACCATTAATGAAGGGCATCTTACTTGGAAAATGTGGTGATTGTTGAGACATGAGTTGTTCATTCTGTCTCATCATTTCCATAGATTTGTTCAGATCAAAATTATGTGGTAAGCCTGGAATGCCATGTGGTAAAAGTGGTGGTGGAAGTTTGAACATGTTGTTCTCTGAACCATTCATTGCATTAGCCAGGTAGCCCATACCTCTTGGTGAGCGGGTTCTCTTTTCTTTGATATAGTAAGACATAATGCCATCATGTTTGTTGATAATGTGACTCTTTAAACTATGACTCTGACTGTATTGGACTCCACAAGCACCACAGATATATGGTCTTTCACCTACAAAACATTGAGAACATAGGTCAACACTGAGTAATTATACAAAATATAACCTAGCCCAACCCAAGTTTTAATACAGAAGATCTCTTTTGACAAAGGCAATTAAGTGATGAATCTAAAACATAACATTCTAGAATTCTTTCAGCATCCTCAACATAATCAAGGACATTTGCTCGTGTACCATTTGTTCTATATTGTCATCCTCAATTTGCAAATCAAACTGTCCAGATTCATTGAGAAAATGAAGAAAATTGCTGAAGAAAATTGCCAAAAAAGATTTAGGTAATTAGGAACTGACCTGTATGGATTCTGATGTGAACATATAAATTACTTTGATGTTTGGTTGTATAAGGACAATGAGTGCACTTAAAATACATATCATTACTGGTACCACCATCTGACTTGCGTCGAACTGGACTTTTACCATGGTGGGTGTTCTCAATATGATTCTCTAGGTTCTTCTGACGACGGAAGGTTCGTTCACAATACTGACATTTCAAATAATCTTTCTCTACTTCTGCTGCCAATTTATTGTCAAATGGAAGAAACTTATGCACCATTGATGGGTCCATTTGACTGGGTGGAAAAGGAAACATAGGAAGGCCATTAATAGATCCATTGAACCAATGCTTGTTGTTGACAAAACCTGGTGAGAAAGCTGTTTCGCTAATGTTGGAAGCAAGTGGAAAGGATGGGGGTAAGCTGCCATTAGGGAATGCTGGGAGATTTTCTTTGGAATCTGATAGATCATCGGATCTACTTTCTTTTTCTCTTTTGATATTTTCACTAAGTATATTTTTGGTATGTTCTGCAATGTCTTTTCGTTCCATGTGGCTCATGGATACATCACCATCAACTTCATCTGACCGTCTGGCCATGTCAATAGACAACGAATGGTTTAATTCTTCATCATCACTATCATCATCTGTATAATAGCAATCATCATTTGGTCTCATACGACGTACAATATCTTCTAGGGAAGGCTTCCTCCTAGATCTTTGTTTCTCTTGTGTTGGTTCTGATGTTGCTGGACTAGAAATACGATCAGTGTCGCCATCTCCTGATGTAGTTGGACTCATTTCAGGCACTGCAGGATAAGATCTAGAGTCCACTTTCAAGACTCCTTGGGGTGATCTTGCTAAATCAGTGATTGCAGCAATAGCTATCTTCTCCTTTTCTGCTGTACATTCAGCATCAGAGGAAATGTCCATCTGTTCATTGTGATTGGAAGCGTCAATAATCATTTTGGCTGTATCAAAACTAGCAATAGAATGACAGTTCAGTGGTGTAGGAACACAAGATTGAGGCTGCGAAAATGGAATATGATTGCCTCGACTTTCACTAGCAAAATTAACTGGTGAAGTATTACCAGCAGTACTTGATGTATTTGGTGAACAGTCCTCTGTTGATTCACTGCTAGATTGAGTGCTGCCTTGTGGTGATGTAAATCCTATGTTTGGTACTTTTGTTATTGGTGTGCTGCTTCTGGGTGCGCTAGTTAATGCTGGGAGAATGGATGTTGACGTAGGTATACACGAAAGAGTTTCTATTTCCATCATTTTTTGGATTCTACGAAATTAACTACCATAGTTCTGAAAAGAGAAAAAAGAAATTCATAAGAATTATGCAAAACATTTGGCTAAAAGAAAGTTTTATTGACATCAAATTTAATATAAAATTTCAACAATACATCATCAAAGACAACCTTTTCATTTATTCTAGAAATAATCTTCAAACATCAAACAAAATTTTTGGCAAGCCTCAAACAATCAAAGAAATTTTCCATCTGATTACGTAACATTGACCAAAAAATGACCTAATGCTCTTCATATTAAAAGATTAAATTAAAACCATGAATGGACCATTGTTATAACCTGTCATATCCCTCTACTGGAATTTCAAACCTGGACTTCAGAGACTGACAACTGTTGAAATGATATAAGACATTATTTATTTAAGTTACTTAAGACTGTTGTTGGAGTGTAATTGTTAAGATGGACGAATATTACAACAGTGGTACTTTCTATTGTTTTTGAATAAAGTTTGTTTGTTGTTTTGCTGACCCCCTTGTCACTCGTATAGGTACACATTTGAACAAGCTAAGACAATATAAGACATGAGAAATTGGAGAGGCAAGCAGGTTTCAAGGAGTGTCTAGACCTATTAGTTTCAAATATTGTTTACTTTTTATTCTGAAATTTTCAAATCACCTCTACAAGTGTCAAGTAATGACTACTGTTTTGGCAAATATCTTGCCATGTCATAACCCTTAAAATTTTGTTCAAAACATACACAAAAAAGTTGTGAAAGAAATGTATATCATTATCACTAAATTTGAATTTTTCGTAATATACAGATTTATTACGTTTTTAAAACAATCTGAATCAATTTCATATACATGCAAATAATCGAAGTTCATATTTCAAGCAATGTACGACAGCAATAAATAAAAAAAACTTCTATATGAAGCTATCAGATAAAAGTATGGGAAATATTACATATGATAATGTAATAAATTTGGATATATCCTTTAAAGATATGAGTTGAGTTGAATATTAAATATCTTTGATCAGTTTAAAATCATTCTCATAAATTACGGAAATTCTTACATCAAAAGCTTTTATGATATCATAAAAAAAATACAATAACCTGATTCTCTCTTCTAATATAAACACTTAAAAATCTCTATAAAAATCTCTAATAGACAGTTTTTGTTGCTTCCAGTGCCACCCGCAGTGCTTTTACTCCCAGACTGTTTCGACAGTTTAATCATATCCTAATCATTACTGATATATAAATTCAATAACCAAGCAGGTTTTCAGTCTTTGTTTGGACATCTTCAGACCTATCCTTTGTGACCGAATGTCTCAAATTGTCGGACATATGTAGGAAATATTTGTTTTCTTAGTTGAATGATCTCGAGGTTCAAGTCATCAAGTATTAGATAGAAGGTTTCCATTGTTAGCTCAACAAACATTAGACATCTGTCTCTGTCTATCCAATGAAGACCTCTAAACATATCATATCTTAGTAAGCTTTCAATTCAATATATTCATATGATATTCTACTATAATTACTTAGTTTTCTAAGCCTCCTGTTCGAGTTGACTCTATTTTTTACTCCACTTGGCTTAATGAATTATAAATGATATTAATAGGCTGTTATAAAGATAGCTTTGGCTCTATTTGTATAAACTAGCTTTGTTCTGTGTTTTCTTTATTAAATGATAGTAATGAGCTTGCTTTTTATTTTTAAATTTCTTTATTTTCATTTCAACTGAATCATTGAGACTAAAGAAATATCAATAATCATATTTGACCTACAGTATTCAAAATTTAAACTTCCAAAGTCAAAAAAGCCATAGAGGGCAATGGAATGCAATGCCAAGTACTATGTTTTACTTGCTGATATATTGCATAGCATAGCATAGCATAGCATAGCAAAAAAATTAATTTTTGTTAATGTTGCCTGACATGCTTTGTATATGCTCTTTGCTTGAAAATGTTAATATTCAGAGTTGGTTTTTTATACACATGACAATTAAAAATCAAAGAGAAATGTTGGAAAAGGAAATTAGCAAAAAATGAAAGAATAATTTTCTTAGAATAATAAATGAGAAAGGGGAATATATAATGTCATAGAAATAAATTTACTCCAATAATTAAATGTATTTATAAACTAGGGTAAACTGTTCCAAACATTATTCATTATTTAAATCATGCGTTCTGCTTTCAAACAACTAGAGAAATGACCATTTTCAAGAAATCTTTTCCACTTTATGAAATGCAATTTCCATTTTTTTCATTCCAGAACGTGCATATTTTCTCTGTCAAAATTGATTTCCATTTATCAAACATTAATAAATTTTGGTCCAAATCAATTTGTGTGGTTATGTGTTTTGCATATATTGGTGTACAATATGCTGTTCGGCTTTCATGTTAGTGTGATATGGAATTTAAATTACAATCTAGCTTCAGTTATACAATCAATACTCTCTTTTACAATTCCAAATGATTGCATAATACAATTTGTGATTTTAATGAAAAAAAAACTAGCTGAAGTCACTACAGAAATTGATTTTTTGAGAAAGCCAGCAAGAATGCACAGAGAAATGAAAATGCAAATGTCAAGACAAGTAGAGAAAGAGGCTTTACGTTAGGAACAAAGAGATTCGTTTTTGATTGGTTGCTTGCACTCGGATTGCGATATATTCTTCTTCAAAGGTCATGTATTCATTCCTATTCGGAAGACTGACGCACACAATAATAGCAGCAATCAATAACTCCATTAATAGATTTCGTCAAAGCAAGTGTTTGCTATCGCCACCATGCCACTTAATATCTGTCGTACTGATCACTCATCCTAACTAACTGTATCTATTGTCTATACATCATTATCTCCCTTTAGGCCACTCTTCTTTCATTGTGTTCAATTTCTCTTTAAACAATGTCTTCATCTATATCAATTGTAATTAAAACCTAAGAGCTTGTCAAACCAATTCTCTTCAATAAGAAATCTCAGGAATAAATCGTTGGGTATGGTTGGATTTCTAAAATCCGGTCATTATCAACACAAAACAATCTAATAATTTATCAGGGGGGAATGAAGCGCCAAATTCTAGCAGAAATCGATTCAGCCATTATGAAATTCTGAGAACAAAAGAAATCTGGACTCAGTTGTCAAAAATCATTATGTCTTTAAGATAGTTTGACTACATTATGGTGATTGGTCAATCCACTATCTTGACACATGCATGCATGTAGCTAATTGACAAACTGGGTAACTCAAAAGGAATTTCTTAGTATGATAACCAGAAGTATTTTACATGATCATAACAAATATGCCATGTAAATATTGTTAGCTATGATGACTCCCCAATAAGTTGGTATGACTCTCCCACTCCTATGAATCAATATGACTTTCCTGTGAATAAGTATGACCCTTGTGAATCTATATGACTTTCCTTTGTACCTGCTTGACTCTCCTATAGGCCAAACTTACAAATCATATTGCAAACTTAGTGTAACATAAGCATTAGCATGCCCCGACTTAAAGGCACTTACTGTAGTAAAGCTGAATATAGACACAAAGACTTTTTATAATTTAGTACATAACTGGTCACAAATATACGTCTACAGTAAACTTGGGGCTGATGATTTTCTTTTTTAAAACACTGATGAATGTGGATCAGAAAAATTTAACAAAAATTAAAAATCCAATTTATAAAAATAATTCAAGATCAATCAATGCTAAGAAGATCGGAATCACAAAAAATACTAAATTGATAAACCATTTATTACGCCAAAATGAAGAAACCAACGTACAGTATCTTGTCAAAATGTTACACTGACTTGCAAGTTTTTGTTGCAGAAATGTTAAATCAAAAGACAATGTTGGACATATAGAATGTAGATTACTACAATTATTACTTGCTAGTTATTTTCGTAGTTCCTTCATTTTTTTTTTTATCTATTTTCATCGAAGTTTATTATTAACATTTGATACTAGATAAAGATTAGTGACGTCAATGATTTAATGGCAACACTGCCTCTTAGTTTCCGGACTGTCAATTTATCATTGCTTCCACAACAAAAAATACCAACTAAAGATAGCTTAGAGTTTAGATTTAGTAAATGTCATAGTTATCATATGATATCAAAACCATTTTGGATATGTTTTTATTAATTTTTCTTAGATATTATATGAAAGATAAGTTCATTTACATTTTCAATGTTCAACTATAATTAGATATGAATTCAAACATTTTCTTTTTTCATTTTTTTTTCTGGCATGAAACCTAGTTTCCATTACTCTAAAAATATAACATGTCAAATTGTCACATTCTTCAGTAAAAGGTCATGTACTATAAAATTTTGTCTTTGGACTTTTTTTTAAGGAACAAAGAATGAATACCTTTATATTGATAAAAATACAATGTAATATGCGAGACCATTGATTTAATTTTGGAGAAACTGAAACTAATGTTCACTATTTTAGTCCGTCAGATATTAAGAAAAGGATAACACCTAAGGTTCCTGAGGTCACCCGAAAGACCACAAAAAAAAATCCAACGTAAAACTGAACTGAAATAATTCAGATGTGTAACATTCTTTCAAAGACAGGACTTTAAGTTTACAGATTTGGATACCAAAATGATGTAGGAAATGTAACCTTATTGAACACATGATTACAATACTACTAATAACTATCAATTCCAACAAAAAAATTGACGGAGGTAAGATTTAGCAGGAAAATGAAATAGTTTGTTTCTATAAACCACACTTATAAAGTCAATATTATCACTAATAGACAAAGGATGTTTGGTTTTCCTCGTTTCTTCAAGGATCGATGAGAACTAAAGACAAATCACATGGCTTATAAATATTGACCGTTTGTAATGTCCACTTTCAATGGTCAATAACATCAAGGTCCTGGATGGTAAACTTTTACCTATTACAAACCATTGTCACAATGTCCAAGCTGGTGACAAAACTTGCTGAGAATTTTTTGAGCCCTCTAGGATGGTTTCATGTTTTAACCTCAACATAATTCTGAGACCATGATTCAACATTCAAATTTTTGCATTCCATTCTTGACCAATAAATTCACCATGTCCAAGTGATGGCTTGATATTTTAGCTGATAAGGCACAAGTGAATCCAGGACTGCTAAATACAATTTTTCACCAAGTCCAAGATGGTGACAAAACTTGATAAGAGTTTTCAGAGCTTTAGAAGATGGCTTGATGTTACTGCTGACAAGTTAAGTCAAAACTCTCAGCACTCAAGGAAGAACTCAATCCAGGGAGTTTTGTTTTCCAATGAATGATCAATCAAGTCCTTCAGCCTTTCAGCAAGATTTCGCAATTTTACAGAAACCCAAGCTGATCTGAACATTTTTATGTATATCACTGCCCACCTGCTTCCTCTTTCCCACACAAATGGACACGATCCTACAGTGTACTTGCTGACATGACAGATACACCAGCAGCCAATGCTACACAATATTATGAAACTACAGGTTTATAAATGAAGTAAGGTAAAAAAAAAAAACTATCTGCTATAAACGGCATAGCTGTATCTATTTCCAAGATGGCTTATAGTTTTCAGCTATAAAGCAGGGAGCAATGCTCTAGAATAACATTTAAGACTTCATTGTTTACATAAACAATGGCTGAAACAATGGCTGTCAGACAGTACACCTTGTGAAACATTTTCTTCCTGATATAAATATCTACTGAAAAAATCTTAGGTGATTCTTGATCATGAGGAGGTAGATAGGGCCTGTGTCAAATTCATATCAGTCAAATTAAAGGGATTGAAGAGATATTCACAAGACTCAAGTTGTTACATAATGATCCTGTTAACATCTGTGAATTTCTGTAATTCTGCAAAATTTTGGTCATTGCTCCAAAAACATTCGGTTAGGATGAACTGTAATAATGGTGCCATTATCTAGCCAGACTTCTGGAATTACAGGAACTACTGCCATCTACTGGTATTGTTTACTGTAATATTGTATATATATTGTCAACCGGAATCAATACCAAAATGTAGTCAACTATTAAATCAGGGATTTAGATTAAGATACAGCTTTCTTTAGCTCTAACCAATTTCTCTACATCAATTCCAAATTACACATATATATGGTAATTGGAATTGACTATTTCTAAAGCCCAAGCGCTTGTAATAATTAAGAGGCGATTGTTGACGCAGCGTGATGTGATTTGCCTGACATCTATCTTAACTGACAGTGTTACCAACATAGTCTCTATATTCAAATACTCCTATATCTAGCTATCAATCAAATAATGATACCATTGATCGTAATAAACACAATACTTGCAATATGAAACTTGGATAAGAATTGATTTATACATTCAAACACCTGCCAATTTAGTTGTGTGATTATCCTCATTCGAGGCCCATTAATTGTTTGATGAGTCATTTGTTCTGTCTATTATCAACATAGTGAGAATGGCATTCGAATATACCATATAAATCACAATTAGAGTTGAAATATCTTCCATTGTTCCTCTAATCAAAAAGGCTAACCAACCCAGCTGCTTATTGAAATGGTAATTCTTATTTAACGTAAATATTCTACTAAGTATGGCAGTAAAATAATATCAATGATCTTTTAAAATGATATTAAGCAATTAATTTCTAAAGCTTAAATAACAAAGCAAAGGGTAATCAATATGAAAATGAATTAAATAAGGGAGGTAACTAACCCCTCCCTTCTGCTACTTATATACGATATTGTATAAATATTGACTTTTAAATACAATATTCCATTGTGTTTTTTATGAAAACAGAATTTCAATTGAAGATCAATCATTATTTATCAGTTAGCAGCTGACAAGTTTCAGGAATATCTGCTATTTTATGTTTACTGTAAATGTCATATAACTGTAACAAAGCTACATACACTGGTTTGACTTATGTTCTTTCAGCTAAAAGTTTCTTAAGTGTTTTCAGAAGATTCACATTAAAACAGCAAAACTGTGCCGAATAACATTAAATTCTTCCTTCCAAATATTACAAATTTTCCATCTTAATATTTTGGTCACCACTATTAATGGATCTTTTTTTTAAAAACGTATTGAATACATTCGGAAAATTATTTTCAAAACACTGTTTCAGATGATTATACATTCAAGTGTCCCCTGACAAAGTTCATTATCCTGCATTTTCAAATCCATGTTTCTAAAAGCGTATTACCAAATGAAATTCTTTCAGAATATCACTATCAAATACCAATTAAAATTCTGTCTTTCAATAAGAAATTAATGAAGCAGGCAGCAATAATAGACAATAGTTTGTCAATAAAGCATTACAACTTCTTTATGACATCATAACTACATGTTATACTTGAAAGTAAAAAATTGCATACTTATCGTCATGGCAACCAAAATTTATCATTTTAATCAAAATCAGTGAGCAGAACTCTACAGTAATTAATCAAACAAAGAAAAATGATAAAAACGACAACTTTGCTTACAAAGTAAACTTTAGGATAATATAAAATTATCTATATTGATTAGTTGAAGTATGGAATACATGTATACTCAGCAATTTCATTACTTAGTTATTATACAACGCTTTTAATAACACCGATAGCCTATGAAATGAAAATATAATAAAAATTCACAACTATATATCAAAATATTAATATTTCATTTCAGTGTAAACAACCTCCCATAAAATCTGCCTTGGCTGGAATTAAAATGACTTAAATGCAGGATCAACAATATTCCAAAGGTACTTATGATTGGTGGTTGAGCAACAGATGTCAATGCACATTGAAACAATAATTCCAAAACACATCTAGTTTTTTAATCCTACTTTCAATTTTACATGAAAACTGAACTAAAGAGACACAATTAATTGTTCCAATAAGATTATTTCCAGTACACAGCTAAAGAATGAAAACCTCTCAAAACAAAATAAAAAAAACAAATTGTTTTCATTATATTTGTGTATTGTGCACTTATGAACACCATTCCAAAACAAAATAAAAAATTGAATAAAAATTAATTTCTAGAAAAAAAATATCTGATTTAACTTAATACCCTTAATTCCTTTTATAATTCAAATTAAAAATATGAAAATTTATTTAAGAAAATTCAATACTTTCTAGGGATAAATAATCTTTATTAACGGTTTTATTTTCATTGATAATAAAAGTGGGTTGGAATACTCCCTGTTTATTAAAATTCTCTATTTATTCAATAATTATTAGATTTATGAGTTTGAAGTATAAATACAATCAAACACACAGAGCTAATGAAGCTTACTAAATTATAAAAGGAAAAACTATGAGCTTACGTTTCTTTGAAGATTTTCTCATCTAGAACTTCCAATATTCCCCAGAAAAGACCTTTAATAACTAACTTAAATCCCAAAACTAAAGAAATGTAGCAATAAGGAAAAGAATATGAGTAATAGCTATTTATTGAATTACTCAAGCAGAAGGCACAATTTTTTTCGAACTATTATATTAATACATATCAATGATAAATATAATGTATCAAAGCGTGAAATAAACTTTTCTATTAATATTTAAACTAGTCTTTCTATTCAAACCTCTCTGTAGTTATCATTTTCTGCTCGTATGATCTTTGTTGCATAACTTTCTCCTTTCTATAATAATATTTTCTACAATTGGATTGTTATGCATATTTTGCTATAAATGCTCATTCTTTCTTGATCTATTTTGGTCTGGCCTGCCTTTGATCCATCAAAAATACAGGGTCACTAAATTAAAACGCCCAGGTCTAACCATTTTTATAATGATGGCATTGACGTGATGATTGAAAGGGTGTAGTCCTAACAAGTGATATGTCCTGCATTTGATCATAAAAACATCTCAATTGATCATAAAGTTAGTCTGGATTTGATGATAAACTAGCCTGGATTTGATCATAAAATATAACCTGGATTTGATTATATATATATATATCCTGAATTTGATAACAACAGCATGCATTTGATCAGTCTTGATTTGATCATGTAAAAGCCTGGATTTGATCATAAACTAGCCTGGGTATGGAGAAGTAACATTTCTACATCATACTTCACTGTGCAGAAATATTCATGCTCATCAGGATTTGCCTAGAGACTGAAGCCTTGCTTTCCCAAACAGGTGGTCCATCATATTGAAGATATAAACAAGAATCGATCGAAAGCAAGTTCACAGATTTTGATGAACACAGTATCATAAAAGTCCTGAAATCATTTTCCCAGGCATTCCAATCACCAAAAAAAAGTCCTGAAGCCTTAGATATTTATTTTATATTTGTGTATTTGAAATTCACATAAAAGGAATAAATGTAATCCTGTATAAGGCCAGATTTGGTAACAAACGAATAAGTCCATAAATAAAGATTATTTGTCTTTGAAGGAGAATATCGGACAATAAGTAGGGTAGTGACATATGGAGACACTGTCGACAATAAGACAAACTAAAGCAGATTAAAAGTGGCGTCACAATTATAGATATGCCTGCTCAATCGAATGGATAATCGCCAAAAAAATATAGAAAGATATAATGCAATATATTCTATTGTGTAGATAAATCTTATCAAAATTTCACAATAGCATCAATTTCTCAGTTAAGAATGATTGACAGTACTAATGATTCAAATGAAGAGTTATGAAGAGTTATGAAAAGAAGGTAAAAAAGTCAGAAAGCAAATCCTTCATAAATTCTAAGTAAAAGATTATTCCCACTTATTTTTGAATAAACAATTTTGTATATCCAAGGCTCTTAACCTGCTTCATATGATTGCCAAGTTAAATGCTCTTAGACAAATTGAAACAGAATTAAATCACTGAAGTTGTCTTTTGGTCTAGACTGTATCGAACTAAAATATTTGGGTAATCCCAAAGAGGAGGTACATGTTTAATATATCTAGCATAGTTTCTTCGGGTTCATAAACATAAAAATGTACAAACACAATAATACCAGTTGTATTTACCTTTTACTTTAGAAAAACGCGTCTCAAATATACGACAAGCCTAGATAAATTAGATGCTCCAAAACAATTCATTTTTTTTATGTTTGTTCCCTCAGTTTTTCATTTGTGCAATTGTTTTACTTACAAGACATTGTACTATTAATTTTTCTACTTGGCTACAAAATGACACCAATACATCTGAAGCATTAATCCATAAAAGCATGTATCTTAATTTTTTTGCCAAAAATATAGCATCAATATCATTTCTGCGTTCAAGAATAATTTACATAATCTCTAAAACCATTGGCATATAAATTGATTTTTTATTTTAATATTTAACAAATTAAAGTTAGATTTTCTCAAGAATCCATTAATCAATATTCTAAGTAAAAACTTAATAAATACAAAAATTTTATCTTTTATAACTTTTCCAGTAATATCTTCAGATAACCAGATACTGAACTTAAATGAATCAAGAGACTTATATAAAATTCAGATACATATCCAAAACACTCTGTCAGATATTGAAGAGCAAATTTCAACAATGCAACATATAGTTTAAATATTTATGTAAACAAAAAATTCAGATATTGTTTGACCAAAACACATAATTCAGATATGTAAGCAAATCCTATAATTCAGATATATGAAGTCTCTAAATATGGTTGTACCATAAGAAGAACCATTTTCAGATACGCACTGTTTTTGGTGGAGCCTTAATTAAAGTTCTATATTAATATAAGATTCTTGGCAATACTACAGAAATAATAAATTACCTTACCATTCTTTGATCAAGTCGCTGCTATTTACAGGAATAATTCTGTTAATTTAATGTCAATGTCCTGTGTTAATACGTAAACTACCAATACATCCTTAGGCTTCATTTTATTTCGACTCAATAGTAACTTAATGTAGAAAAGTGGCTTTCAGATTCTTAAGAAATAGACTACTTGACCCTGAAGACATTTGAAGAAAAAAGATACTATTTTCTTAATTCAAAGGAGAAGTCAACGGTGCTCTCTTATCTATTTGAATGTTACGTTTATGGATTTATGGCTGGAGGGTGTAGAAGTCTGACCAAAGCCGGTTAATGTGTGAAAGTTGGCAGTTTGGTGTAAGAAAGGAGACCAGACTACAATAGGACATCATCAACAAGGGTCTATCTGGTATAATCATAGTGTTAGGATTAGATAAAACAACAATAAAAACACTGATGAAAAAGTACCACCCTCCCCTACTCATTATTAAGCTTCATCAAACTTTGACACTTTATAGGTAATGAATGATGAGGGGTTATTTAATTTCTTAGAGGTCAGTGATCCTTACTTTTTTGTTACTTACAAATCAGATTACGTAAACGAGGGGAAAGACAATGACTTTCTGCCAGCAGGCTATAGACACTTTGCCCATTGTCTTCAAAAGATGCTCCTTTGTTTTCTTTATCCCTATTGCATAGTATAGAACAATAAGAAAAAGGAAGGGCTATCTGACCTCGGTCATCAAATAAGAATTTTCTTGAAAACAAATCTGAACAATAGAAGCCAATGAAAAGAGAGCTTAGATTACAGAATTCAGTAAAATTGACCAATGGTAAGTGTGCAAACATCTGTATTTTGATTGTAAGGTGGTCTGAATGGAGGAAATGACATAACTATGGAGGTCATTCAAAGTTTTTCCATATGTAAGTTCAGAGCACATATGTCATAGTAAAAACTAAACATTATCTAGAAGAACAATAAGACACTTCCTGCAGTGTGCCGCTTTGACCATGGTCACTCAAGCCAAACAAAGGGATGACCAAAAGCTTAATGTGACCCATCTCTCTGGACAGCTGGACTTTAAAGGTTGCATAAGAGAATTACTTAATTTGTATGGGTCAGGTAGAATTACAGTTGTAGAAATGTCAAAGTTAGATTGAGAAAAAGATGGATGAGATTTAGGAGGGTTTGATTTCATCATTGTGTGTTGTTGTAGGCAGGATATACTGAGTTTGTATTTATATAGAAGGATGTCATCAACCCCCTAGTCTTGTCCTAAACCTTTGTTCTATCTTTCTTTTCATGATCTCATCAATACCTCAAAGAATGGAAATCACAAAATAAATAAAACAGACCCTCTCAGACCCTTAATTTAGGGATTGAATTCAAATATTGCAAACAACTAGGTGTAAGACTGGTCAATGGGGTCTTATCTTATTGGATAAGTAAATTAGACAGACGGGTGACCTTCCAGATCATAAGGCTTAAGGGGTCAAATACATACATTTTAATGGAAGAGTTAGGTTTGTCAAGATTCTAAAACTGAAAAATTTCAACATTTTTTCAAAAAATTTGTGCAAAAAACAGTATAAACAAATATTTTTTTATAAAAATTGACAAAAAAAACCCCAAACAAATACACTGATTTTAGCACAAATTTGTCCCCATAGTCCATCAAAGAGCTAAAAAATTGATTCAAGCCAATTCAACCAAATAAATAACAAAAACACAACGAAAATAATCTTAAAAAAAGAAAAATTGACTATTAGTAATAGATTAATAGTAAAAGATAATTGAATAAATTGTCAAGAAAAAAAAATTGCTTATTCCTAGATTTTTACAATTCTTTGATCTTTCCAATAAAAACTTTAATAAGATAAAAAATCCCAAAACCCTGATATTCCATTATGTAATATTGATCAATAAATGGTTTAAAATAAATATTTCTCTATGATATGAACTATATATTTGTTTGATTAATTGTAAATAATTAATAGGTTTTATGAAATAATTGTTTTCTATTAAAATCATTGCTTTTTAAATATTTTTATTTATCAGGTATTTTTTTTGTCAGCTAATCAAATTTTCCATAATCAATATGCCTGCCCATGCTTATTTCAATGCAAATTTACAGCCAGAAAGGATACATACTGGATTCTTTACACTACCAATACAAAAGATCTATGTTTCTATCCCCTAGAAATGCCAATGGCTACAACTTAATATAACTAAATAATATGCATTCTTAATGCCAGATTGCAAACTACAATAAAATTTATGTTGATTGCAAACCATTTATTTACTAATAAGCTCTTCAGTAAAAGTGAACAGAAGGTAAAAATCTCTATCAGTTAAGCTAGTTAATGAGATTAGAGGCTAGAATAAATCAAACTTCTGGCTAACTCTACTTTAACCAATCATATTGTGGTGGAGTCTGTCCCCTGATGATTGATATGACAAGTTTGAAACAATGTGCTTAATTCTCGAAAACTTCTGGTCATAATGATGGCTTCTGGTCACTTCAGTGGACATTAGTTATAATAGACAATTAAACAATAGAAATCATGACAACTGTTTGATGGGCTGGGCGAAGAAATTGTCCATTAGAAAGGGAAAGTGCTTATTAAAAGTTTAGTAAATTATGAACGGCCTATAGATGAGCTTGTACTTTCAACAAAGGAAGTTACCACCTTAAATGTGTGTATAAACTCTGCACCAAATGACTGATGCCTAATCAAAGCAAATTCTGAAATCAATGTATTTGTAAATGTCACACAATTAGGAAAAAAATATGAATATCTTATTTTTTCGATGAACTACTTTGATATACCAAAGTCATACAAAACAAAACTTTCATTCAATGACATTTTCATAAAAAATTATTCAATAACACCAGCCACGGTCCATTAAACTAAAACTAACTGTCCATTTTAAATAATAACAACCCATAGTGTCTACTGGATACCCCCCAGGGTTTAATGACTTAGTACTATAATTAAGTAGTACATAGTGATTAGTAGTTCTCTTGTTCTTATACCTGATGTGAGATATGCTCCCTTGAAACATTAACAGGATTTTGGACCTGTATTTGCTTCAATTTGGCAGTCGCAGGTATAAGTATTGCATATAAAAATTATTCTACAGACGTAAGGTAATAGTTTAAAGAAATTATCTTGGAATTGATGTCCATATTAGAAACGCTGATATCAAAAGTACTTTCAATCAAAAGAGTTCAACGTAAGACAGCCGAGGAACAAAGAGAGGCGTATCAAAAAGTGAAACCATACTTTACTTGGTAAATTAAAATTTAAGTTTTAACATTTCCTTCTTTTGAAATTTGTCTTATTAAGTGTCCATTTGTGATTTTATACGCCTACCAAAGTTTCTGATTACAACAATATATGTTGAAAGATGCAGTTATAAACCTGTATTTCCTCTTAATAAAGTCTTTATCAGTTTGAATGATCTACAAATAGAGCTTTAACTAGCTAATATTGCCATATATATAAGATAAAAAAGTATTTCCAGCTATTTAATTGCTTTCTTTCTTATATGACTTCCATCTTTTTTTAGCCACAATTTTGACGAACTTCCGCTGTTTTGTCAGAAATAATAAGTTCTTTTAAAATGACATTCAGCATTAGTTTAAAATGATAATCGAAGTACATTAACTTTAGAGTTTTCATTCATTAGTTTTCCTTCAATGAGATCCCCAAGCACTTAAATTAGAAAAAAAAAGAAGTTGAAGCAGCACGTAAGAAACTAACGATTTCCCCCTTGCCTCTATTCTAACATTCAAAGTGCATAATCTACGACAACATCATTAATCTATATTTAGACTACATCTGTCGTTAACTACTATTCCCAGTAAGAATTGATCTACCAATGAAAAACCATACGTAATGACAATTTAAATCTTTTTCCTCATTTTAGAATAAGATTTTTTCTCCATTTCTACAATGACATGTTTAGTAATAGATGTTTACAACTGCAGGTCAAATCAATGAATTTTCACAGAGAGTAAAATAGAATCATCCATCAATGTAAGGTCAAAAAATTCTCAAACTACTTGTACTGGTTTAAGTTAAAATGTACATGTACAGGCAATATTCATAAATTGCAAGTACAATCAATGTACCAGGTAAAATTGTACATAACATGTATAATATTTGTGCTGAAAATATCCAAACTCAAATTGCATTAGCATTTTATAATGTACTTGTACAAATATGATGCATTGCATAAACCAGTACAAGCCGTTATTGAAAATCCTTAGATTTATAAATGCAAAAACTTTAAAGGTAATAAATTATATGTATCACCAGTTCACTCTATAAATTAAGTGTATACAAGCAATTTATAAATTATTATCATACTATATGTAAAACCAAAAAAATATTGATTACTGTTTTGAACAAAAATTATATAATTTTTTTTCAAAATTTTGCATTAGCCTTACAAAAATATACTTACTCAAATTGAAAAGTAAAAATATTATATAGCAAATTTACCTAGACCTATATTTAAATTTTCATTTCATCACAGTTGTATAATATATATATATAGCACAAGTTGAAATAAGGGATCGGCAGGAAGCTTGCAGATAACAAAATACTTATGATATCTTACTATTTCTGGTGAACCAATTACATATAAAACTTTTCTTCAGGTATCCAAATTTTTAACCACATGCTCTAAAACAGCTGCTTATGTACAAAGGTAACCAAATATCAACCTTATAACTCACTAACTTTCTTAAACTGAACATAAGCATCAAAGACTCTATCTCCTTCCAAATATTCAATGATTCTGAAGCTTTTCCTCAAAATATAACAAAATTTCTAAATAATTACTGCAAAAACAAATTTTGTTTTTAATAATTACCTTATAAGGAGTTGCTATTATCAAAAACCAGAAAGCATTATTCCATAATGGTCCAAATTACAGAGAAATCACATTGTCAACTTCAAAGGCTTGATAAAGATAACTAAATACAAAAAGTATAAATAAAGTTGAAAAAAGCCAACTGTCAGCTGTAACTTAAATTGGTATAATTTATGTTGAAAGCTTCTGTATGTAACAAAGAATTCAGATCCCCCTTCTCAGCCAATAGAATGAGTAGAAGCACAAGCCTGAAGAAAACTGAAGGGAAAATTAAGCATAAGAAAAGAAAGAGTGGTATATAGTATTCTATAGGCAAGAAAAGATCTTTTTGTTCGCGAAAACAAAGCCATATTTTTTACTACAGCTGAAGAAGTAGTAACAAAAAAAGACAAAAAAGAAATTTCATAAAATTTACATGAACTTACATAATGAATAAGAGCCATCTGCCTGCCTCGGGAACATGTTTGACTGTAGTATATAACAAGACGCCTGAGTGATTTTTACTACGAATACGATAGAAACCACTACAATTATCTCACACGCACCAAAAATATACATAAGTTTATTTTGATTTGCTACTTAAACACAGGATGTTTCATTGTTCAATTGAGCCAAAACTAGATAAGAAATATTCAATCTTTGCTAATATCTATAGCGTATATATTGTATTTATATAGCCTTAACATAGCTTATCAATAGGGATATTGCCCCGCCAAATATTCACTAAGAGGAAATATGTATTATAATAAGTTTAAAGGGGTTATGAATATGAATAGATATACGGTATCTATGTATGACAGGTGCTCCAAGCACGAGTGGCGACTAACATTGGCTAAGCATTGATAAATACTGTGTACTTAAAGATATTGTAAATCACAAATTCAACAGCCATTTCCTGTCCCAAATTTACCATGGAAAAAATCGGGCAACATAAATTTATCTATATACATATAACAATACACAAGATAGGGGTCAAGTAAATAATATCATTATTTAAAGCTTCTAATTCAGGTTAACTTTTAAATACCTTGTAGTAGGGGATTTAAATATTAAAGGGTCTTCAATAGATACATACAATAATCATACACAAAAACAGGATTTCTTAGTCTTTTCTGTGGGGTGATTTTATTTGAATATGAAAACTTATTATAATAGGTTAGAATAACTTAACTTTTTTTTTCAACACTTAATGTTACTTATGAGGAAATTATCTCCTTACAAAGCTATTCAAAAATATCAAAAAATTTCCCTCAAATTTTCTAAATTTCGCTGTCTTGTATCAGCAGCTCAGGGGTTTTATTATCTTAAGATAAGATAAGATTAAGGTATATTTTAACAATTGAATTTTGTGATTCATTGCCACACTGAACTATTCTGAGCTCATAGTTTTCATGGTCTTGATTTGCACTGATGGTGATTCACAACAATCATCATTTAATGGGGCAGAAGCACTTTAAAAAATATCTCAAACTAAGAATTTATTTTCCTATTTCTATAGATGTCTTTTCTATGGCAGTATCTTCATTTTAACTTACAATTGCAGATAATTCTGAACACATATGGATTTGAAGGCTCAAGTTTTGACAGTGAGTTGTGAACACTACAACTGATTCGCTTAGCTAAAAAATTCCTGTTTCTGAGACTAAAGTATGAATGGCACACCAGTCCCCTTACAGAACTATATTAAACAATGAGTTGCAAAATACAATAACATAAATTAGAACCTATAGTCATGATAATAATATTTATTTACAGGCAATCAATGTATTTAAGCAGTATCTTCGCTCCAGTAAGTGCTAAAGTCGTAAACAAATTTGTTAAATGCAATGTTTTATGGTGATGAATCTCTGTTTGACATTTTGAGAGATAGTACATTTAAACTGACATGATGTTTCTTTTTTTTCTTCTTCCCACAATCAACAATTGATCTTCCTATAGAACGTTGACTTCAATATGTTTATTTCCAATCAAACCTTTTTCTGGTGGAATGTGCGCTTTTTCTTGTCTAACGGCTTTAAAAATCATCATTTAAACATGTGACATACAGCATAGAACTCGTTAAAAACTAGTTTGGTATTGATAGATCAACATAATGTTTAATTTACAACAATGGGGAGTATTTGATTTCACTAGATAAATTTTGTTAAGTTTCAGATTCACTGAATTGAGTGCTTTTCATTTGATTGATACATAAAAACATTCATTCAATGTTTCAATAAATTTGAGTTTTTGCCGTGAAGAAAATCAAATTATTTTTTGTCGAGTTAAATTGTATTTGCTTTTTACACATAGGCAGTTAAAAAAAGTCGTAGGTTTACTAAGAAACAAATAATTGCAACGCTGATGACGCGAACATTAAGGTGATGTTAGATATTGAACTGTAAGCAATGCCTATATCCCTTGTCAACAGGATATACATGTTTACTTCCCTACCGCGTAAAATACTAAATACACATACATCGAAGTCGAAGGTACATATACAACTGATGACATACCAAGGCATCTATATCTTTACCTCTACAAATAACCTTTAGTCTTAAAATACTAACCCTTAATCCTTCCACCATATATAAAACATTACTCATCAGAAACCTTGCACCTAGGGACCCTTGACTGCGTCTGCACAGTGCCAGGTGCTCTAAGCACACATAAGTCTAATATATTGCTGGGACTTTTGGGCTTAAATTTGGCATGAGATGCAATCTATGACAAACTTTGGCCTGAGCTTACATTGTTGTTTTTTTTCTTCTACGTTACTTAGATAAATATACAACAGTCTAAAAAACAACAAACGATAAACACAAACTAAATAAATGTTTCAACTCACAAAGGAACAGGTAAAAAAAGTGCTAAATAATCCTATAACTTGATTAAGGCTTGACGAAAGAGAAATCAATGGTGAAAAGTCTTCACTTGAACAGACGGTTGTTTTGCATCTCATTTTCAGCTCTTTAGGCATAATTATTTTATGTAAACTTACATGAGCAGGAATCGTTGTGTTACAACTTGACTGCAAAAACTAAATTTGACTACGGTACCTAATCTGAACTAAAACAAACATGAATCTAATTTCCAAGAGCTCTCATCTCATGTTGCCAGCACAAAGTGCAGATTTTTCATCAAGTCATTCTGCAGTTGTAAAGCAAACCTATTATATAGTATTACATTTAATGAAAATTAAGCGTGCATATTTGACTCCATACACTATGACTAATGAATAATGAACAAGTTCCATGTTGCTACAGTCATAAGGCCTATTATTTATTGCAACCAAATAGAAATTAATATTTTCACTGAATAATTAATGAACCAGAATTGATCGAACATCAAAATGAAGTCATATTTTATATACAGTTTCATGAAAATGAAATTTTTTGTCTTTTTAGCAGAATTCTGTTTATTCATTGAAATTGCATCTTCTTAAACTTATCCAGTTGACTTTAATGTCTGATATATTTATTTATTTATTGCCTGTTCCTACTTACAAATTTTGAAGAAAAAACATTTCTGAATTCAGAATTAGCAAAGATAAGAACAACTTTACAAAAATTATAACTTTTCAATGCCAAAAAGGCCTAATTTTAAGTAAATTAATCAAGAAACAAGAAGCTCATATTTCCAAATTATGAAGTTTTCAGTCGTTTTAGATGAAGTGAGGATAACATTTGGTGAAAGTTGAAGTGAAGTGACTTCAGAAGATACACATAAATTGTGTCAAGTCAACGTAAAAACACAGGTTCAATATACATTTATGTACATGTGCATGCTTCACATGTTTGATACACTTGTGTTTGCTATTGTTTTAAGAAAATACGGACAACCCGACTTCATGTCTCCAAACAACTTGTATTTAATCCAAAAACTCAAACAAATTTCATTTTTTCTCATTACTGAGCCATTTCCGATGTTTTTTCTACAAGTTTATACATCTTTCATCTAAGTGTCACAAAAACACCACAATCTAACATGTATTACAAATGTAAGTCTATACTTGAAATCACAACTCGTTTTCAGTTCATTTAGGCCAATCTAGGATTCAAAATATGTTCCCGTTTGAAATTCAGCCATTAAGTTCATCCTCATTGATGTATATAAGACATCTGCACAAAATGGAAGCCTATAATATGCTAGTTAACGTTTCGTTCACTACACCTTCTAAAAGTCTAGATATCCAGACCACAAGTCTAAGAAAATCACATATTTCTATATCACATGCACCTTTCAAGGTTACATTACTTTGAGAAAACAATTAAGATTTCAGATTGATTCAGATGTACTTTTACATCAAACTTCAATCTCAGAATTAACTCTGTTATTGAGGTTAATCAACAAGCAATTTAAAATCATGTCTAATCAAAATTGGTCCAAAATAATTTTATTTATAGCAAATATTTGCAACCAAAAGTCAACTGAGCATAATTGTAGAACATGACAACCTACCATTAACAAAACTGGAGACCTCACTACTTTAAAGGCAACTATCAGATCAACTGCTTTAAATAAATATATCACTCCTTACAGTTTAAAGTTTTCCTCTACATATGAACCTATCTGGTGTCTATGCATAATATAATATTAAATATTCTGTAAAATTATCTTGTATAGTGTCTATATAACTAGTACAAATACTTCCTTCTTATGATAATAATGAACAATTTATTAGCAATATTTTATCTCAATTGCTTACCTTTAGAAACAGTTAGGAAATTATTTTTCTAACATTATCACCTTTGAAGTATTGACGACCAACTATTAAGATTCATTTTAGGAAATGATTTTTAAAGATAAAATACTATTGAACTTAAGATCAAATATTTCACCCTTAAGCCACAACAATAATGTCAGAAATTGGTGATAATGTGAAAGATGTTTCTGGATTCTTGCACAGTAGAATTTCAGAGTGAAAATTGAACAAACAGAAGTAAAACTGAATATGATTGACATTGTCAACTCTTCAAAAAAGAAGGTGCAAAAGTTTATTCTCTTTTGCTGGAAATGACAGAAAGTATTGTTGCTTCTAAGACACTTAATGACACTCTGCAAATGACAATGTCTCAGAATGATCAGAAAATTCACAATTTCAAAAACACATACTAATCTGCATTCATGATTGAAATGAATGTGGAAAAATGGGCAAAATTGTAGGAGCCATTTTTTTCATCTTTCTATAGATGCAGATTAAGTTCAAGTATATAAATAATGTTTCTTTATCTACAAATGTATGTTCTGTCTTTTCCTGTTGACAAACAGAAAGCTACCAACATCAATTAATAATATAATAGATTTAATTGATAGGTGTAAACAAACACTTAATGTACCTATTATAGCAATCCTCCCAGGACACAAACAACCTTATTAAACTACATCAATGTTTATATTATCTCTTACATGCCAATTACTCTCTCATTAACCACCTTAATTACCTTTTTACCCATTAACTAATTAAAGACCCACAGGGGACTGAGTGGTTAGTAGCTGTCCAGTTAGTGGTCAGTGGCTATGTCATGGTCTAATGGTCAGATAAAAGCGAACATACTGACCACAGCTAATATTGCTTCTGTTTAGGTAATGTTGAAGCTCCCAAGGTTCACTGAGCTATTGATTTTTTAAATCCAAGTTTCAAACAGTTAACTAGATAGGTATTGGTCAGTTGTCAGTGGACAGTGGTCATTATGTCATGGTTCAGTGATGGTAATGAAGGGGTGTTGCATAAGACTGGACATAGAAGTAAATTAACAGCCCTGTAGGTGTAACCCCATGGTGTAGAAACCTATTGTTATTTAACGGCCAGTGATAATTTGGGCGCCAAAATGATAGATGTGAAGATGATCAAGTGAACGCAAGGTGTTAAAAAAACATTAAGGGTAACACTTGATGAATGGTGTTACATTTATCTCCAAGTAGATGGTATTGAAATTGCTGTAATTCATTCATTTTTCCAAGAGTTTCAAACTTGAAGTTCAGTCGTGTTTGATGATAAATAAATAAAAGATTGTAAATCAAAGAAAGTTAATACAAAGATTGAATCTGATCTATTGAGTAATGTTATATATAGTTAAATAATGCATCCCAATAACATCTATCTATTCTCAAATGCTCATTTGCATAAAATGTAATGCAGAAGGGTCAAGTAAATTAAAAATAAACATAAAGTTGCTAAAATCTGTCAAAAAGTATCCTCATTTGAAAATTGGTAAACATGTTAAAAATACTTGGTCCAAGAAAAGAGTCCTTTCTTTAGAAAAATTATTTTTCGATGTTTTTGATGCAAATGCACATAAATAAGTTAAAACTACCCAAAAATGGCACAAAAACATATAATATGGCGCCCATCAATTTATACTAACAAAAAAAATCTGAATTGATATGACTTAATCTTGCGGTTTAATTTCAAATAAGAATTGAAATTTTAATTAGCCATAAGCTTAAAGAAGAAAATTTGGTGCTTATTCATTAATTTGTGATATTTATCACGATATGTTATTATTCCATTGTGATTAGTAATCTGATATTGCAATTGTGATTTAATATAAACTGTATATCTAAGAGATCAATATAATTTATTGATTTATAATATACACATAACAAGGTTTTTTGATTGAGTCATCTATCATTATAAAACCTTTATGACAACTAAGATATATATATGATCTTCTGTATAATGTAGTTATCGATTTTCACCAATAAGTAAAGGCTGTTTTCTGATAACATGTTAACACTTGAGGAGGTTTCAACAGAACATGTATCCAACGTGAACAAATATCTATTTCTGAACCTTGATAACATTTGTACTTTAAATTTCTAAAATTGATACATTTACTATGATCTACTGCAACCTGAGCCTGTGCTTTTGTGATGTTTTAGCCATAACTCTTCACCTCTATACAAGGAATTATACAGCTAATGGTATCAATACAGCATTTCATTAAGCTACCCTCTTGCTTGGAAATTTGACCAAGATTAAGATTTTTTTTTCTTCCAAAAGAGAGGTACAGATAAAACAATAAGTAACAATGATTCAACAACCATTTTTCTGAAGTTGAATCTAAAGGAGAAAACTGTCTAAACCCCAATACAAAGGATGTGGAAGTCATGAAGCAGACTTGAAAATATCGAAAAAAATACCTTGGATAGATCAAGAACCAGCACACTCTTTCTGTAACAGATTGTTCGATGAGTTGATAAGCTTGGATATACAGATTTACTATCCAGCAATATGCAGAATGGTAAATAAGTACCGTGATAACAAATCTGCGGACTATTTACAGAAGGTGTGGCATTAAAGATAAGACAAGCTATATAAAAATTATGACCATCCTTCTGATCGATATGATAGAATCAAAATGACTTATGAAAGTTTTCTTTATTCAATTCATTTTGCTAAACAGTAATTCCGAAAGGATCAAATAGATTTTGTTTAAATCCAGCAATAAAATGTGTTTAATTTTGATAATGGAATCTTTCTGTTTTAGTAAATGCTACAACTGGCTTCCCTCACTGATTTACAAATTTGATAACATAAGCATTGAATAAATAGATGCTTCACCTCAACCATCTTCTTGACAACTTACAATAGTTTTTGTCAAACCAAACTTACAAATTATATTCAGTGACTCTGACAAAACCAATAAGGTTACACGGTTAAGATAGCAGTTAGCCAACCTAGAGGGTGTAAACAAAATTTTGGCCATAACCATATCAAATATAAATATCTTTTGAAAGACTCACCAGAAAAGCATTAAAACATTTACAGTCCTTTTATTGTTTTCCTTGTAAGAGTTCCGCAATTTTAACACAAATAGTGAAAATGTAGATAAAACTAGTAAATTATTAGTAAAATCTGCTATCTAGAATAATTATTGACCAATAGTATTTGTTCTCTCAACTTTCCAGCTTTATTATATAGCTGTCAATCATTTACTCTAGCAGAAGATAGCAGAAAATCTTCACCCAGAACAATGGCTTAATATCACTGAGAGCTCATTAGCTACACAATATCACAACTATCATAATATTTCCTGAATATGTCAAAATGTTTTAGAGAAATGTTCTTTTAATGAGGTATTTCAGCTTTCCATGCTTTTGTTTATGAAGAATTTCCCTTTTTATGCTTTTAAGACCATTGAGTGAATGCAGTAACGCTTGAAATTCTTTGCTCTGGAAATTTTCATACATTTACTAAATTCTATTTAACTAAAAGATTTAAGTGCAGATGAATGTTGGTTAATGCCAATAAGATACATTAAAATGTATTTTTCTTCATTTAAGGATCAAAACACACGAAATCATTGACCATGGAAGCATGGATTTAAGAAAATTTGAACTCACAGCACTAATTTAAATGACATTCTGTCCTTCAACTTGCTACACTGAACCTACCACAAAAGCTTATCATTTTACATATACAATTGATATATTTTAATATTATTGTTGCATGTTGCCAATAGGATCAATTACCACCAACATGTATTTTACATTATCTACTTTAGCACTGGAAATTTATTTACATTTGACTAATCATGTTTCATATAACTCATTAAAATTAAATAGAGGTTTGATGAGCAATATCCTACCTTGTATTGTTCAATATTTCTTTTTTAAATAAAGGATGTCAATCCATATATGACCTACTGGCAAACAAAAGGTTTCGTGACTCTTTCTTCCTATGTGTTTCAAATAGAAGGAAATTCAGAAAATCACAATATACTATTTCTTTAAAATTCCAAATCCTTACATTAAGCTAAAGTATTAGTCAAAATTTTAATTTGTCACGTCATTTTCTATAAATTGCATGAATATTTCACAAATTTATTAATATCGAAATCGAACATGACACAAGTTTCCTCAAAAATAAAATTTTCTGATCTGATATAAGATATATAGATATCAGTTTTCAAACAATCAATGGCATTATTTCAATTTGGTTTATGATTTGTCATCATCACTAGAGGACATTTTAAAATGTTTTTTAAATGGCCTCCATCCTTTAATCTAAAAAGATTATTACATGGTGAATTTATAAACTCTTTAAATTGATAATGATCTTTTCTTCACCTACATTGAACCTGTATACTAATAAAATGAAGATAAAATTTTCTGTTAGTGTGATATGAAAAAATCCCTTAACACTTAACTTAGAAATTAAATGTGCAACTTTTTAAACGATTAACTGACCTTTTCCTTTAATGTTAAAATTTCAATCAAATGTCAAGTAAGACCAGTTTTCTATAACATGTAAAGCCTCATTAAGGAAATAAATACTTAAAATCATTAAAAAAAATCAAAAAAGCCCCCTAAGGTATTGAGCACAATGTATTTATATATAAAAGGTTCTAGCAGATTAATTAACAAAAGGAATTATTTTTAAACTATCAATCAAAAATGACATTTATAACATGATGTCATAAAATGTCTAAAAAAAAATGCAATCACATATGCAATAAAATTCTTCAGCTGTCAGAGGACTGTTTATTCAATTTGACCAACGATGCATGAGAATATTTTAGAACTGGAGTTATTCAAAAACAATTTGCCAATTCAAATGTTATCTCTAATTCCATCAGAATTTTTATTCATTTCAATTAATCTAATGACTCATGACTTTTCTCAAAATCTAATTTTTTAATATTAATCAAGAGAAACTGCAAATTTCATAATTTAACAACATTTGACTTAAAAGGCATCTTGCATTAATCTAATGAAATATATTACGTTTCCATTTCATTACAAAGTCAAGAAAACTGTTTCACTATTACCAAGTTCAAACAATGAACTGAAATTCTTCCAGGCAAAAAATTTCAGACAAAGAAAAAAAAAGTCTGCTAATGTTCGTGTTGCTAGCGAGGGTCTTTTGTGTGCAAATAGGGGTTTGGATGACTCATACTCCAATGCCTGCCTAACTTCATCAAGCCATTAAGAATAAATTGATGCACAGCTTTGACCTTTTGGACCAGTTTTAGTTGCACAATAATTAAAATCAATAAAAAGTTACTTTACCTAGTTTTAATTTTAAGAAATTCCACCATAGAACTATGGAAAATATTATTTAAAAGCCACTAAAATGTTAACAGTTCAATACTTCCAGTTCTTATAGAAAGGCACTAACACATGTCACTCACTTAACAATTATGTAAGACATATAGCATAACAATATATAAAATATACTTTGATAAGTAAAATCCCAAAACTGTCCACAACTCCACCAAAAGTCACTTGTCACTAGTGTACAGTGTCCAGAAATCTATATTAGTGCTAACATATGAACTGTCAAATGTGTAATAAAACTATTGGGACTATAGTCTAAGTTAGTAATGACATATGTCCAATATCCCGCCGTACACACAAAGGAAAAGTGATAGGCGAAAGAGGCAGTGGCACACGCCAAATAATCAATGAAACTTCACCAACCATTCATATATCCCTCCCTTTATCTTACAACTATTGCCGTGGGAGGTCCCCAAATAATATACAATATAACAGTAGAACTGGAAAATAATCTATAAAATATCACAAGCGAGAAAACTTACTTCTTAGTTCTAACACTTTAATCTTATCCTGTTACTAACGTTTAGTACTCTACAGTTTCTTATTTTCTTTATTCCTTATACTTTTAGTAGTTATATAGAAATCGATCGATATTACTGCTTGGGTCATGGCACAATATATCGGGTATATTATTACAGTGTTACACACACTGACAGCGGTTAGATATGGGACGCCTGCATTATAATAACTTTAAGCTTTGATATTTCTCTCAATCTTTGCATTTCAACTGATAAATTTGGCAGTGTCTTAGGACATGACATCCTTGACATAGTTATAAAAAGTTATGTGAAAGAATGTTACGATATGACAATATTAAAACCGTTTATGTTACCACAGAGTGATGAGAGCATGTGCGCGTACGTCATTCAGTCAAATAAGATCGCGAAACACCGCTTCGAAATTAGAATATTGATTTTCTCCTCAAATATTTTTGCAAGAAACATCGGATGTTATAGAATCTCTTTCAAATCAAGTGACCTTTAACACTAAATTATATTTTGACACTGTCAATAAGTTAACTCACCTAATTCGATGTTATTTCTTTGACAGTTTCCAACACCATTTGATCACAGCGCCATTTTATCTACCCACAGTTCATTGCGTTTAGGTCGACAAGACTTGCGCGAAAGTTTGTTTAGAAATGGCTGCTTATCTTGTCTGTCTCACCTCTGGGGGAGGAATTCCTCTTTTTACACGCTCTAAGGGGGACCTGAAACCGGTAAGCTCCTTAAGTGTGATCTATCGGGTTTCGGGGAAATAATAATTAGCAATGATTAAGTGCACTTTAATTTGATTATCAGAATTAAAGTTTCATTATGAAACTTCCGATGTAAACAAATCGAAAGTAAAGAGTAACTTTTAATGTGCAACAAAGTTTTAAAATGTTGATCATTGTAACTTATACACAGTTTATATTCTTGATCCCCATTCCAAAGACATAATCTATAGTTTACTTTTACCAAGCCTTATCAATGTATTTCATGTGGACACATTTTCGCTCATAAAAATCCATTTTAAAAAAGTTTCATGTCAAGTTTGTACAAAAATTCCATGTATGTGTATTCTTAATTAAAAGTTTAATTGCACTCTTATCCTAATGTTATTGATAATCATTAAAAATTATGCATTTTATTTAGTTACCCTTCCCAGTTATTGGTTCTCTGAATGCTGTTCACATGTTTGCAAGTAATCATGGAGCGGAATTAAGATCAACAACCACAGATGGATCCAAAGTGGTGTGGAAAGATTATTTGAACAGGTGGGTGATTTAAAATTGCCTTCTCTGTTTGAAAGTATGGTTCATCAGCTTTTGAGTTCTGATGTATTAATGCCATGAGCTTCATCAAAGTTGGATAAGCTTACACATGAATTTTACTTAGTGAAAGAATACAAATTTAAATTAAGCATATGATGAAACCTTTGTTACAAATATTCATTATAAATTTGATGAAATACTTGGTCAAGATATTTACCTAAATTTTGTCATCTGTTGGTTGTACAATATAACTTACCATTGAGGAACAAGTTGCCAAATATACTTTCATATGAGAGCTATCATAACTGCTTCAAAAGTAACTTTAGTCTGATATTAAGGGTTTGTATGCCCCAGCTTGAAAAGAAATTAAAAACAGTCTCATTTTTTTGGTAAAGTTAAAAAAAAATGAATTCTTGATTTTTCATTAAGGCTAAAGGTATAGTTGTAACTTTTTAAAAGAAGTATTATTTTAAAAGTACTTAGTCACTGTAGAGATTAGGGAGTGAAGGTTGTAACTTTGTAGGCCTACTAGTGACAAAAGCACAGGCACAGGACTTAAGAGATTATGGTCATTATAGAGATATTTCAAAATATATCATATAAATCAGCACAAAATCTAATTTCAACTGTTCATTCATTCATTACTAGAAAGTTTGGTCCAGAAAAGTTATCTAAAAACCACAACACATTTTTTACATGGTTAATGATGTATGAAGAAAAGGGGGTTGATGTGATATATCTGATTAAGGTCATTAACAAAGTTTGATCAACAATGATTACATCATTACATTAAACAATATATACAATTAGATTACCACTTCCTGGGTGTGAGAGGACTTTAAACAGATCATTAGACAAAACAATTGTCTATACAACTTCTTATAGTATTGATAGTTTTCCCAGAGGTCTTCACACTCCACTAGCACCTATAACAAACACCTTACCCTCCTGGATAATCACAACTTTCACACATTGTCTCTATTACCAGTCTTACAGTTACAAGTACCTACTTATTAATTATATCTAAATGAGTTTACAACCTCTACTGGTCATTGAACTGATCCCACAGCCCTTTCTGCTGCTTATTGATTTAAAGTTTTACAGACCACTTCAAGGATTCATGCACTATTGACTTTTATCATATGATAGGTAATCCTTATGACATATCCTCTTTACATCAATATTTTGATTTCTGATATACTACTTAAGGATTCATGCTTGGATAATTTTAAAAGTATATATTATGAAATACTTATCTGTTTGTTCTGTAAACCCTTCAAAAAAGAACACACAGAAGAAACCAAATAAGCATGCTGTTCTGGTACAATTTCTGTATAATTATGTAATGGAACCATGATTAATTCCTCCAAGAAGATGGAATCTGGTCTGCCTGAAAATTCCCAAGAAGCCTCAGAAACAGATGCTTTGATGGATTACTTAGTCATGAAAAATATGCAATAAAGAATTTCCCACATGGTGACAAACACTTCCCAATTTGATGAAGTATTACATATTCTTCAGAGCATCTCAGCATTCTTCCTCAGCATCATGTGTAGTTAAAAAAAGTTTGTGATAATTTTAAAACAGCAGAGTACAATGGAATGTTCTGTCACAAATGCCATCATGATCCCTTCTATTATCAAGAGAAACATTCTGCCAAGAGATATCCTTGGACTGCAAAAGATGAACATCATTTGTTGTGGTCATGGGTTGTATTGGAAATCCAGTGGCTGTGCCAGCCTTCTGGAAATGGGGTTACAAAAAAGGCAGACTGACTTAGTGTTTGGACTACTGTCAGACTGAGATTCCAAATAGAAGCACATAGGTGTAAGCATGATTGTTATGAAGGTAATGAGGGGGTTATCCTCCAAATATCTTGTGAAAAATAAGATTGTTTTGGTGCATTCTGACACATAATTTAGGGCGCAAAAGGCATCCAAATCATATATTGAAATTTCTTACAAATGAAGTGGGGGTATAAACTGTTTTTCTAAGGGGCAGCTACCTCCACTAGCGCAACTTCTGCCAACAGCTTCCAAATCATCTAGTGCAGCAGACTGTGATCATATCAAACTAATGAGGAATCACGGTCTAGTGAATATCTAAATATATTTATTTTACTGTTACTGTTTATGATACCCCTGTCAAGACTGTAAGATGTATCTACTGTGTCTTTGTTTATATATTGGACAAACACTTCCTGTCATTATGTCAACATATGGGTAAATAAGTTTAAGTCTTTCTATTGTCTATATGCTGACCTAGAGATTTGACTGATATAATGTGGTCAGTGCATAGCCAGGGTAGATGATTTGATTAAAATCGCTCATTTTGAAAACAAATTAATAGAGACTGATTTTTTTCTGGATTTAATAGATGTTAAAGCAAATTTCTCATAGCATTCTAACATTTCTCCGAAAGATATTACATATGATTTTGGTATAAATACTGACACAACCATCAGTAATAGAAATTATTCCACTAGTTAATTATTATTTTTATATGTAGGCCTATAAGTGAAGACAATGCTAATGATGATTTATATTATTCTACTATTTAAAGATAACATTGTATCAGTGTAATGTAATTATCACCATTGAAGATAATGCTGATGATGATGTATATTATTTCAGTATAACATTGATAATTATCACCATTGAAGATAATGCTAATGATAATGTATATTATTTCAGTATAACATTGATAATTATCACCAGTGAAGACAATGCTGATGATAATGTATATTTTTATTTCATTATTTCAGTATAACATTGATAATTATTACAAGTGAAGATAATGCTGATGATAATGTATATTATTTCAGTATATCATTGATAATTATCACCATTGAAGATAATGCTAATGATAATGTATATTATTTCAGTATAACATTGATAATTATCACCATTGAAGATAATGCTAATGATAATGTATATTATTTCAGTATAACATTGATAATTATCACCATTGAAGATAATGCTAATGATAATGTATATTATTTCAGTATATCATTGATAATTATCACCAGTGAAGACAATGCTGATGATAATGTATATTTTTATTTCATTATTTCAGTATAACATTGATAATTATTACAAGTGAAGATAATGCTGATGATTGCCATCTAAGAAAACTATTAGATAATATATTCTACTCTATGGTACTCCTTTATGGTGAAGATGAGTTGGCCAATATTAAAAATTTAGAGAGATTTAAACGAGAGATTAAGGTGAGTGAAAGACACATCTTGAATATCTAGCAGGTCCAGAACTTGGTGATGGTTGTGCAGATTTTTCCTGATCATTTTCTTATGAAGACATACAAGGCAAATAGGCAACTTTTTTGTATGACAAAAATACTGAACACTGCATTTCCTATAACTTATGTGTATTGGCATTTATTTTCAACCTAAAAGAAACATCTTATTTAAGTTAGTCATTTGTTTTGATTTTAAATTGAGACATGACACTACACAAACTGTATCAAGTGGTCAATACAAGGCATACAAGTGGAATATGCTAACTTTATATCAATGGATGGCAGAAAAGTCTTTTGAATTTGAATGATATCATTTAATGTATCTAAAATTATACAGTTGCAAAAAATCATTGAAACTTTGGAGATAAATTGTTACTTTTAGTTTATTACCCCGCATCGCAATATAAATCATATCACTTTTATTGCCATGCGTATCATATCGTGGCATGATTGGCGATACTAGCGCAATAATTATTTATATGTGATTTGATTGATAAGAAACAGTAATTCATACAACATACTCACATGGTAACCTCCATTTCTCCAATGTCAATGTGTCTTTTACTTCTGCTTTATGATGCTATTTGTAACAATTTCCTATCCTAACTAAACATGTGTTACACTTGATGTGTTTCCATGTGTATTGATAAAAACTAGCTAGAAGTGTGTTAAGTATGGAAATGCAGTAAGGTTAGAATAGTAGCAGAAGTGAGTTTAATTCCGTAGCAGACAAGTTCCAGACAGTCTATAGTGATCAAATCATGACTCATTATCCATGTCTAAACAATTCCGACAGTATTTAGTCAAATCATTATAGTGGTTGTTATATATATTGTTTCTATGGCATTGATTCATCCAACTGATGATTGGAAAATTTTGGCCATATTTGGTATGAGTTGTTTATCATAGTTTGGAACTAAGTGACTAATTTTAACAAGGAAGACTGATACATGATTAATTTTTATGTGTCATTTAAAAACTTGTAAATTATCTTCTGCTTATTAATTTACTAAGATCTGCTTCTCAATGCCTTTATAACATGTTTTATGAGATCGGGTATTGGAGAGTGCATTGTTAATAATACTTACTCTTTTTGCAGGCACTTCTGTCATAAAATTCAAAACTTTTTGTTTTATAAACTGAGGCTGTGCACGTTTAAGATCCCTCAACAGTTGGCAATTGAAATTGAATTGAGTAGGAGAATGATGCTCTCCTGACCAAATTTCCCTCATTGGACACTGCATGTTGTTGCCCGTCTTTCTTAGCCCACATGGGTGAACAAAAGTTGGACGTCAAAAACTTTTTTTCATTTCTGTTTTCTTAATTTGAAATGTCTAATTGATTTTTGCATCTTCATTTCTTCCTCATTTTATATATTTTGAATTGCAAAAGAAAGATTTTGCAAAAAAACCAAGAATATAGGGAAATTTGGACCTTTGCTTTTCAATTCTGAATTTTAGGAAATTATTAAAAGTTTTCAAGGAATATTAGTGTTAGTTTTCATATATCATTTGAGTCATCATAACGATAATGTATAAGAATTATATATATCCCGAGTGACTTGATTGATAATATCTCAATTTCTATCTGATATCAGTTAATACCAACAATACCAGACAACGTACCAATTCATCAATCAATAATAGATATTTTATCATAATATTTATTGTCCACCATTCTATAGCTTACTTTATATATTATAGCCCTACGCTTATATTATCTTAATCATAAAAGCGTTTTTATTGTTAGCTTCCATATAATTGATTACTAGGCTATATATAGACTTGTCAATACACCATATACAATGTCAGCAACTTTTCATTCAAGCATTAGGATATTTTGTCTTTCTGTCCCCTAGTTAATTAAAAAATCAACTCAATGAAAGATAATACTTATATTGTTTTCTGACACACTTTTAGAAAGAATTGGCTTTTGTCATTCTCTGTTCTATTATTTAAACCATTATATTGATGGATAAGTTACAGAACATGTATGGCTGCACTCGCTGATTCAATAATATTTTGATTTTTTGCAAAGAGAGTTCTTTGGTTTCCAATGAGAAACTTATACATCTAATAATTCTATTACCTATTTCATATTTCATATCAAACCATGTACTAAGGAAACTGAAAAACGGAATCTGAAATCCAAAATAACAGTTTGGCGATAGGTAGGTAGAAGAAAATGGAAGTATATGAAGTATATCAATCATAAAAGAGCAATTCAAGAGTCTTTTCGGTACCAAACATATCTAGGTGAATAGTAAAATGTAAAACTCTTTTTTCTGACATAAAGTTACTATAAAAAGTAAGAAAATTCAGATCAATTGTGGCCTTTCAAAAAAAATTTCAATCTGATGTTTTGCTTCTCTTCTTCATAATATATTTATTAAATATTTAAGTTTCTTCAACGTACATGAACCTTTCCAAGTGTTTTTCTGTTCAGACTGTGACTATCTACCTGGTACAGAAGTAAGAGTGAAATGTCTATGATTGGCTGTTAAAAACAGTTGACACTTTATCGTTATGTTTTTGGTGGTAGCTATATGGATTAAGAGAATTTATTATCTCTAAGTTATTGGCACTGTCGAAGTTTAACTTTATGTATTTTAGAAGAATAGATTGAGTACATTGACACTATATTTTGTGTAATGTTCACACCTTCGCGAGTATCCGTCAACGAAAGTAAACAGTGTGTTTATAGAATGTGTATTTTAAAATATCTTCGCACAAAGACTGATAGTGAAAAGAAATGGTAAAACATTGTGATGTTGACACGCTGATGTTTACTGGAAGATTTCAAATCATAAACCATTGATGCAATATAGGAAAAGAGAGGCCGCGGAATTTAGCAACAACGTTAAACTTCCTATCCTAGTATGTAACTTATATCTATCCAAATAAAGCTTTGACGTTTGTTTGTCCCACATGGTCTGAAAATCTACTCCGCTCAAAAATTTCAAGAAATATTTTTATTATTCATATTTGTTTTTATAATATTTATTATAGAGGTGTGAAATTATTCAAAAGCACATATTTCGTCGCGCAAAAAGGCGTAAGAATGTTTGGTAATTGAAAAAACACGTTCATCTTCAGAAAAGAGTTCAATACAGCAAACAGGGCAAATAGCTTCCAATAATACGTAAATAAGATGAAATTTCTTCTATTTTTGCTTTTTAACACATCTATTTGGTTGTCTTTACATCTTCAACTTTCATGTTGGCTAAGAATTTAGCTCAATTGACACTTTTACATTCTTTCTTTCACGTACCCAAAACAGTTGACATTCTACGGCAAAAACTTGACTGTCATATACAATGAAGACCTATTGTTAGCACAATCTGGTAATTCACATTTTATATCTTCAAGTGTTACAATATGTTTTAGATATTTGGGTGACTGTTTGAGCTATGTTGTTTGCTTTCATGATTTTGAAGAACAAAAATTTTCAAGTGGCAAAGACGAAATCAAGATTAATAATCAATTATTAAACAATTTCAATAAAACAAAATTTTGGACATATATTTTATTCCATCTGAAGAGTATAATGAAACCATAATCAATGAAAATATTCACTAAAATATAAAAAAATTGAAGGGCAAGGAAAGAAAACCATATTTATGTTCATGGAGGACGTGGTAAAAACAACCAGCTAGTAAAACAGATAAAATTCATTTTGTTTTGTATGTATCTTCATTATGATTTTAAATTCAACTTCAAGGGACAGGTGTGCCATTTTGGGGATCTTGAATATCTGTAAATGGTCTTCAGAAGTACTAGAAATGTACAAAAATCACATAATTCCTTTAAAAATACTTTAAACTAGAAATTTTTCTCACTATTTCTATACATGTCTATATATATCACAGAGTATCTTAAATTGATGAGTCCTCATTTTAACATTCAAACAGGGATAATTCTGGACACACATGGACTTGAAGGCTCAAATTTTGACGGTGATCTTTGAACACTATAACGGATTGGCTTAGACGAATTCCTGTTTCTGAGACTAAAGTATGATTGGTCAAAAAAATGGCCTGCCTGTCCCTTTAATGACTTTTGTTCTCACTCCAGGCCAGTGTTTCTGTAAAACAAAGTTTTAGCCCTTCAAAAACATTGTTGAAAAGTTCATTTTGAAAACAGTCCCAAGTTTAAGAGGACAATAGACTTATTTTGAATACACTGTGTAAATCTCAGTGTAATTTCTCAGATATTTGTCAAATTTACTGTGAAAGCAGGACTGTTTCCGTTTGGTAAGAAGCTAAGTTTACAGGATAAGTTGGAAATGTTTTCTGTACACAAGGTTAAGTATTTGTCAGGTCTTTAACTTTTGATCTAAAGTATTGGAAACAGAAGTCGTTTTGACACCTACTAAGTCTGTCAATAACCAGACAGCCTTGTTCTTTATCCATGGTTTGAGTATGTTGTCCAACAAACTTTCCCATCCAATCATCTAACACTTACTCAGGTCATCCTTGTTATGTTTTTTTTTACTAATTTCGTGACTTGACTTCTGGCTGATTTGGGTTGAATTCAAATGAAAGACATCTATTGTTTTTCAATGAACTGCCTTTTTTCTTCCTATATCATTTGAATTTTGGAAAAAAAATAGAATTTGTAAATCGTCATTGAAATTTTCAGGGTATTTCGTAATACTATTTCATACTAGGCTTAAGAAGTTTGAAAAAAAATTGTTCCACAATTTCATATGGAGTTGTTAAAATTTTTCAAATAAATTTGCGACGTATTTTTAGTTCCCAAATTTTATCCATAGTTTTTAGCTTGGATATCATGTTCAGTATAATGTATCAAGGTAGAATTTTTTGCATGTACATTTACTGTTACTTCTAAATTGCAAGATTTTGAAGATGATATTTAAGAAATAGTCTTTGATAGAATTGCTTCTATATCCTTTGGAGAATGGCTTTTACCTTTGATTCATTTCATTTGGCATTGAATAGATTGTTTTCTAAAAAATTTATGTGTATCTGGGACACTGAGAGCATCAATTTGCATCATTCAAATTTTCCATTAGATGTTTGTGGTACCTACAATTTCACTAAAACTAAGTGATTGATGACGTCAAAGCAAATTTGGCGATTAGTAATGTCATCAAACACTTATTCTTTGTGGAATTGCAGAAACCACAAACGTCTAGTTAAAATTTGGAATGGTGCCAATTGATGCTATCAGTGTCTCCGATATACATAAAAATATTATTAAAAAACTTCTTTACAATCCCTTTAATTCATGAAATGGTATTAAATACCAAAATTTATGTAATATACAAGTTAAGTCTTGCCAGCATTTTCATTGGAAGTTTGACACAGTTGTACTCATTTGTACTAAAAACTCTATGCTACTTATAATTGGCTAATAAAAATTGATGTGCTGTGAATATAGAAAATTAACTTGATTAAATAGCTTTCAATGGATAATTCTAAATATAACAGAGTATTGAATACTGGTATTAATACAGAAACCTCATCAAAATTAAATTTACTTTTGGATAACAATGGTCATCATAATGATTATTATATGAATAAGGATATTTACTTTTAAACAAGAAGCTTATTATTTCTTTTCAAGTTGCTTGGAACAAAGGAATATACCTTGTCATGTTTAGAAAAGTATAATGAAAAGAGTCGCGTGCTACGTTTCGCTTCACTGATAAACTGGCTTACTTGAGTAGGCAAATTATAATCTATGTTGAAAATAGGGGCTTTGTTTTGCCCACGTATGACAAGACTGCCAATGGTCGTTTCTTTCAAACAACTTAAAATTTACACATTGAATTAAACCATTGTTATAATCAAGCTTGACGGGATGATTTTTCCCAGTTCAAAAATTGAATAATTAATCTTTTGTTATCTATAAAAATCTTATTGTTATCCTGTTGTTGTTTACATTCGAGTTTGTGATAAAAGCTTTTTGATGTATTTTATTCTATTTTATATGTTGGGTATTATTATTACAAATATAATTGTCTATTTTATTATTATTATTTTATTATCTTCTATTATTATTTATTAAAGGATACAGTATTGTAGTATATTTTTATAATTTTGAATATCGTTGGCCATATGGCTGATATGTAATTATATATTTTGTCTTCAGTTCAATTATACAATAATGGTTTTTAATTGGATCAATTTTGAAATTATTTGAATTAAAGAGTGAAATTTTGTGGAGTTTTTTCGGGGTAGTCTTAGCTTATTTTTGATGGTTCCTTTTTAATTGTTTTCTATAGACTCTTTGACAATAAATATGATGTACATTTGATGCCTACTTCCAGGCATGCGAATTAAAGGAGAATAAAAAAACTCAAAAAATACCAAACCCAAAATGCAAGATAACAGTTAAGCAATACATTGGTGGCAGCTAATGAACTTCCATAAAAGGAAGTATATCAATCCTAAACACTTTAAAACTTGTAGAGTAACATGGATTAGAAAGATTTATATATTAGGGGAACACTTATATCTTCTATGTACACCATTCTGATATCTGTGGTACCTTTGCGGCCACAATATGACATATCTTAGTGTATATTCGTTATCACTGGAGCTTGATACAGTCTTTCAGGAGTTGAAATAGATTTGAATAATTTCAAAAATTTAAAAAGGAAGAAAACAGGTGGCAAAAAAACAAAGAGTAACATTCCTATACTGTGTTAATACATCATATTCATTTCAAACATTTTTAAATTTTAACATCGACAATTACACAATATTATCAATCAATGTATCACTACTAAACAAATATGATTCAGGTGTCAAAATTAGGAAGAGACAGAGATATGGCAGGTGATGTGAATACCGAAACAACTCAAACCATTTTCATTACATAGATTTTAAACATCTTCAGACAAATTTGACCAGGTGCTAAAGTTTGTATTGTTATTGTTGAACTTTCATTTTCGACGTCTGGAACTTTTTTTTTTTGATCATCTTTTGAAATTTTGAAAATGTATCTCAATTGATACAACTGTTTTTTTTCTATGTACAGATATTTCAATTTTTTTCTCCATTGGCAAGTTTTGAGTAAGATTTTTGATATTGATAGCATTATTGTAGTTAATTATTCTTTGATTTTTCAATTTTTTCAAATGTTTTTTTTCCTCTGAAAGAATTTTTGACAAAGTTGCTATCATGATTTTATCATTGATTGCTTTTTTAATATAATGACTTTAATTATTATTAATATGTTTGATTTTTTTTTTTTCATCTTAATCAAGGTATAGAAGACATAATATAATATTTATAATTGTCAGTCTGATTTGTTTACCAGGTTTTTTTAAAAACCTCATATATCAAAAGCCACGACACGTTGTCTCTTTTCTATTATCTAATTTGAAATTACATATAATTTAAACAATTTGAAGACATAATATCAACATCTTTTATAATGTAGAATATTAAAAATTTCATTTGATATCATAATTATGGCTCAAAGAAGGTTGAACCTACCAGATGTACTTCATCATACAAGAATTTCAAATTTTATTAGTGAATTATATTTAAGGTGGAGCCTGATTTTCAGTTTTTAAAAAATGCCATGGACATTTTGTCACCATACTTGTTTAAAGTATTTGTTCAGGTCTTCTGATCTCACCAATTCAATGAGAGCAGTTCGATAAAATTCTTGTAAAGTTTTGCCAACTGTAAATATATCAAATATACAGGCAATTGAATTAATTCCTACATAGAAAAAAATCATGATTTTTAAATTACCATAAATCAGTTAAATGACATCAAAATTATTAGTAAATTAATTTGATCTTGACTTGATGTGTACACATATAAATAATGATCACAATGGACACACTTGAGTGAATGTGCATTCCATTGATAACCATCTAAGCACACGAATCACATCTTTTTCTATACATTTTGATTAATTGAATATTAAAGTTTAATAATATGACTGTATAATAACACATCCTAGGATATACTAGTAAAATGCAGGTGCATGTGTCTTGCATGACCTATTTTTTGTTATTTTAATTAACAAATGTGCTCTTCATTTATTGCTTTTCTGATTGCCTTCGTGTGAAGATGAGCATAGATTGTAACATGAGAACATTGCACAGACCTATGCTACAGTGAATTATTTTTGAGATCATTGTATTGTTCACATATTCCTCAGTTGCACAAAGAGTTAGAGCATTGGAATCTTGTAATGTCCTTGATAGCAGTATACAAATGGTGGGCTGGGCTTCTAATCTCAATCGGTTTCCAAAAGTCTGGTGACCTTGAATAAGTCATCTTCCCCCATTGTTCCAGGTGACCCAGATGTAAATGGGTATGGATACTTTGGGAAAAGATCATTGCCAAAAGGTTTGGCCATGGATCAGCAGGTTAAAGAGGACCCTTTAAGTTGTTGTTATTGACAAAAATGCTTCTTTTCTTTCTTTTTTGCCTAACCTGGAGTTTAATCTGGAGAATTATTATTCAATCCAAAAATGGTTAAGATATTTCAATTTACCTGTTATCCTGCTAAAATGTTGAACAGGAATGTGGATTTTAGTTCATTTTACCCTATGACCTCTCTCACTATGAGCTGAAAGCTGTTCATGTTTCTTGTTAAAAAGTGAACAATCCAAAGCTTGGCGAATTCAGCTTTTCATTGATAGAAGAAGAACGCTTTGCTTCGACAAGCCAGTTATTCCAGTGGTAATTTTTCTGTCATCTCTTGTCGGAAGCAGTAAAAATAGAGCTCTCCCATCATGAGACATGGCAAAATTATACTCATTTTGCACTCAATATTTATTCCCAAAAAACATGCAATGTGCACTCAATTTTTATTCCCCAAAAAACATGCAATGTGCACTCAATTTTTATTCCCCAAAAAACATGTAATGTGCACTCAATTTTTATTCACCAAAAAACATGCAATGTGCACTCAATTTTTATTCACCAAAAAACATGCAATATGCACTCAATTTTTAATTCCCCAAAAACATGCAATGTGCACTCAATTTTTATTCCCCAAAAAAATGTAATGTGCACTCAATTTTTATTCCCCAAAAAACATGTAATGTGCACTCAATTTTTATTCACCAAAAAACATGCAATGTGCACTCAATTTTTAATTCCCCAAAAACATGCAATGTGCACTCAATTTTTATTCCCCAAAAACATGTAATGTGCACTCAATTTTTATTCACCAAAAACATGCAATGTGCACCCAATTTTTATTCCCCAAAAACATGCAATGTGCATTCAATTTTTATTCCCTAAACACATGTAATGTGCACTCAATGTTTATTCCTCAAAAACATGTCAATTGTCATATGCACTCAATTTTGATTCTCTGTGAAAAGATAACTGTTTTTGTGTCTATGAAATTTATTAACAGTAGTTTCTAAGATAAGGTTTCTCATTTAATCTTAATAAAATTGACAGATATCAAAGTTTCATATTCAGTATCTGGTCCTGTATCGTTATCTTAAATTTATAATATTTGGTAGAATTTATCATAATTGCTCATTTATAATCTCGAATTCAAGTAGGCGTAAAATTGGCTAAACAAGTAAATCAGTATCCTTTTCAAACATTACACAAATCTTATATTTTTTTGGGTATATTTATGTTTTAACAGTTGGACAAATACTTGTCACTGGATGCCACTCTGCAACTGGGTTTGTCAACTCATCAAATTTCTTAGAGTATATGAAAGGGGCTCATAATATTTTTTTTCAACTGACATGACACAAAATATTTTGGACTTTGTACAGAGAATAATTATAACTGTAAAAGGATATAGATACCACAAGTGGTTCATGAATATTACATGATTATTAGGATATATGCTGACCAAAGTGTTTGCATTGCATGTTCCCAAGATGTTTGTAACAAAAACCGAACGCATTGTTGTGTATGCTAGCCTTAACCTTTGCTACAATATGTATAGACTAATATATAGGAAAGAATGAATTGTATGGATTGTAATCTTTTTAAGACTGTTAACTTCCTCAGCTGAGTAATGCCCAAGGAATGCCGTCTCAATATGTAAGACAATAAATAAGGAAAATATATGGCTATTTTAGGGCACTCTTCAAATTAAGGAAATTGAAGATTAAAAGGGTCTTCCTCACCACTTGACTTAGGAAATTGAGAAGTAAAGGCTGATACTTAAAGAAGAGGTGGGCACAGTGCGGTCTAGATGATGGCTCAGCAAAGTATATATGATCTAACAAATCTTATGGGGCAACTTGTTGGTATTTCCCAGTGTAAAATTACATGTAAGGGTTAAATGTCAAACATTAGGCAATCTCAATTCTTGCATAGGTTTTTAAAGGGATTGTAAAGAGGTTTTCTTTTTACTTTTAACAGTGCACTTATAGCATCCATTTGCATCAATCGGACATCCGTGGTTCATACAAAAGCACTAAAAGTAAGTGCTTTATGATGTCTCCATCTCAAAATCTGCAAATATTATATTATTGTAAAATGCCCTTTGCAATAGTGACATAGTTTTAGTGGAATTGCAAGGACCACAAACATCTGTTTGAAATTGGAATGGTGCAAATTGATGCTATCAGTGTCCAGGATACACATTAAAAGTTTAGAAAACCACTTAACAATTCTTTTTCCTGACTAAACAATTTGAAAGTTACATGCATAGCCACAGAAGAGAAAAATGCTTTATCTGTGTGCATTATCTGTGTATCTAGGATATGCCCCAATGAATAATCCTGAAAGTAGTTTTTAAATGTTCCATTGCTCTTCAATTTTAGCCCATAAAGAATAAGTGGGTTTTACAGACCTTTAATGTCAATTGAAACATACAAACAGGTATTTCAATACCCACAAAGTTTTATTATCATAAATCACAATTGGACCACACACTTAAATATGACAATTTAGATATTTATTGTGAAAGAGGAAGAAAGAAGGAGTTGAAATATGGACACTCATGAAAAATTAATAAGTTACGGAACAGAAACAAGCCTTTTAAGGCAATGGCCATCTTAATTGTACACTTAGTGTACTAAGTGTACACAATGGTGAAATATTGCCCAATCAATAAATAAGGCGTTGGGGAGTTCATCCATAATATAGATTTTTTCACATCCCCAGGAAAAAATCCTGTTGATGCAGATGAAGTGAGGAAACATATTTCATGCAGGCCTGTAGGTACCAGGGGGGAGGGGAAGCAAAAAAATTACAACCGACTAATTCCATTACTACAACTAAACAACATACACCATTGCCCCTCCAGATACCTTACTTATTCCTCCTGATACATTAATTGTCCATCCAGATACATTACTTGTCCCTCCAGATACATTACTTGTCCCTCCAAATACATTACTTGTCCGTCCAGATACTTTACTTGTCCCTTCAGATGCATTACTTGTCCCTCCAAATACATTACTTGTCCCTCCAGATACATTACTTGTCCCTCCCGATACATTACTTATTCCTCCCGATACATTACTTGTCCCTCCCGATACATTATTTATTCCTCCCGATACATTACTTGTTCCTCCCGATACAATACTTGTCCCTCCAGATGCATTACTTGTCCCTCCAGATGCATTACTTGTCCCTCCAGATACATTACTTTTCCGTCCAGATAAACTACTTGTCCATCCAGATACATTACTTGTCCCTCCAAATACATTACTTGTCCTCCCATGTAAACTATTTACAGTCTGTCATATCAGTCCATTTGTGCATCTTTTTACAATAAGCTTGTGCTCACTCATCTTTTTTTGCATGTAGCTTTATTCTCAGATTTAAGGAATTCTATCAAATTTGACAAACTGTTCACTGAAGACAGTGTTAAACCTAGCAAGAAGAATTTAAAGTGCTGGGCTTCAATTTTGTTTTTATTACTATACTGGTTACAATAACCGATATTTTGCTATTTGGTCAATATGGTTAGCCATTTTGTGCATTTGTGAGCCAGGAAGTTTTGGCATATTGGTACATTTGTGGTTATGGTTAGTTTTATTTCTAGATATTTATATGATGAAGGATTGAATATTAGAAAATTTGAATATAAGCTGTTGAAATATAAGGCAGTTGTACCAAGAGAAAGATTGGTTTGGTATGTCAATATGACCAAGATGTTTTTAGTTTTTATCCTAGAAGTTTATTGTCAGATATGAATGTTATGTGAACATTGTGATAAAATGAAGGTTGAAACAATACAAATTGTTAATATTTGTCTTGTCAACTTGAGAACATGTGTATATCTAGTTGAGATTTTTACTTTATGTATATTGACTAGAACTAGAATAGAAAAAACCAACAGAGTGTAGGGTATTTTTACAAATCAGCAATTGTTAAACAAATTATTTCTCATACGAAATTGATGATAAATAATACATATTTTCACATGATATTTTTTTCAAACCAACATCTTTTTTGGGATAAAATATGATCTCTATGTATAAATGCTGAATAAATCAATGAGAATTGAATCATATACTTTTATTTTTGTTAAACCAAGAACATATACTTATCTTGTTGTAAAACCAAGAACATACTTATCTTGTTGTAAAACCAAGAACATACTTAATCTTGTTATAAAACCAAGAACATATACTTATCTTGTTGTAAAACCAAGAACATATACTTATCTTGTTGTAAAACCAAGAACACATACTTATAGCATTGTAAAGCCAAGAACATATACTTATCTTGTTGTAAAGCCAAGAACATATACTTATCTTGTTGTAAAACAAAGAACATATACTTATCTTGTTGTAAAACCAAGAACATATACTTATCTTGTTGTAAAACCAAGAACATATTATTATCTTGTTGTAAAACCAAGAACATATACTTATCTTGTTGTAAAACCAAGAACATATACTTATCTTGTTGTAAAGCCAAGAACATATACTTATCTTGTTGTAAAACCAAGAACATATACTTATCTTTTTGTAAAGCCAAGAACATATACTTATCTTGTTGTAAAACAAAGAACATATACTTATCTTGTTGTAAAACCAAGAACATATACTTATCTTGTTGTAAAACCAAGAACATATACTTATCTTGTTGTAAAGCCAAGAACATATACTTATCTTGTTGTAAAACCAAGAACATATACTTATCTTGTTGTAAAACAAAGAACATATACTTATCTTTTTGTAAAAGCAAGAACATATACTTATCTTGTTGTAAAACCAAGAACATATACTTACCTTGTTGTAAAACCAAGAACATTTACTTATCTTGTTGTAAAACCAAGAACATATACTTATCTTGTTGTAAAACCAAGAACATATACTTATCTTGTTGTAAAACCAAGAACATATACTTATCTTGTTGTAAAACCAAGAACATATACTTATCTTGTTGTAAAACCAAGAACATATACTTATCTTGTTGTAAAGCCAAGAACATATACTTATCTTGTTGTAAAACCAAGAACATATACTTATCTTGTTGTAAAACCAAGAACATATACTTATCTTGACATGCAGTTTGAAATAAGCTGAGGTTTGTAAAAGTATCCCACCATACAAGAAATACCTTGTACCTACTATACTTGTCAGCTTCCTTTCACTACCTCCACAATATGTTTGTGTGAAATTTAGATGGTACATGTATAAGACAAACTTAACAAGTCAACAATTCAACAAATACAATATTTTTGTTGACAAATGTTAAGTTTTTACTCTGTTCTCACCATTTTGTTAGTTTCCCGTTTTTCTGTGTCTATTGTCGTTTGTCAATAAGAAGATATATAGGTCAAACTGCATCTACTTAAACCTATATGGTGTCACAAATGCCAAAAATCAGAAAAAAGGTAGGTAAATGTACAAAACCATCAGAGCCACAAACCAGGCAACAAAGTACACTAGCTGACAAAAGTGTTATATTGGACTATCCTCTAATGTAACATTGAAAAACCCCAAATATAATCAAAATGAGAATGGAATAAAAATAATTAGACCAGGAGCATAGGAGCTAGAAATTATTGGGTAGGCAGAGAACATTTGAGGGAAAAATGTTAATTCCTGGATGAAAACTTTAAAGCTCTTAAGTCTAGGCTACCCTTTCTCTGATGCACCTTCATTTGTTAATCTTGACTGAAAGTTAGTTTGTGTTAAAATGAACTTCATGCCCGTAATTTAGTTTAGACAAAGTTGCAAAATCTAGATTAAATCATCCTATTTGCTAAGAACTTAAAAGACATCCATCTGTACCGTAGCAGTACCAAAAGGTCGCCAACATGGTTGACATGTACTCAGGTAACGCTCATGTTAACCCATATAAATACTGATATATATCCTTCAGATTGAAGACTTTGAATATCATCTGATCTAACAAACCCCGTCCATAGCCATATATTGATACAACTCACTGACTGCAATTTATTCTTCATCAAAGTGCAGCTTAGAAATAAGTTGATCCCTATGTCACAAATTTAATCTGCCAAGATTTGGAAAGAAATAATCTATATTATTAATTCTTTTGTCAACCAACGGAAGAAAGTTTGCCGTTATAAGATGTTGTTTTTGTTCTATTTTGTAAGTCATGTTCCAATATCTGATTTTAAAGTGGCAAGATGAGTTAAATTTGTATTTAGGAGAAACATTATTTAATTCAATTAATTTCAATAAAACAAAATGGTTGAATCTTTGATATCTAAACTAGCAAAAATTACCATCCATAAAACAGTCAATAAAATTCTAGATAGTTACCAAGCAAACATGTTGTATTTTGCAACCAAACACATATTGTATTTGCAACCAAGCATACATATTTTATTTGCAACTACATACAAATTGTATTTGCTACCAAACTTACTGTATATATAATATTTGCAGTCATAGGTGATGTATTTGTAATCAAGCACAACATACATATTGTATTTTCTACTAAACATGAACTGTATCTACAATCAAACAAAGATGTTGCAAATACACATTCGAACATAGATGTTGAATATATACAAACAAACATACATGTTGTATCTGTATACATACATATTGTACATTAAGATCAAGATTATTGTATTTCTGTGAAAAGAATGAGAAGTACAGAGAATATTGGTAAGTTTTTGCAGGAAGGAAATATCAGTTAAACTGGATGCTATGCTTCTATTGGCACCCCAATGATTATGCTATTTCATTTTAAAATACTTACTTATGATTGATATACTTCCTCATGTGAAAAGTTCATTAGCTGGTACCAATGTTTTGCCAATATGTTGTTTGGATTTCGCATTAAGTTTTGCAGTTCAGATTGTTAGTACTTCATATTTTTTTTTCATTTGATCAACCAAAAATTGACAGGCTTTGGAGAACTGTAAATTCTTTCTCTTCAACTGTTCTTTTACCTCAGAGGTAATGGTGTACAGAAAAGTTTTCATCAATACAATCCAACTTATTTCTAACATAACATAATCATGATAAAAATTTGTCAAATATCAGGATTCATGTGCTAAAATGTCTGACAGAGAGACTTTAAAGCAACAGAGCTAAATACTCTACATGTAGCATCTTGATAGTTGTTCCTGCACATGAAAAAATACCGATTTGCTTTGCGAATTGTTGACATTATTGTTAGATCTCAGACATAACGTGATAACACCTGACAATGATTGTCACTATATCGTGTTACAACCAATCGTTACATATTTACTCTTCTAAATATTGATATCACTCCATACAAACTAGACTAGAACAAGTTTTTATTGAATTTTCAAATTTAACGCAATATTTTAACGCCCCAATATACATAAACTAGCTTGATTTCATCACCTCCATGTTATTTCGGTAAATTAAATCTCATGCGTTATTTTTTAAATCTATGCGTGAAATCTCTGAATTCAAACATGCGATGATTTCGAAATTGTCAGCAATCAGTACAAAAAGTACATCAACTGGTAAAGAATCTTGGCTACGTTAGGTTTACCAATGTTAAATCAATGACAGGTAGTTATATGTATCTAAAGATTAATTGTACAGGATGCTTGTTGAATCAGATCTAGAAAATTATTTTTTTCTCATTAGAATTGTAGAAACCTCAATATAGATTAACTTGTACTCTAATAATATTTTTAGTTGTCAATGGGGGAATCAAATTACAGCTTGGCATTTAGAAGGTTAATTTGATCTTGTTATTTTGATCTTTATTCTCTGTCATATTTTGCATATTAATTGAGCTTCTTAAAATATTTCTTGTTTTTGGAAATTGCAAGAGGATGCTGTTCTTTATATAGTTTTAGATACTCCTTGACACATTCTTACAGTTTCTGTTTTATTTATTCTTCAAATTGTTTCACAAATTACTGTTGAACTTTATTCTTCAAGTTGTTTCATAAATTCCTGTTAAACTTTATTCTTCAAGTTGTTTCACAAATTACTGTTGAACTTTATTCTTCAAGTTGTTTCATAAATTCCTGTTAAACTTTATTCTTCAAGTTGTTTCACAAAGTACTGTTGAACTTTATTCTTCAAGTTGTTTCACAAAGTACTGTTGAACTTTATTCTTCAAGTTGTTTTACAAATTACTGTTCATCTTTATTCTTCAAGTTGTTTCACAAATTACTGTTCATCTTTATTCTTCAAGTTGTTTTACAAATCACTATTAAACTTTATTCTTCAAGTTGTTTCACAAATTACTGTTCATCTTTATTCTTCAAGTTGTTTTACAAATCACTATTAAACTTTATTCTTCAAGTTGTTTCACAAATTACTGTTCATCTTTATTCTTCAAGTTGTTTTACAAATCACTATTAAACTTTATTCTTCAAGTTGTTTTACAAATTACTTATTTCTTTAAGTTGGTTTACAAATCACTATTAAACTTTATTCTTCAAGTTGTTTTACAAATCACTATTAAACTTTATTCTTCAAGTTGTTTTACATATAACTTCTTTCTTTAAGTTGTTTTACAAATCACTATTAAACTTTATTCTTCAAGTTGTTTCACAAATCACTGTTAAACTTTATTCTTCAAGTTGTTTCACAAATCACTGTTAAACTTTATTCTTCAAGTTGTTTCACAAATCACTGTTAAACTTTATTCTTCAAGTTGTTTCACAAATCACTGTTAAACTTTATTCTTCAAGTTGTTTCACAAATTACTGTTTAACTTCTTTCTTTAAGTTGTTTTACAAATCACCTTTTAACTTTATTCTTCAACTTGTTTCTAAAGTTTCTTCGATTTGCAATTCTGTTTCATATATATACTTTATTTTAATGATAGTCTCACAAATGACAATGTAATTGTATTCTCTGGTAGTTTAACAGATAATGAAGCAAGTATATTCTAAAATTAGATTCATAATAGAAATGAACTGCGGTTCATTTGAGTGCATAGTGGTGCATCCATTAGAAAACAACTAAGAAAAATCCATGTTTGCGTTTTAGGTCTTTTTTTCTTGATTAATTTAGTAATCCAATTCTACATTAAATAGTTCTTATGTGCAATTAGTTTTCAATTTTGTTGAGTCAGCAATTATGACTTTCTTTTTAATTGTTCTAATTTGAATCTCCTTGATCAGAATCAATGTAGAAATAAACCTAATATTCCAAACTTTCATGTGGATGTTTTTTCAGGGATTTTTCAGTGAATCATTTATGATGCCAAAATTTTGTTTGAAATTATTATTGACAGCACTGAAAATTGGAAAATACAAATAAGTTGTAAAAGGCAAATTTGATGATGCACAGCTCTTGCATTATTAATGTAACTATGTGCAGTTATTTTCCATGTTAAAATATAATTTTGTGTTAAGTGATAGATGAGCATTATTGACAGTTGAGTAATATGGAAGCTCGGTCGTTTTAAAAACATTAAATGTTGTGTCATGATGGTGGTTTCTAATTACAGAATTTCATGTAACATACAAATACGACTATGATAGAAAACTTGTTAGATTACAATGGAGGTGAAAAATACTACAAAACAGAAAAAGAAACAAAAAAGTAATCTAATTTTTATTAAATTGGGCAACACCATGCAATAAGGAAAATTTTGACCTGCATCCGTAGTGACCCAATCAATTTCTGACATGTACCTGAAGTTTCCTTAAAAGATTCCAAAGCGTCTGCTAGCCGATTAGGTGCCGTGCGTTCAAAACCTCCTCAAGGTAAGTTGATTCTGATGCCTGTGCCTGTGCTTCCGAAAGTCGGCCCAGTATTGCCTTTCACCCCTTAATTTCTAATCTAAATGTAATTGTGGCCAGAATATCTCATGATATAAACTTAATTTGTGCCATTCCATAAATACTAATATGCTGAAATGTATTAGAAAAACTAAAGATTCCATTGATAGTTTAAGATTTTGCTTCACAAGAAACTCTTTTGATAGATCTAAATTTTCATTGACATTTTGGCAGCCATCTTTCACTAATGAAAACAATATTTTGTAAAGAAATGCAAATGAATGTATCTTTCTATTCCTGCTTCAATTTGTTGTCGTTAAAAAAGTACATGTAGAATAAGCTAAAGAAAATAAATTGTGTTATATTTTTCCAAGATCTCACCACAATTTGAAATGCCATTTTTTATGCAAAATAATGAAAAGGAGATTGCATATTGATATGATTTTGTCAGTACATATTACATTCTAATAACTCTCACTACAAACTTCAGCAAATATTTTCATCAAATCTTAATGAAGTCAACTTTTTTACCAGAAAAATTAAGTTTATTCAACAGATCAATAAAGAGCCTTTACTGGAAAATCAAATTTTATTATACAAAGGCCAATAACTTGTGTGCGGCACATCATTTTTGGTCGGTTTTGTGTTTAATTTCTCTCTATTGTGTAAGACAAGAAAAGTATGAATCACTTTTCATTAGTTATTGTAAGAAGTGATGGGGCTTTGTGTCTCACGAGTTGTCGGTACCATATATATGGAAGCTCTTTGTTACTCGGTATAACGTAGCATGGCCAGCAGGAACAAGAAACAAAGCGCTCAATCAGCCATTTTAACAAACTGGAAAAATCCTTTGTTAGGGTTGGAGAAATCATTTGTACTCTTTATATGTATTCTGATTTCTATTGCCTGTCTACTCAGGATTATTAAAAGTTGAAGATATCAACCATTTGTTCTTTCATATTTATGGTGATGTTCAATGAACGATTTCGAGTTAAATAGTCTAAATAATGATTTATATATATATTTAGGAGTAGAAATCATAACTTTGATAGGAGTTTTTACAATTATATCCTCAACTTCTCAGATATTGCAACTAAAAAGAACCCACTGCTATTTTTTTTAATAAAATATTTTGTTAGATCTATATGTCATTGATTGTGCACACATTTGAGTTTTCTTGATGTCTTAAAAGTGATTTAAGAAGGAGCATTTTCAAGGTTGTAATTAATTAGTAGTCATGATAAATCTAGAGCAGTGGCAAAGTTATAATCAAGTTCAGTTGTGATGATAAAATAAAGAGCAGTGGCAAAGTTATAATCAAGTGCAGTTGTAATGGTAAAATAAAGAGCAGTGGCAAAGTTATAATCAAGTTCAGTTGTGATGATAAAATAAAGAGCAGTGGCAAAGTTATAATCAAGTGCAGTTGTAATGGTAAAATAAAGAGCAGTGGCAAAGTTATAATCAAGAGCAGTTGTAATGGTAAAACTAAGATCAGTGGTGATGATATAAAATAAAGAGCAATGGTAAAGTTATAATCAAGAGCAGTTGTAATGGTAAAACTAAGATCAGTGGTGATGATATAAAATAAAGAGCAATGGTAAAGTTATAATCAAGAGCAGTTGTAATGGTAAAACTAAGAGCAGTGGTGATGATATAAAATAAAGATCAGTGGTAAAGTTATTACCAAGAGCATTTGTAATGGTAAAACTAAAAACAGTGATGATGATGAAATAAAGAGTAGTGATTATGAAAAATAAAGAGCAGTGGCAAAAATTGTAATCAAGAGCAGTTATGATGGTAAAACTGAAAGCAGTGGTTATGATAAAATAAAGAGCAGTGGCAAAGTTATAATCAAGAGAAGTTAGTGATAGTAAAACTAAGAGCAGTGATGATGATGAGAAAATAAAGAGCAGTTGCAAAATTATATCTAATAGTAGTGGTGATGGTAAAACTAAAAGCAGTGATTTATGAAGATGAAATGTAGAGCAGTGGCAAAGTTTAACCAAGAGCAGTTGTGATGATAAAACTAAGAGCAGTGGTAACAGCTGTTGCAAAGTTATAATTACACTTCTTGCGGCCTTTGTCATGTAGTAAGGACTAAAATTTATGGAAAGATGAAAAAGGGAGATTATCAAATAAATCTTAAATAATAATAAGATATATTTGACATTAGTGACAAATTTTCAAAAAGGGAATGTGTGTCCAAACTAATAGATAAATATATTTGACAGAAATAACTAATAGAGATCTAAGAGGAATGATTGGGTGTTAGTCTAAACTAATAGATAAATATAATTGACAAGAGTGACAGGGGTGTAAGAGTGTACCAATCGATAAATTAAATTGATTGATGTTACGTTAAAAGAATTATTATGGTAACTAAACTGGTCTTAAATAAATACAATATACTGTATATAGTTTGAAATGACATAAACCTATCTTTGTCGCCATGGAAATAGAGAGTTTGTATTTTCCAATCAATACCAGTATATCTCAAGTGCTATAGCAGCCAGATTTTATACTCATTTACTATGGAGCTTATGTAAATAAAGAATTTAATGAAATAGCCAATATATTGAGTATTATGGCACTTATCACCAAACTGGTACTCTTTTTTTTTTTTACAAATAACGCCTCGTGGAAAATATATTAATACGTTTTCCCACTAGCGGAAAGTTCAGAAGTAGTTTTGGGGATTTAATTTCTTCTATTTATTGATTCTTTCTTAAATGGCACATGTCTTTAAGCCTGCATATTTCAATATCCTGCGATTTAATGAGTCATTGAAGGAATTGTTTACCTACGTGGGTATTCAGAAGTAGCCGTTCTCCATGTCAAGACCTAACGTTGATTGTAAGAAATAGATCTTTACGTTATTTTCCTGAATGATTAACCATGTATTAATCATCTTACTATAAAGGCACGGTAATATTCACACAAAGGACTTAGCGTAATTTAAGCTTACTATTAGAACAAGGACAGTAATCTATATAGTATTAAAGGAGCTCTCCCATCTAAAAGTGTTGAGATAATGTCTTCCAATTTTTTAACCCAGTTTCCCCCTCTCAGTGATATAGGTAAGAGGGGCTGACATAGAAAAAACTTCTGGTGGGGCAATAAATCGAGGCTCTGTGTGCTACAGCCTGAGCACGCTAAAGATCCCACGAAGGTTCGAAATAAAAAAAGAGCAGGCTAATGGCAAAATTTCCCTCAGTGCACCCTGCAGTGCGTTGCCCATCTTCATTGGCCCACATGGTATAAAAAAGTTGGATGTAAAATGTAATTTCCCATATAAGCTTGCTGTGCATTTCAGATTAATCTTATGACCTAAAATTGTGAACATTCCCCTAGAGCTCTGAAACATGTCAAGGTAATGAATGACAGCCATAATTTATAGGAACTAAGACTAGATTGTCATGTGATCATGTGACTCTGGTAGTGCAAACATCAGAAACTGGTTGTTCAGGACTACAAGCATTGTAAACAAAGTCCATAACAACACAGACTTCGTCCAATTCTTATGTTTCTGCTAATCAATGCTGCTATGACTTTTCTCTGCCAATTTGAAATATAAATCCAATATGGTGTAGATATTTTGTAGCTGTAAGTCTCTGAAACATATATAGAGAATATATATATTACATAACAAAATGATACAAACTTTAAATGAACGTTGCTAGATGCCCTGGTGTCCATTTGTCAGTCTGGCCATAAATGTTTTTAACGAGAATCATTTTCACTTTTAAGTGCCATATAACCTTTAGACAATAGTTTATGCCTTAATCTGAGAAATTTTGAAAATTTGGAATCTAGTTTAGTTTTCATATACTGGTACTTTTCCCATATACATTGATCAACCAAAAACAAAAAAGTGGCAGAGTCTGCCAGGCACATGATTAAGTGGGAATATATCATCATCATGCACACCATCTGTTATCTATGCTATATCTGGAAAAGCCTCTTTAAAGCTGTTTGTCATTTAATCTAGACTAGGAAAAACAATAGAAAATCTACTATAGATAGTGGACTAAATAGCTTTTCCAGTAAATTACGGATAATTAAGAGATTTTAAATATTTTCTTCCTGACTTTTTTCCCTACTTATAATCATGACTTAGATCGATCATGCTTATACTTAGTAGATTTCATTGCTCCAGGCTCCATTTTTTTTTCTTTATCTTTTTGATATAAGTAGGCTTGAAGGTACTTTAATAAAAACACTGATTATTGGTTTGGTAAATTATTTTCTCTAAATGCTATTCTCCATGTTATTTATGTAAATAAGTAGGCAGTGGAAAGAAATATAAAGTCAATATTCAGTAATTAAATGTGATATTTAGTTTATCATGATTATTTTATAAATGAATTTTTACTGTTATGATAAAGTTGACTTGTAGAATTCATAAAAAGTATTTTACTTTAAAGGTGCTATACCATTTTTTTTTTTTTAAAGGAATTGTAAAGCGGTTTTCTAAAATTTGTATGCGTATCGGGAAAACCTGATAGCATTAAATTGCACCATTTCAATTTTCAGTCAGATGTCTGTGGTTTCTGCAATTCTACTAAAACTGTGTTTTATGCCATCATGAGAAGTTTAAAATGTAACATTTTAGGTGATATACCACAGTCAGTCAAAGAGAAAGCTCTATTGTAGAAATGAAATGCAATGAATGGAGTTTTACTTTTTACTTTTCTATACCTGATTGAGCTAATGAAGACCAGCAATGCTATGCAGTGTGCAACAAGGGAACTTTAGCAAGGACATATGTATTAGCCTACTCTTTTTCTATTTCCAGTCAAGGGATTTTTAGAGAATACCATTTTGCACAAAATTCACAAAAGAATGGAAGCTTCTGTTAGATTCTGTATGATTCTGTATAATATCAGTCAGCTCAGTTTATCATGTAATGATTAATAACAATAACCCTTTACACAATAAATGATAATAATATATTAAATAACAATCAATGTTTATAAGAACAATATCAATTTTAACAAAAAGTAATGTACATGCACTGACCAAACCCAGAAACCTAATTAAAGTAATACTACCTCTTAGAATGAACATTAACATTAAAGTCTCAAATTTGGCTAATATGGGTATATATGCATCAATTGACTTACCTGGTGTCGTAACTATACCACAGAATCTCTTTATAACTCGATAAATAAAAAAAAACTAAGTAATTATTGAAAAAGTCTTTAAAAATATAAAGCGTTTTCAATAATAACTTGTAGTTTTATGGATAATTACTTAGTTATACTTAGTTTTATGGATAATTACTTAGTTATACTTAGTTTTATGGATAATTACTTAGTTATACTTAGTTTTATGGATAATTACTTAGTTATACTTAGTTTTATGGATAATTACTTAGTTATACTAAGTTTTATGGATAAATTACTTAGTTATACTTAGTTTTATAGATAATTACATAGTTTTTTGAATTTATATAAATTATAGAGTGATTCTGAAGTAGATAGACTCATTTTAGCCAAGTTAAAAATTTAAATTTTTGGGTCATTCTAAGAAGTAGTATACCTTTAAAATTGAGAAAAGAATGTTTTAAAGTTTATCAGTAGTTAAATATTACTGTACAGTGACAAATGAAAAATAACAATGAACAATTTGGTTGTTCTCATTATATAAACAATGTAACCCACCAAATATACATAATAATGTTGATTTTCATAGTGTCATACTACCAAACTATGTTTATCAAATAATATTATACATTCTGAACACAGAGTCCACATTCATTAACTAATCAACTTGTCTTCTCTGACAGTTTCATAGCATTGGATTCAGAAAAAAATGCCTTAGAATGAAGCCCTAATGATAATAAAGGCCCATACTGTGTCTATCTATTTTTGTAGTACACCTCAAGTTACTCTGTGATTGAGGTTTTCAGTCTTATAAAATGCAAATCTTGGTGTTTCGTTTTTTGCTGTTCCTGTGGGCGATTCAACTTGCCATCTATCATCTGATGAAATTGTTATGCATCTCATGTTCGGTGTCATTGTCATTCCACCCTGTTCAGTCTTTGTTGTTAAGTGACATTTTGACCTAGCAAAACTTTCCTCATTGCACAATTCAAGGTATTGCCGATCTTCTTTAGCCCAATCTGGAACAGAAATTAGGAAACAACTGTTTTCATTTCATTTCATTTGATGACCTATTGTAATAAATAGGTTAATTTGTGACAGAGACTTAGTGTGTTACTTAGCCATAACCTCTGTGTTGAGAATGATAATTCCTACAAAATCAACACATTTCCACTTTCCACCCCAGTGTTGGAGAAATAACATATGTTTTAAAGGAGGTAAATTGACATAACTAGCTTTGTCCTGTTGTTGGTGCTATCAATTATTGAAGTGCTATAATCAACATGGTGAAATAAAATAAGAAAATACTACTGTGACAAAATGGAGATGAAATATATTTTATTTTAAACATGAGTTGTGTATATTAGAAGAAGTAAAATTATATCAATTTCAGTTCCCATTGATTCTTTTGGTTTGGTTGAACTTAGTGTTCAAATCAGTAAGGAAGTGGGGGTGTGAGGAGAAAGAGGGGGTGGGAGGAATGTTGGTCTTCCATTCCTACCCACTCCTTGTTTGTTCAATTGTAAGGGGTATTTAAGTCATATTTTACATCTGAGAAGTGTTACAGATAGCTAAGTTCTCTCATCTGGTCCTATATTTCTTCCATTCTGGAAGTATGGCAATACATAACAGAGATAAAAGGTGGTGCCAAGAACATTGCCATCCATTATATGTATATATAAATGAAATCAATGGAGTTTTACATCCTACTCTTCTGCACCTAATAAAGACACCAATGCCATGCAGGGTGTAATGAGGGAAAATTTTACGGGGACAGTAGCATTAACCTGCTCTTTTTCGATTTCCAACTGTAGCACATGGGGCCTCGGTTTATTGTCCCATCCAGACGACTAGAAGCTCCTTCCATATCAGCCCCTCTTACCTGCATCACTGACAAGGGGGAAAACCTTTGATTGAGAGTCCAGCACCACTGATATTAAAACATCTCTACCATACAAGCACAATAAGTTAGAGTGTTGGTTCTTTCCATGACGTCAATAGCTTGGTTATGTTAAACAAATGGTGATCGTGGGTTATTATCTTGAATAAGTCATCTTCACTCATATTTCTAGTCAACCTATTTGAAAATGGGTATAGATAATCAGGGAAAGATCAATGCCAAGAGGTTTGGCCTACAGCCAGCTGGTAGAAAGGATCCTTAGTTGTTATCCTTGTAGATCTTTCTTTTAGGATCCACTTAGGAACCCCCTGTGATGTATGCTGGCACCCACAAGGGGTAATTGTAACCTAGGTTGGTGAACCAGGATTTTACGAGAGAACCAATTGAATAAATTCAGTTTACATTTGAATAGTATCTTGTACAATAAATATCCATATTTTCTCCTACAATATTATTTTTGGCAAATATTATTACTTTCAATTTCTCAAAGTGTTTGTTTTGGCATTCAATTTAAATGAATTTATTTTTTCTATTGGATTGTGATATTTCTTAGTGAGAAACCATTGAAAATTAATAACATATCTTTGTACATTAGATATTTTAATAAAATTTATCAAAGTTTCAGGATTTCACTAACCATGTAATTACAATAAGAATTCGATAGAAATTGAATCAACAGCAAGTATAAGTTTACACATATTTGTGATATTTTCAAATACTGACGCCAACTAAACTCATCTTTTAAAACCAGGGAAAAAAAAAATTGCTGGGAAATCTAAAGATAACTTTTCCTATTGATCAATGTGTTTTACTAGAATTTTCCGAGATTATCTTTGAAAGATTTGTGAAAGTTTCTCTCTTGTGAGGAATTAAATTATTGTTGTTCATACTTTAAATCATTGCTTATTCCGTGCACATTTACTCATAAGTGACATTAATTCTGACCTGGTAAAAAATGACAAGTTGTAAAAAACTTTATATTTATGGTTTCTGAGCCATTTTTTCCCTCCAATAATTTGTGATTTGAAATTTAAATGATTTGTGTTCTATTATGTTTTAAGCTTATTTGCTGACTTTTTGTGCTAATTTTGTGTTGTATTTGGAACAATAATAAGAATAATAATGTGTATTTAAGAAGTAAAAACAAAGCCTTAAAGCTATTCAGTAGGTGGCATTTACATAATTATGGAGATATTTCAAATCGTTTTCTCTTACTCGAATTGAAAGAAGAAGAAGAGCTTTCATGACCAAATAAAGGTGTTTCTTGATAAAGGAAGTTAATAATGCATTTAGTTTTTTTTTTTAAATTTTGTCCTAAGAAAGTTTTGGTAGTTGAATTATTGATGTACTTGACACAAAATCTTCTTTTAATTGAAATAAAATATAATGAAATAGTTGGAGTTCTATGTCCTACTTTTCTGCACCATGCAGTGTGCTTTGAGGGAAATTTTGCCAGAACAGTGGCATTAGCAATCTTTTTTACAATTTCCAACTGTCAAAGGACACAGGGCATTGGTGGGTTTATCGTTCGGATCTGATCGACTCAACCCTTTTTCCGTGTCCAACAATGACTAACAACGTCTATGTAGACCATCAACTCAAGTTAGACAAGAATTGAAACAGTTCTCAGAATCTTCATTCATTTTCCTTTTTGAAAATAGATAATTTTGTATTGTTAAAAGGTTTCAGGATTGTCATTCTGATATTGGCATTTACTATCACAAATGTCATTAATGTTTTCTTGTATATTGACAGTTATATTAGTTATATATTCTTGGTAAGATCAGCTTTATGTCATTTATATTTCAGCCTTATTGTGTTTCATGGATTTCATTTGATCTCTTTGAAGTTTTTTCTTGTGCATCTTTATCAATGCTAATAATATCATTGGACTTGTCGACCTTCAGTAGATGCTTTCCAACATGGAAATCAGTTCATCTTTTGCAAGAACTTACATTAGCTTTACATGATACAGCATAAATATTGATTTTTTTTGTTTAGAAAAAAGATACCAAGGTCTTTGAGATCATTTTTATTTTAATCCTGATTACTTATAATCCAGGCTTAGTTTAGCTTGATAAGTCATCTAAGTAGTCGTTATAATGAATAAATATTGCGTTGTGGTTTTTATGATTATTGATAGTACATTAGCTCATAAATAGTAAGATAGTATAAAAAACAAAGCACCAGATCAAGAGAGAAATCAGCTCTTCATGTCTTTTGATAGAAGATAAAAAAGTCAGTAATGAAAGTTAATTTAATCAATCTGAAACCATTTACTACAAAACATCAACTAATAAACATTGATAGTTACTTTCTTTAAAGGGATCCTGTCCAAGTGTAATGGTTGTTTTCAATGAAGTTTGGTACGTTTGACTTTCTCTGATGTTCTTTTACACTTTTGATCAAATATTCAGACATGACCTCACCAAAATTTTAAAAATGTCTATTAACATTGTTAGGATTTTGGAATGAAAGGGTTGGATAAGATTTCTTCTAATTTAATTGTTGGACCTGAAAGTTCAAGAATTCAAAACCTCTTTTTCAATAAATCTGTAAAGGGTTTGTTAAGTTTGCATATCTCTCAGATAACTGTAAATCTGTGCTCTCTGAAAGCTTTGATTGTGTTGGCATATCCTTGGATAGGTGGAAGAGTAGAATATATGATAGAAGTCAACTTCTGCAATTAATTTTAGGGAATGAGATGTTAGCTAGGACCATTTTGGTAACAGCTCTAGTGATCATAAGGACATCTTACAGCTCTATCTTTGGAAACTGCCTGTTCCGTATATCTATATCTCTTAAAAAGCTTCCGTTGAGTTGGCATATCCTTTGAATAACTGTCCTTTCAGGAAATCTATATTCTCTTTAAAAACTTCTGTTGAGTTGGCATATCCTTTGAATAACTGCCTGTTCAGTATATCTATATTCTTTTTAAAAGCTTCTGTTGAGCTGGCATATCCTTTGAATAACTGTCCTTTCAGGAAATCTATATTCTCTTTAAAAACTTCTGTTGAGTTGGCATATCCTTTGAATAACTGCCTGTTCAGTATATCTATATTCTTTTTAAAAGCTTCTGTTGAGCTGGCATATCCTTTGAATAACTGTCCTTTCAGGAAATCTATATTCTCTTTAAAAACTTCTGTTGAGTTGGCATATCCTTTGAATAACTGCCTGTTCAGTATATCTATATTCTTTTTAAAAGCTTCTGTTGAGCTGGCATATCCTTTGAATAACTGTCCTTTCAGGAAATCTGTGCTCTTTGAAATGTTACATAAAGACTGTATATTGATGAATATACATGATATGGTTAATAATATTGTCATCAGGAGTTGTTGATAATGTATAATAGAACTCACTTCCATTATCTATTGCTTATATTAGATTAGAGTCAATAATAAAACTCTCTTCTATAACATAATATTCTCATAAATAGAGAAAAAAATTAATCAACCTCTATCTATATATTATCTTAAAGGAGCTGTGGCACTTTTATAATGGATCATAATTTAAAGTGTTTGGAACGAATCTCTGTGTAGTGAAAAGATCTTGTACACAATAAAAAGAATCTTAGCATTTTGATGGTAGTTTCTGGACTTTTTCTGCAACCTGTAGGCTTCAGAAAAATTCTAAAAACTTTGAAAGGCCTGTTTGGAAAGAGACTGTATAATTTGAAGGAGTCTTTGGACTTAGGAAAGAGTCTGTGGGTTTAAATTGAGCTTCCTGAAAAATATCAAGGCTATGAAAAAAATGTCTATGATATGAAAAGAGTCCACAGGTAATGCATCTTTCAGCATTGAAAAGAGTCTCCAAGCCATGAAAAGAGTTTGGTATAAATAATTACTGCAAAAGTTTCAGTATTTTACCACACATTAATGGACTATCAAGTGACATTTTCCAGCTCTGAAGCCTCTTTAATCCTATACTTAGAGAGATTGAAGGAACAAAGGTTTCTATAAAAAATCTACTTTATCAAATGATTGGAGTTAAAAATGGAGAGATTTACCAGCTAGTTATTAAAAATATTGATCAACTGTACTTTATCTTTTCAAGTAATTTCCAAATTAGATCTATAGATATATTCATAGCACGTTGTTCCCTATTGATTTCTGGCGTATGTGTTTTTTAGTAATTTAAGTTATTAGGACTTATGGATGTATTCATACTAGAATATAAACCTATGGGTGGTAAGAAGCCAATAAGAAAGAAGCCAAATTCAAATTATCTCAAATCAATAAGAGATAAAAGAAGTATAGTGAACAATAAAAACTTGATATTTCTTGGTATACAGACCAGTTGGTCTTTGGCCAAACATATTGTTATTTATCATTACTATATTATCCATCCACATGCACAGTTAGGTTGATTGGAATATTGGTTTTCCCCTATCAGTGATGCAGATCAGAGGGGCTGACATGGAAAAGATGTCTAGGCCCTGTGTTCTACAGGCTGTGCACGATCAAGATCCCTCAACCATTGAAAATCGAAAAAGAGTAGACTAATGCCACTCTTCTGACAAAATTATCTTCATTGTACAATGCATGGCATTGTCTGTATTCATTAGTCCAATCAGGTACAGTTAAGTAGTGCGTAAACTCAATTCAGTTCCTAAAGCTGGTGTATAAATGAGCTATAGTGAGTTTAATTCCACTGTGATTTGTATACTGATTCTATAGAAAACTGTGATATTTTTGCTGTCATTCTATGTGAGAACTGTTATGTAAATGTATCTATATGATAAGATGATGTAAGGTGCACACTGGCATTAAAATGTAATAAATCTACGTTTCTCATGTCATATTACACTGATAGGCAATAACTAGTATAGAGATTCTTGTCAATTCTTCACAATTATCAGAAAGTAAATCAAACATACGGACCTAACTTTTATAGGAAAATCAATGCTTTCTATCTCTGATATATTGAATACATGGTAGAAATACGGATTAACGCTTTTCTAAATTGCATACATCATTTTTAAGAGGAAAATACAATACCAGTTTGTAATTTTGTAAAAAGGGGCGCCATACTAAATATTACTTATTGGATGTTATGTTTATTAATGTTTGATGCTAGATATTGTGTGTCAAAAATTAAAACTTCATATACTCCATTTTTTTTGTCTTGCAACATTTGACTACATCACAGGATGCTAGGGTTTTTATCAGGTATTATCTAGCTGGTAGAGTTGTTGCTAGTTAATTTGGTTTAACATAAATTTATATTTCCACCAACAAAACATTGGATTAACATTGACAATGGTAACTGTTCTGTTGCTTGAACATATCCAATTTTGAAATTGAAGTGTATTCAAGTTTTTAATGTCGAACTCTGAGGTTTCAAAGTTAGAATTAAGTCAAAATTATGTTTATGTGCTTAAATTTGACATTGGTGATCTGGTATCAGTTAGCATCACTCTCTCCCATCAATCCAGCAAACTAAAAAAAAGTGTGAATATCATTAAAGCAAGATCAGAAACATCTTCGTAAGGTTAATCTGGTAATTAGATGCATTGTCAAGAAGATATATCAGGAGAAGTTGTCAAAAACCAGATTTGTGAAACATAGAAAGGTAATGACAAGCAGTGAACAAATTTTGACTAGAAAGCAGCATTCTGCTTACTTTTCAATCTCCACTTGCTGAAGAATCTTTAAGGTGCTGAACTAGTAAAATTGTTGAAGGATCATTACAGCACTGAACTAGAAGAAACAAAATATAGAATCTACTTCCCCTAGATATAGATAATACAGTCTATTCTTTTTCATCTAACATACAACCATAAAACACTTCTTTTTTCATCATCTCTACTGAAATTCTAGCTTTATTTCAAAGCATAAAATCAAACACTTAGATCTTAGTTGAGAGAAATCAAAGTTTTCTACCAAATATATTCAATAGATACTTGTTTGAACTGAGTTTTTCTTATGTCATTTTCTTACGTTACTACTATTGATCTGGCCTTTCTACTTGTAATTGCTTCTATTTATGGTGAGGTCTTTAACATCTTTAGAAATCAGAAAGATGAAACGATCATGGACTATATATGATTTTATCTACACTTATAACATACATCATTGATGAGTTGAAGGCAAGTTTTACTGTAACAAGTTTTCTTTGTTGGATATTTTATCACATGGTATTCAATTTATATCCAATTTTCAGAAAATTGGAGCTCAATTTTGAAATAAGTTTTGCTTATCAATTTGAAGTCAATTATTTTTCTACAAAGATAACAACTAAGGATCATAAGAATCTGTTTACCGGGTGTCTTGGTTAAACCTCTTGGCATTGATCCTTTCTGCATCATCAGTAGGGGCTGCAGTGGCTCAGAAGGTCCAGGGTTCAATCCCAACATAGATCGAGATAATACCTTCGGTATTTTCCACCTGGTTTCCCCCCTGTCAGCAATGCAGGTAAGAGGGGCTGACATGGAAAAAGCGTCTAGTCATTTGGATGGAACAATAAACCGATGCCCCGTGTGCTACAGGCTGTGCACGTTAAAGCTCCCTAGACAGTTGGAAATTAAAAAAAGCTAATGCTGCTGTCCTGGCAAAATACTTGAACTGCTGAAAATGTTCTGTTTAGCCCAAAACTCTTTGATGAATTAGGTCACCTCAAGTCTTTTCTATGTTGAATTTCTTTGAAAGAAGGTAATGCTTATGTTTAAGATTCATATGATCATTTAGTTCATGATTTGATTTACTACCAGAACCATCCAATTGAATAAGGCTCAACTCATTCATGGATACAAAATACCTATCTGGACAGCTAGTTTTGGAGATGAGATCAAATTTCCAAAAAGACATCTCATCTGAAGTAGACCTGTTTGCCATCATATGTCTCTGTATTAGTTAGTTAAACCTTTACCAAGCCACCCTTTGATCTGCAATGTTCTGCTGATGTCAAGTTACAGTGGCTCTTGACTGTTCCAGCAGCTCATGTTATGGCAACTTGACATCCCAGTGTGTTGAGTTGTACCATAAATCATTCACCAATCTTACCAGACATGCTCAACCTGTATCATTCATAGATGATATTTAAAGGACATTGCATGCATTCATTCTTTAAAAGCACCCCAAACCTCTATGATGCATGTGACTGAACTGTACATTTCAAGTGCATTTGTGACAATGACCTCTAAGTCTGTGCTACTGGCATAAATAAACTGCGTTGTACCTGCTTCTAATGATTTACAGCTGTTTCTCGTGTGATCAGAACTTTCTACGTTTTCTTCATATCCTGAGGATTTTTCTTGTCATTGAAGGACATTATACCTTTCTACACTTATAGCTATAAGATTTCTTCACATCTGCAATATGATCTTGAGATTCTAGCATTTTCGGGTTCCTGTCGGAATTTGGGAACATCCTGTGCTGTGCATTGAGTGGTTCTGCAATTTTGAAGTAGTAGTTTATTCTGGATTTCCCTAGACGATATTACATTGCAGCAATTAACTCTAAATCAGCTTTGATCATTGAACCCAAACCATGCTCTATCTGGGACAACCCAAACATGAGGTATCTGGGAGAACCCAAACCATGCACTATCTGGAACAACCCCAAACCTTGAGGTGTCTGGGAGAACCCAAACCATGCTCTACCTGGGATATCCCAAATGATGAGGTATCTGGGAGAACCCAAACCATGCTCTATCAAGAACATTTATTCAGCTTCCTGCACATGTTGCAACATCTTAAATGATCCATGTTAGCTGGAAGTCAATTAGATTTTCTGTGTTGCAGAAAAAAGTATTTTTTAGTCAATTTTATTATATATTCATAGTGCTTTTTATATAAAAAGTCATTCTTATGTAGACCATGTGACCGTTTTATGTAAGTCAGTAGATTTTGTTTCTGCTTTTGTAATTTGGATTGAAAAATTAGATCATACAACTTAAACCATCATGAAACTTATTAAGCTATTGATCTCTTCATATCTGAATCTTGAGCATGTCCACAGCATCAAGTAACTAGTGGAATCAAAATCAAATGATAACAATAATCAAATTCTCATGTAAGATCATTTAAGGTATAGATATCATTAGTTTTGTAATATATCATACACGAGACCAAACCCAATTCTATTGATATCATGTTCTATCCAATCAATATAGATATATCATTATTGTAATATAAAAGTAAGTGATTAAGAAGCAATCTATCAAATAGTATTATGATGATCACAGAAATTGCTTACTTCTACTTGATCCTGTCATTACTTTATATAATACCTTCTGACATTTTCTAGTCTTAAATATATAATGCTAGATCTTCTTATAATGTATATGTAGCTGTTTAACACACATATCTGTGGTTTCTCACAATTTCACTAAACTGAGCATTTATAACATCACTATTGCAAACACTACTGATAATATATAAGGGTCTTTGCTAAAGTGACGTAATTAAACACTAAGATTTAGTGGCATTGCAAGAACCTTGCCCTGTGTTCTCGAAACGATCTTAGTGCTAGGATGTCCTATGGTCTTGTCTTCTAACACCATTTCTGGGATATCCTAGTGCTAAGATCCTTTTGAGAATATGTGGCAAGAGACCTGAAATCTTGAAATCTTCTTCACAATCTGTTGATGCTTTAGAAGCTGTAAGTGTTTAGTGAAGATCTAGCAGTCACATCTTTAAATTGGTTCTCAACTATATTAGCCAATTATCACCTGAATACCAGCTTTTCAAAATGAATTCTTGTATGAACTATTAGAGACTGATGGCCAACATATTGTTTCTTATTTGCCTGAAATGGTGAATTCCCAAGGCTATGGTAATGGCAATATCCAAAATAGGTGTGGAACCTGAGTTTTGAAATTTATTTCTGGCAGTATGTGATATATTTAGACCTTTGATTTTGAAATTGTTATTGACATTGAAGGTATGGTACTATAGGTACATAACTAATTTAGCTGTAGGTTATAAAATAACGAGATGGTTATTATTATACGTTATACCGATATATTTATCTTATAAAGGTTAATGACTTCTGCCAACTTGAACAATCCCTAAGAGATATACATTCTTAATTAACTACATTAAAAATATATCTTGCAGGACATTGACAGGCGCCATTGACGACAGGCATTGACATTTGACTGTAGGAACTGGTTCAAGGTTTTAACATGTAGCATGTATATGTGAATGATTTCTTTTACGTTTTTTCTTTCATTTGTCATATTCATAAAGCAATTATTCATATGCCACAACAGAAACGCCTTAATTTTATGATTTTTTTTGCTTTTTTGTTTTTGTTTTGCCAGTCATGTTTGACAGAAGCTCTAGAATGTTTGCCTTTCATTTGGTTCAGATCCATATTTAACTTTAAGACAGTGAAAGAAAGAATCTTGAAGCAGGAGAAAATCTGAGAATGATGGACATTAAGTAGTAACCTGGTTCTGTCGCTAAATTTGATTGGCCTAGGGTTTTTTTCTGGACCAATGAGATTCAGCACGTCCTTGGAAATTCAAGATAAGTGGGTTCACACATTTAAACTTATGTTACATGCAGTACTAAAGACATTAAGATTCGATATCAATTTCTTGTAATAGTTTTCTTCAGGTTTATAGCAATATTTGTAGAAATGAATGTTTTATGGAATAAAAATGATTTAAGTTTGACAATATAATTGTACGTTATTGATTTAAACTGCGAGAATTGCTCGTTTTTCAAGTCTTTAGTTTTTGACTTGAATTATGTTAGAAAACACAATGAGGACTATTTTCAATGTAGGTGTGTTTATGTACTTGATGAAATATCATGTCGATAATGCAGTTAATTTGCTGGGAGATGTTTTCTTAACTTTTTATAATGAAATGACAATACACAAGGATTGCTGTTTGCCATATGGTATCTCTCAACATTGCTTATTGGCATACTCATATACACATATACTCATATTTCTGTATATGAAAGATACTTAAATTTACTTGGTCAAGCTTATCCCAAAACTCTGTATTGACCAGCTGATGAAACTTCAATCTCTATGGTCAGAATATATATTAATGCAGCTAGCGATACTTTTGCAAGAACTGATACATACAAAGTAAATGTTAACTAAGGTGATAGGAGATGAAAATCTACATCAGCAAAACAAGTATTCAAAAGCTCAAAATTAGGATGACTCAGAAGATTTCTTGCCCATAGCAAGATTCAAACAATATTGAGAATTTTTTATGAGCATTTATTATAACAAAACACAAGACAATATTATGGAATATAACACATTTCTTTAATATACTCCTCGCTTCTATATGTCGTTCAAATCTTAGAGCATTTATTAGTTTGAAAAATTTTTTATGAGCATTTATTAGTTTGTGATTTTTTTTTTATGAGCATTTATTAGTTCGAGGATTTTTTATGAGCATTTCATTAATTTTTACATTTATTTATATTAGCATTTATTAATTATAAGGTCTTTTTAATGAACATTTCTAATTTATAAATATAAATCTATCTGAGCATTTGTTATACTTAACATATATTAAGTTGAGCAGTTAATATCATGAACATTTATTAATTATAAACATATATATCTGAGCATTTGTTATACTTAACATATATTAAGTTGAGCAGTTAATATCATGAACATTTATTAATTATAAACATATATATCTGAGCATTTGTTATACTTAACATATATTAAGTTGAGCAGTTAATATCATGAACATTTATTTATTATAAACATATATATCTGAGCATTTGTTATACTTAACATATATTAAGTTGAGCAGTTAATATCATGAACATTTATTTATTATAAACATATATATCTGAGCATTAGTGATGTTGAACATTTAGTAAGTTGAACATGAGTATTTGATTATAATTTTACAATCTGTACATCTGTACAACTATTATAGTGTTAAGCTGGTGTGAAATTTGTCCTGAGGATATTTTGATATTATTCTGACTTTACGATCATCAATATTCTTATCAATTTCTTCCCCAAGTAGAAGAAGGGAACAAAGACATTAGAACAGTCTAAAGGGTTCGAACCAGGGACAAAACACTCAATAAAAGTGTCGAATCAAATCAATAGCAACACACAACACGCCTCCATAATGACAATGCCACCAACAAGGATGGAAAGGTTCCCCCTCTTCATTATTCAACCATCTTCTACCTCTTTGTTAATGTTCAATAACATTGTTGACAGTTGTTATTACACCATCAGCTTTCATTTGAACAAAAATTGGACAAGAAAAAAAATGAGATTCTAAATTCTCTTGTACTGTTTCTCCTAAAAAAAGGAAATACAAGAGTTCCAAATAATGTCATGATGCGCCAATATAGTAGTTATTGCACTCTTTATTCATTTGTTTAGGCATTTCTTAGTTGGACTTTCTTAGACACCTGATGTCACTTTAATTTGTGTTTTGATGACTTTTGGATTCTGAACATTATTTTGGTTTATTCCAAGAACTGTAACTTTCAGTCTTCATTAATACTTCATAAAGTCGTTCTTTAATTTAACTGTAGCCTGTAAACATTCCGTTCTTGCTCACTTAAGGTCCTATCCAAGTTAGAAGGGGGCCCGATTGGGAGAAGCAAATTCAGTTCATTAAGGTCTATTTCTGCTTTAATTGATTCTAATTGATTCATGCAAATCAGAATATTACATAATTTTTTGCCAATTGATTTAAATTAATTTTTGGTAGGTTTATTTCTGTAGCATTATATAATACTCTTCAATAATTGACGCCAAATTGCAATAAATTGGCATATTTCAGTAAGTGATAATGAGTATATATAAATTCAGGATGTATTTTGATAATGCTGATGAGTGTGAGGGGCTATTTCCGTCAAAGCAACTGTAATAGTATTAATAGTCCATCAGTTGATCACTATTCTATTAAACATATACTGTTGACAGTAAGCTGACTTTGATGCTGCATATATACAATGACAATCAAATGACATTGGCAGATGGGTGTGATGAACGCCTTTAATATATGGCCATCCGGCTATTGTCATAAAACTGGACGTCCGAAATCCTATTGTCCACTTTTTGTCCAGTGGTGTGAATAGGTTGGGTCATTCAGTGAATTAGGTCTATGTAGTAGATTATAGCATGGACAATAGCTCAGCGTCACATTAGAAAAGATTATAACACAAGCGTTAAGTAGCCTATTGTAGTGTTATATAAAAAATAGATTTGGAGCAGAGATTTATAACACCAATAAGAAAGTTTTTATTTGTTTAAATGTGTGGGAAAATTTCCAATAAATACAAAATAATGTTTATTCATTACTTGGGGGGCCATATAATTAAAATGTGACAAGATGGCATTAAAGGCCTTGAGTTTTATTTGGTACAAGAGAATTATGCTATTTCAATCCTCTATTATATAAGAAGGGAATTTAAAATCTATATCCAGTTGAAGATTTGGCCATAAATTCTGATCCTATTTTGTTTTTAATGACTGTTTTATTATCAAGTATACTGCTTGAAGGACATTTTAATTGTAAATCTATTTTCTACTACTGTAGTGTAATGAATATCAACTTGAAACATCAATTCTAATTCTATTCTCTTGTTAATGTCATTTTCAATTGTAGATGTATTGTATTCCTATTGTATATTTATTGTATATATTCTTATTGAAACTTTTATTTTCAAATTGAATTAGTAACAATTCTCACTTAATTTAAACTTTTTTTCTCATAAAGAAAGGTTCACAAATTTATTATCAGACCTAAAAAGCTTTTTACCGGAAATCTGAATGTCATTTTAAAGATACTAGGTGATATGTACCAAAGGTTCAAATTCCCCTCAAAATAAGGGAAATATATGATGCTACTAAGTACTTTTTGAGCCTCCCATGTGGTGTCTTTCATCCCTTGAGATTGCACAGACTGTAATGAGAAAATCTGGACATTTTTTTTCAGCAGGAAACTCTGGCAAATTTGTGGCACAAAAGTCGAATTTTGGGGTAATAGACAAATAGAACGAAATCTTACATAAGCTTTTTCTTTGGTAAATACTGAAAAATCCCATATTTAAACACAAGTATGGCAAGGAAGTTGACAGGGCTGAACTATACTGCAAGGGACAAAAAATATTTAAATGAAAGATTTCGATTGCCGAGAGGCGGAGAAGGATAAAAAATGCTCAATGTAACGTGATTTGTCAAGTTCTCACAAATCTTCATAAAAATAAAACATGTCTAATGAACTCAGCTATGTGTTTTATTTGTTAAAAAGACACATGACTATAGATATTGAGTCTAGTTTTATTTAAAATGGGTGAAAAAATCATTCAAAGACGAGACAAAAAGATAAAAAAATATGTCAGAATTCATTTGTTTTAAAACATTCAAATATACACTGACAACAAACTCTGGGCCCAGACGCCTCGTTCAGATTTTTTTTTTGGGAGGGAACAAATTTATTTTGTTTTTGTCTTAAAAATCTATTTTGAGTGTAAAGTTATAAGACTGGTGGGTTGATCATTAATCAAATATGATGCTCAATTAAACTAACAGCTCTATGAAATAAATAGATTAAAACATTGAAATTTCCAATGTTCACGTCCAAAAACTCAAGAACCCATTTTCTTCAAAGTTTAAGATGCCTGACCTCTACAGACTTTCACTGACAGTTGGAAACAAAAGAAATTAGCCAAACTATGTCAACACGGAAAGAAAAAATCAATACAGATAATGCCAAATTGTGGAAGAATGCATTGACCTCAGCACGCAGTATGCACTGTGCACTATTTTCATGTGCGCAAATGCTTTGTTATTGCAGCTGAAGAATTTGTGTGTCACATTACAAGTTGTCTCGTCTTAGCTTCTCTTGAATAATTTTAATTAAAAATTTTATAGGGCTCAGACTTTAAACTGCTTGGATGGAATTTCCCCAAAATTCCTTTATTTGATGACAGTTTTTTTTAACTCAATAATGTCAGATTGTGATTGGTTCGGCATCTGTTACATTGAAGAACTGTCTGTTGGTCTTTATGTCATCAGGATGCACATTGAATGCATTTGGCACATGATGCATGAAGACAAAACTTCTTCCTCATAATTTGATATAAGTTTTAATACTATCTATTTAAAGTCTTGCACAAGCAAAAAATTCCTTTCTAAGCAGTTTAATGCTTTGCTCAAAAGCTTAATTGAATTTGGGCTCGGCTATAATGAGAACTGTGCTAGCCAGCAAGACAATTCATACTTCTTCTTAAATAGCTGACACCACTGTAATTGATATTGTCAACTCATCATCCGTTTTACAGAGTCCACATAGTTAATATTGTTTATTAATTTGTTTTATCTATTCTTACCCAACCAAATATAGAATCAGTAAAGAAATCATTAGACAAAGGATATACTTGTACCAATGCCTTTAATTTTAATTTTTGATGAACTTTGGTCATTGTCATAATGGCGTTTGTTGGATCACATAATTCAAAATATGAGAAGGATCAATCTGAATTGAAAGTGTTGTTAAAGTAATTTGCCTAGAATATTCATTGTAGAAAGAACAATAAAAGATTTTATTTTATCACCAAGAAAGAAAGTTTGAAAGCAGTTTATGGCCGAAATAAAACCCTTTTATTTGAAGATGAAAATTCAAGTGAAATAAATAAATACACAGATGGACTAACTAAGTAAAGACACAAGTTTCAAGTTCCATTAAATAGATTGACAAAAATATTTCCTGAAATTTATAGCGATTATCTGTAGTATGGGAAATTTGATATCCGTATAACTATATATTGATTGGCTAAATAAAAAAGTCTTTTGAATATATTATGCAAATGAGGTAAATTAGAGTGCCGTTTTTATTATTATGACTAATAAGGAGTTGAAGTTTACTAAGAAAGGATAGTTTCAAGTGAAGTGGTTCATTTCATTGTTCCATTGAACTAGTTTTCTAATACTGTTCCCTTGCTTCAGATATTTGACGCCATCATAAATGATCAAGAAACCATTTTATAGTAAATTATAAAACCAAATGCAGTAACAAAGTTTTACGTTAATTGTTTTTAATTGGGGCTGAAATTATTCTCTGAAAGTTGTGATAAGTAATTATATAAAATTATTAAAATTTGCAATAAGTAATCAAGTAAAAATGAATGAAAAATGTTAAAGTAATTGTGATAAGTAATAGCATAGAAATTACTTATGGTTTTAATAAGTAATTACAAGTACATACAAATTTCCGAAAGTTGTGATAAGTTATTACATACAAATTTCTGAAAGTTATGATAAGTAATTGCATACAAATTATTGCAAGATGTGATAAGTAATTACATACAAATTACTGAAAGTTGTGATAAGTAATTGCATACAAATAACTGAAAAATGTGATAAGTAATTACATACAAATTAAGGAAAGTTGTGATAAGTAAGTACATACAAACTACTGATTTGATATTGTTTTAATAAGTAATAACAAAAAATTTTTTTGAAAGATGTGATAAGTAATTACAAAAAAATTATTGAAAATTGTCATGAGTAAGAGCTTACAAATTATTGTGATAAATATTTACATGAAAGTTATTGATACTTAATTACATACCATTTCAAAGTATTGTACATTTTTATTTTTGGATATTTTTTTTACAAAAATAACTTATTTTTGTTTATAACATTCTAACTAATAATTGTTTATCTGAAATGACCCTTGCTTTTAGATTCCCATAGAAACTTGGTTATTAGTTTTTGTACAACTATAACCCATTTGATTAACAGATTACCACAGTACAATAAGAGTAGGAGATCATTACCAATGGAAGATTCCATTTTTGAAATTTGAAAAAAAAATGACATTTATTGTAATAGGTTGCTGAGACGTGCCTGAAGGTTTGCCATCAATATGGTATAGTTAGGAGACAATTGACAAGCGATATAAATACAACTAGTGATAGTTAACTAGGTAATATGACGTAAATTGTGACGTTTTCAAGCTATCAATATAATATTAAAGTGATTGACCTTTGAATACTGAGCTATCTCTATATAATTAAGGGAGTGCGTAAACTAAATCGGTTACAATTTACCACAATATTTTTCCAAGTGGACAATTTAAAATTTGTTGGCAATTTCCATTGACTCCAACTTCATTCTTTTTTAAGCTCAGAGTATTTGTGTAATAATATTAAGCTATATGATATGATAAAAGCTATATATCTATTGGCATCAAGTTGAAGCTTGTGTGTTACTTTATATATGGTTATATTTGATAAGTGAGGTTTTGATAATTGAGCTATCATATATGTTAAAATCTATCTTGACGGGTATGTTATGGTATCAATTTGAAGCTTTGGTGTAGCTCTATTTATGATTTCATTTGAGGTTATAAAAATTGAGCTATCTATATATAAAAGCTAGCTTGAAGGGTATATAAGTTAAAGTGAGATTTTAATAGGCTGAACTATCAACATGTGATAAAAGCTATCTTGCAGTGTATATAAGTTATAGTGAGATTTTAATTGGCTAAGCTATCATCATGTGATAAAAGCTAGCTTGAAAAGGATATAAGTTAAAATGAGATTTTAAAAGTCTGAGCTATCAATATATATATAATAAAAGCTAGCTTGAAGGGCATATAAGTTAAAGTGAGATTTTAAAAGGCTGAGCTATCAAAATATGACAAAAACTAGCTTGAAGGATATATAAGTGAAATATAAAACGACTGAGCTATCAATATATATGATTCTAGCTTGCAGCGATTTTAAAAGGCTGAGCTATCACTATAGCTATCTTGTAGCCATGTATAGATCTATCAAAATATTATGAAATCAGAATATGATTAATGCAAGTGCAAATTAGGAAAGCTATCACTATTATATAATGGATCTAGTTTATAAATTGCATATATCTGTAATAATTGCAGGATAGCTTATATACCAGTATATTAAATGATATAACAAAGTATGGGTACATGTCAGTTGAAATGAGGAAAGCTATCAATATTATGCAAATAATCTATAAACTCCATATATCTGTAATAATTGCCTAGTGCATATACCAGTGTATAAAATAATGATAATGTAAGAAAGTATTAAGTGAACAGATGGCCGTTAATTATGACAGACCTATCTAGGCAACCCCCTGTTGTATCCACTATTGATTTCTATTACTTTATGTGCTTAGTTTCCTAAACGTTGATATTTAATCACTTCGTTTCTTTTGTCTATTGTCCTTGTCGTTTGATTTGAGGCCGCGGCAGTATAATTTGGATATCAGCAATTGATATTGTTATATTTCGAGAAGCTCTATTGTTCTCTTTTCATTGTTATTAATCACTTTAGGTCTATTCTAGATGACGCTAGCAGTCTAGATTTGTTTTGATAAGCCCTTTATTGATGAATCATCCCCTTACAATATTTTCATTTTATATATCTACTCCAATCAGACGTGATTTCATCTTAAATTTTCTTCTAATTTTATTTGCTAATTAACGACACTACTTAGAATTGATAAAAATTTCTTGACAAGCTATAGAAAAAAATATTTGATGAATTCAATTTGATGATGAAATTTTGATTTTCTTAATGATATGATTTTATATTCTCACTATAGTATATTGCAATGCTACATTTTGTGTGTTACATCTTGTTACAATATAAGTTATAATTATAAATTATAACACATGAAGCACATTTATCATGTATATCTTATGATATGTGTTATATGATTTGAAATTGATGATTAAGGCATGTATTTCTTCCTGCAAACAATTTCCAGATTTCTTATTGCTTTGTCCTCATCATAAGTGTTTAAGAGTCTACATGTTAAACTTATTTTTTTTTTAGAATTTGTTTCTTATTACTAGAGAAAAAAATTATTTTTATGAACATTTTTAAATGGTGACACCCTAGACTGCAATCCAAATATTTTGCAGAACATAACTTTTTTTAAACTGTTTAAAATTTTGAGATCATTATATAGCAAATACATTATACATTTCTACCTCTCATTAGTCTGGGACATAAAACTCCATTTGTTTCATTTCATTTCTTATTAAAAGATATGTCTTTGTAATTTTTTTATTTTGAATGCCAGAAAAAAAATTCTTAAATTTAGATGTATATATTTTGTAGGTGTGTTTTCAATTATTAGATTATATATTAGAAAGATGGTGTTTACCAACATTTAGTGATGTTACCAATGCTGTAGATATTATAGTTATACAGGATATTACAACTATACAAGTACGTTCTTTATAACTTATAGGGAGTTAAGACAGCATAGTGAACCAACCACACTTCTTCATTTCCCCATCATTTTGAACAGAAAATTATACTGCATTTCATTCAGTCATATATGTTGTTTTATTTATTGTTCAGGCAAACATAATGTAATATTTTGTGAGAAAACATTGTTTGTCATTCATGGGGAAAGGGAGAAAACTCTATATTTTTGGACTCCTTAGTACATTTTTTCAATAGGCAAGGAACTTCAATATTTGAGGTTTTGGAGAATGTAGGCCAAACTCTGTTTGCTTTAATGTTCATGATAACACAATCATAGATACTCGCTGATGCAGTTTTGAAAAATTATCAATTTGCATGGCTTCACCACTTTCTTTCAAGTGCTTGAAAATTGTTAAAGAAATCATTAGTTTGGGTTTGTAATACAAGGGAGATAAATCCATTTTTCTTCCACAGAATTTTCTGGAGGCATTTACAGAAGCTGGTGATAGTTTATTTGGTTGTTTATTAGTGAAAGGAAAAGTGGCGTCTGCTACCAAGAAATGGTGTTCGTTGTCACCTACTGAATTAATATTATTATCATTATTAATAGAATCATTACCTCACTGTACATCTAGAGATCTTCCTGTTTATTTACCTCAAATGAGTCCAACAGTAAGTATGTAATACCTATCTGTCGATCAGACTGCTAAACTTCTGTGTTATTTCTCAAAAAAGCGGCCTAGAGATTCTGTAGCACTCCCAGTTTATTGTACCATCTGAACCATGTCGGCCACTTCACCCTGGGGGAATCTGGGTTTCATCTCAATCTATACCTTAATTGACAGCATAAGATAAGTATTTTGTCACTAATATGTTAAAAACCAGGAATATCTTTTTGTCATTTTCATATATTTTGATCAAATGATTCATACATATTTGTTATCTTTGAAGAATGTTGATTTTAAACATTATTTAGTTTTAACTTTATTTTTATAAATATTATAGGTGCCACATAGATTGTTAACATTCAATCTAATTAATGGTGTAGATGTTTGTGTTATATGTGGACCTTCACCATCATTATCTAAGTTACAATCAGAGGTAAGTATCAGTATATATCATTATCTAAGTTACAATCAGAGGTAAGTATCAGTATATATCATTATCTAAGTTACAATCAGAAGTAAGTATCAGTATATATCATTATCTAGGTTACAATCAGAGGTAAGTATCAGTATATATCATTATCTAAGTTATGATCAGATGTAAGTATCAGTATATATCATTATCTAAGTTACAATCAGAGGTAAGTATCAGTATATATCATTATCTAAGTTACAATCAGAGGTAAGTATCAGTATATATCATTATCTAAGTTACAATCAGAGGTAAGTATCAGTATATATCATTATCTAAGTTATGATCAGATGTAAGTATCAGTATATATCATTATCTAAGTTACAATCAGAGGTTAGTATCAGTATATATCGTTATCTAAGTTATGATCAGATGTAAGTATCAGTATATATCATTATCTAAGTTACGATCAGAGGTAAGTATCAGTATATATCATTATCTAAGTTATGATCAGAGGTAAGTATCAGTATATATCATTATCTAAGTTCCAATCAGAGGTAAGTATCAGTATATATCATTATCTAAGTTACGATCAGAGGTAAGTATCAGCATATATTTTCGATCCGCCTTTTTTTAATGGTCTGAATGTGACCGGTTAAACTTAAGCCTCCTTATCTTGCACCTACCGTGAAGGTGGCTTTAAACCTAGCTTGAAAAGTTAAGCCAGTAAAGTTTGGCCGTTGTGAAAATGACTAACATTAAGCCAGATATGTCATGTCATTGCGTGTGCATTCTTGTAAACAAAATCCTGCAATTATTTTTGTTATCATAATATGCATGCGCAATGATATTGTGACCTCTGAACTTCCAAGGAAAGCTGTTAACATTTATGTTCGTCTGTATGCTCACCGAAAAAAACAGTAATCCAGGCTCTCAGAACGGTTGATAGTTGAACTGCCATAACTTTTGTCATCTGAACGCACTATAATATAACCTGTTTATATAAAATGTTTTATAACTTGTCTAGAATCATTCAGGACTAAATCGAAATGTCTGGAAAGAGTAACATTCTCTGTCCAGTGCACAGCACTGCTCCCACATCTATAATGATAACACAAAAATCCTTTTTTGACAGGTTTCAAGATTTTGGAGTCCAGCTATAGATAATTTAAGAGCAGCTTGTGATGTTCATCCTAGGAATGTACCTAACAATGTTGTTTTAGATCAGAATATATTGGGGTAAGATTTTAACAATTTATATCGTCATTAATCATACTTGGTATACATGTAATTTAAAAAAAGCACTTCTAGATATGGAGCATCTGAGCCTTTAGTATTATAATATTTATTATTTTTTAGATTTATGTTAATAAACAGTGAAAGTAATAAATGTTTATGTTCTGTTGATATCAATAATAATTTACAAGGTCAGTATAAATATTAAATTCTGATAAATTTGTTACCATATACTCATCTTAACAGCTGTAGGTCCACCATTCATGGCTTCCATGCAATTTCTATGGATTTATAAAATATACCTTTAGAATTCCTCATGTATGGTTTCTTCTGTTGCTAGGTTTGACATGTAAAGCAATGTAATTTCAATACATGAAGAAATTATGAAAGAGAATTTGTATTTAAGTATTTAGAGATTAACTGAAACATTTAGGATTCAAAACAATATTATCATTTATATCATTTATTGTTTTTTTTTTTACTAGAAAGAGGTATAAATAGTAGTAGAAGAAGAGAGATATTAAGATGTTACTATCAGAAAGTTATAGGAACATATTTCTCTAGTACTGTAGAGGGCAGTGAAATAGGTTTGTACATCTCTCTCAGATTGGTAGGTTCACAAACCCCTTATTGACTATTGGAAAGCAGAAAGAATAGAAGCAAATTCTATGTTTAAGACCATAGAATTAACAAATTTGGCATTGGAGGAATTCTATGGAATTCTCCATGGCTGCTTCATGGTATTAAATATATATCTGATTCAGCATTAGAAGCCATTCCATAATATTCCCAGTAAAACGTAGACTCTTCAAAAATAAAAACACAGTAGTGCAACAGCAATCATTAACTGTAGACTATGTAATCCAAGATAAATATTTGTTTTTTTTTTAGGTCCAGCAGAATACAGTCACAAACCACAAGAAACTTATGTTGTTACAGATACATATAAAATATATGCCTTACAATCAGCTTCATTTCAATTCTTTGTTTTGTACACTACTGATATTCCAACTTATGCCATGAGGTAAATATGGTTTTCAAGTTATTACATTATTTCTTATGGTTTTAAAGTTATTACATTAATGAAGTATTTGTGGTCTGGAATATAGCTCTTCAATTCTAGTTACCTCCCTTTACCTATCTTCTGAACCAATGAGAATGAAATCAATCGAGTTGAGCTTTCACATTATTATTATGCTTATAATCTTGCTGATGAAGATGGGCAATTCCTCAGGTGAGAACAGATTTCTGCAATTGTCCCATTTCATGATTAACATTTCGAAATGTTTTCTTTTATCTTCAGATCCGTTACCCAGAAATCCTTCAACATTTTAACTAAAGATAAGAATGTAGTTATATATGAATCATGAGAAACAAGAATCCTAATGCTTGATTTAAAGACTGGCGATTCTGTATTGTCAAGAATGTTGAATTGATGGCGAAGATAAAATGCAAGAAGAATTGGTTGAAGATAATGAAGGTCTGATTTTTGCAATGGCGTGTTGTAAATTTTATTCGTTCTTGAACAAAATTGACATAGATCTAAGAGGTCATGCTCTGATGCAAGATGAGTAGCCTATGCTCTGTCTTTGCAACACTAAATTTCAATTTCCTCTAGTGCTATGGATTTCGAATGTCCCCAGATATTGTGAGTAAACTGGGATTGAATACCAGGCTGAAGCAAAAGGCTTACATTATGCAGCAAATAATTCTAAGTACTCAAAGACAATGTTAGCAGAGATTGGGTATAACGCAGTCATATGAGATGTTGAATATAGTCCCTGTGGTTGAAAACATACACTTGATGAGATATTAAAAGAAAAAGAAGCAAGCATCATGATTTATTGCAATAATGAAATAGAATAATATAAACTAAGCACAATTTAAATAATTACTATCAACAAAATATTTCACTACAGAATTTGCATAATTTAAATATTATTAAAAATGTCATGTCTAAACCTTGAATAAAGTAAATACTACAAGTAATACTTTTTTCTTTCATCACAGTTATCCCCCTTTCTAACTAATTACCTCCCTTTGTCTTCTGCACAGAAATACTGTAATTTTGTCAAAATCAAGGTGGATTCTCACTATTCTGATCGACAAATATTTATTAGCACAATATAAGAAATCATTTTTGATATTTTTTCATAATTTTAAAGATATTATACATGAAAAAATGAAATAGCCACAGAAAGAATAATATACAATAATAAATATACAAAAATCACATGAAAAAAATAATGCACTACTTAGGTTTTTTTTTTTACTGCAATTTTGTTCTGAACACAATGGACTAAGTTTTTTTGAAAACAAAAGGATTTCCTTACTCTGAGAATTTCTGGCAAATGTAATTTTCAAGTAGTTACCAGGAATACAAATTCACAGAAGATATTGAAAGAATAAAATGCATTATCAGGAATTATGCTTGGTAATTCTGTAGTTTGAAGATGAGGAGTGCTTAAATTTAGCATTCTCATTATTGAACATTAATTGAAATATCAACTAGTATAAGGGCCGTATGTAGCGCTCTTACCTTGACTAAATTTGAACTTTACAAAGTTAGGATTAAGGCTTTCATTTTCTACATTTGATAGTCAAATTTAAGCATGACTTTCGTAAAGATCGACCGGTGCATACCTAAAGTTCCACTTAAGTCAAAGTTGAAGTAAAGTACGAGCGCTGCATATGGCCCTATGATTCAATATCTTTGCTATACTTATGGTAGAGCTGATCTTGCAAGGTTGTCACTTAAAAAGTTTTTCTAAATTTTATGTGTAATTCAATATACATTATTACTCAATGCAGTTTTGGGATTTCCAGTATGGTAATATATCCCAGTTCCAAGTGATCTTTCTCCTCTAAAAATTCAGCCACTTGATTATGAAAAGAGTGTAGCAAAAGAGACTGAGATCAGAGTTCAAGAGTTAAGAAAACACAATAATTTCTGAATATTTAGACATCACAAAGAATGATCAAAATATAATTCTAAACTAACTCTCCTTTGATCTGTTGCATGAAAAATAAAAAAATAAAGCAGCGAGCAATGATATGATAATTTAAATACAATATAATAATAATAATAGTAATAAAATCTAACATGTATAGCGCACCAAATTTTAGAGAGCAGAAGTCAAAAGTTATATAAACACTGATCATACATCATCCAATCATATCGCTTCCTTCATGAGGGACAAGGCAGGTTCACCAATCAAACATCAGCTTACAAATTCAAATACCTCAAAAATTTGAATACTTTGGTTAGTAAGGGTTGATTAAAAAAATATCACAATTTTTATCATCATTTTGAAGAAGTTTAATCTACAGTTATATATAATATGGTATATACATGTTATGCTGTATTCGGCATCGAAGAGCGTATACTTTTGGTGAAATGCCCTGAATATGGTATATTTTAATCAAATTTGTTTGTAATTATATATAAATAAAAAGGTTTTTAAATAAATGGTTTTGATTAATAAATTTGATCATAATATATTGTGAATGTTGCATTGTGAAAGGGTTAAACCAAAAAATATTTTTTCGACATGTGAACTTCAATTTATGGATTCTTATACACTTGATATGGGAATGAAGAAATGTTGGTATCTTTCTTGGGCATTTAAAAGAAATAATTCTATAGTTAACCCATGGTAGTCAAGATTTCTAGTGAATTTTGTTGCCTCAGCCAAAAATGTCCGATTATGGTTGCATTTTTCCCCTAAAGGGTTAATCCATCAAAACATGGCCATAGATACATCAATTTTTTCATCCCTGCAAAAACCTTTTTTAAAGTTCAACCTTATATAAACATCAGTCTTGTAGAAAATATTAGAAAATGTTGGATTATTTGAATATTAAATAAATGATAATAAAAATATAATCTATGCTTCTATTTCGTGTTCTTGAAGTTCACTATCTGCTAATAGATTAGGTTCACTCTTCCATTTCTTCTTGTGTTGTGGTCTGCCAAATCCCTCATCATAATTTCCCTTCCGTGCAAAAAGTTGTTTATAATGACTGGTACAATACATTGTTCCGGCATTAATTGCGAAAGTTTTTGGGCTGAAAAAGGAAAGAGGAATACAATATATAAAGCAATACAATATATGACATGATAGTTTTGTGATACCAGGATTTCTTTCTCCTTTCAAAAACCTGCAGTGTTTGATGACATCACTATCATGGGCCAAGGGCAAAATTGGAATGGTGCAAATTGATGTTATCAGTGTCTCTTGACACACATAAAAAATTTAGAAAACAACTTTACAATCCCTTTAATGAATTACCAGACATGAAAATTTATGAAAAATATTTTCTCGCAACAATGTCTTTTTTATTTTCAAATTAAACCACTAAAAATTTGGTTTTAGGGATAGAAAGGAAATGACTCCTAAAGCATGTCAAAATTGCCAAATCTCCCCCTGTATCTCACATGGGAGCGTGTGGTCCCCTTGACCTTCAGCTGATTGTTTCCATTTCTTGCTGGGATCCCTGTTTATATTCATCGATCAAGATAGCATATGGCGGATCATGCTTTTCATATACTGTCTGTTTCTGGATGAACTTTTTTAATTGGACACGTTTTCAAACTTCAAAATGCAAATCATTAAAAAAAACTACCATGCTGTTGAACCAGGAATCATGCAAAATGTCAATTCTGTTAGTAAATTTCATTTCAGTTTTAGACAAAATTCTGGACATGCTGAATCTAATCTGAATTTTCAAGCTATAGACAATCTGATAAAAATGATATCTGAATTTCAGTTTTAATGCAACTGTAAAACATTTCTTCATGCATGCTTTGATATAAATCAACTCAAAATCCTTCTGAACAGAATTTAAAGTAGTGTTTTTGTCAATTTCTTGTCCTCCATTATGTACCAGTCATTTTTTGAAAAAGTCCTCATTATTAACAAGTCCTAATTATGAACAAGTCTTCATTATGTACAAGTCCTTAGTATGAACAAGTTCTCATTATGTTCATTATGAACTAGTCCTCATTATGAACTAGTCCTCATTACGAACAAGTCTTCATTATGATCAAGACCTCGCATGAAAATGAAGGCGTAAAAATCTTACGTGAGTACAGCTGAGCACTGGGAGCATTTTAAACAAGCTCGATGATAATGATTTTTATTCATTTCGATTTTTTCCATAGCATAAACAGTTTTCTGGCAAGCACCACACTTTTCATTCTGCACAGCAACAAAAAATCCTCCTTTTTTAGGCTAAATAAAATTTAGTAAAAAAATAGCACACAATTAGTCATTCAAATAAAACTAAGGGTAAGGATTGTAAAAAGTTAGTATGTAGGGGAGGAGAAAATGGAAAAGGGTTTGGCTAATGAACAAAATGCAGCTTGGAAATTAGGGAACTAAAGTATCGAAATCGAAGGAGTGATGGTCTACTTCAGAGATCTTTTCATTTCATTTTGAACTTTATTTCAAAAACTTGTTGCCAAGCAACCATTGTTTGTAAGTTGAAAGAAATTCAGAGTGATATCCTTCCGCTTCAAGTTTTGTCTCAAGTGTAAATGTTTCCAAATTTGAATGGTGAATTCGTACAGTGTTAAGATATAATCAAGGTCCATATGAGAAGTAGAATCTGGGGTATATTTCATAAAACCATTCAACACAACATAGGCATGCAACAAATAAAAACTTTTAACTGTAAAATCGCAGCATGCTTTAAAATCAAATCAATTCTGGAAATGGTGGAGTAATCACAAAGAGTCGAAAATGGACGGACAAAAAATAAATAAAATAAAATCTGAAAAAAATTGAAATGGGAAGAGAGATGCAAATTTGATCATGAAATATCCAAGATTTGGAATGGAAAATGAATGATAATGCAAATAAGCAAAATGGCAGCAAAAATGATATGTAAGCACTTAAGCATGTGAAAAATAAATGTATGTGGATTCAAGCACAGTGAAAATGAAAATGAAAAACTGTAAACATGAACTGAAGGAATGAGGGTGAAACAAAATCAAATGTGACAGTGCCAATAATAGGTGAAAACATAAACTTGTGACCAGTGCAATAAAATAAACGAAACCACACATGACAATTGATAAGAATATTTTTTAAATGAGAAATTGAAAAGGGACCCACATTACAACTAAGGCAAAAGTCAAATCCAGTTCTATATTATGTTCACAAGAGAGCAGGGTGAGTTTCACCTTTACAATAAGGAATGTTTTCAATATTCTAAAGGAATCAATGGACTACCTTTGGTCATATTCAAATTTTGATAAGGGTTCAAGGCTGACCAGAAATTTTAGAGTTTTTGTACACCAAAAAAAGCTCAATAAGTGCTAAGAAATATAGAATTAGGCTTGATGTCCCACTTAAAATTCCCGAGTTACCCTGCTAAACTAAAAGCTCGTTTGAAAACTGAAGGACCTGGGGTAGAATTCAGTACCAACACCGGCATTGTGACTTTTTGTTTAGGTGACATTAAAAGCATGAATTGTGGCCAAGTAAATAGGAATTTGGTATCATGCACTCAAAAATACATCAAGTTATAAATACATTTAAAAGTGATTTTCAACTTTAATAATTTGGATTTTAACTAATAATTATTTGACTGTATCTTGAAAAGTTAATCATATATGAAAGCCATTGATGATTTGGATAGCCAATTACCAAACATATTTGAAAAACCTAAACCAATCAGATACAAAAAATCTAGCAATTCAAGCGAACATTGCGAGACCCTTTAACAATAAACTAAAAAAGATATGGAACATTGTGATTAGGAGAAAACGAACCTTATTGTCTTTGATAGAAGGGATAGTGTATTCTGGCTCTTCCTACAAAGCAAAGTTTGGGGTAATACATAGAAAATATACATTGATAATACACAAAGACACCAATAGATGGACAAGAATAAATGACTGAAGGATGGGATTATCTTTGGTATGGCCCTTTTGCTAGAGGATACAAAGTGAAGAGTCTGTCTGGATAAGGATATATTTAGACGTCACAAAACAAAAATGGGTATTCATCTGCATAGTTCTAAAATATCAAGCTTCTACATTGCACCTTAATATCTTTACATAGCCTAAACAAGCCATATGAAAGAGTTCTTATTTTAAGCTAAATTATAATTCTCAAGACAGGTCTCCCAATGCAAAAACATGTGCATTATGCTAAGTGAAGAAGCATGTTCTACTAGAATGCATAAATTGCAGCTTAATGACTAGCAATTATCTAAAAGATTGTGTCCTAAATTTACATCATGTGATCATGATATAATGACTTATTTACATGGCATGATTTTAATCTACATGGCATGATTTTAATCTACATGGTGATGAAAATTAGAACATTCCGGCAATATATACACGAAGATCATGGTCATATTATGACCTGTCAATCTACATGTGATGATGATTTTCAAGTTGTCATCTATACAAAAATCATGATAAAAAAATGTCCTGTCAATCTACATGTGATGATGATTTTCAAGTTGTCATCTATACAAAGATCATGATAAAAAAATGACCTGTCAATCTACATGTGATGATGATTTTCAAGTTGTCATCTATACAAAAATCATGATAAAAAAATGACCTGTCAATCTACATGTGATGATGATTTTCAAGTTGTCATCTATACAAAAATCATGATAAAGAAAATGACCTGTCAATCTACATGTGATGATGATTTTCAAGTTGTCATCTATACAAAGATCATGATAAAAAAATGACCTGTCAATCTACATGTGATGATGATTTTCAAGTTGTCATCTATACAAAAATCATGATAAAAAAATGACCTGTCAATCTACATGTGATAATGAATTTCAAGTTGTCCATCTACACAAAGATCATGATCAAATAATGTCAATCTACATGTGGTCATGGTCTTCAGGCCTTTCGATCTACATAGTGATCCAGTCTAAAATGGCATGTCATTCTACAAGAGGTCATGATATGATAGGTCAATCAATTTACGCGTTCAATCATGATTATGATAAAAGATGATGGCAATGATTGTATGACAGAATTTTTTCATAAATAAAGAGAAAAGTATTGAAATTATTATTGTTAATTAAATTGTCAAAATATAAATTTAGGCATGCCTAGACAACAGTTTTAAGAAAAAGATTAACATGCATCGAAAATTACGTCTTGCATCCAACGCTATTTATTTTCATCTTAAGATAATGTAATCAAGGTATATCATTACTTACCCTCTTTGTTGACGATGTTACTGGTTCTTGAGCCTTTTGCTGGATAGATTGGAACTTAGACAGCATTTTCTTGGTTTTGTTAGCTTTTGGTAAGCCCACGGACCAATCAGTATCAGCTTCACGATATAAATCCTCTCGTGGAGCTTTTGGTGTACTTTCGAAAACTGATGGTTCATTACCAGCTTGTTGATATTGACCAGGAAGGTCATTAGGTTGAACACTGTTGTTTTGGATTCCTGGACTCAATGGAGCTCTTTGTTCTTTTACTCGTTCATCAGTTCTTGGTGGAGTAAACTCCTTGTATCTACCAGGAGTAGGTGGTGTTTTGTTGGCACTCTCGCTTTCAATCTGTTTCCATCGAGACAGAAGATTTTTAGCAGCACCTCTTTCTGGTAATTCTACCTCGATATCTCTAGGATCTGATTCTCTGTAGATATCTTCTCTAACTAGTGGTTGATTCTCTAATATACCACTCTCTATCGGAGCATCTTCATACCTTAAACCAGAATCTCTTGGTGTACTCTCAAAAACAGTTCTGTCATCTTTCGGTGGGGTGAACTCTTTAACTTGTCGACCGCCTGATTTAGCTTTCAAATTTTCTTGTTCTATTATTTTATATTTTGAAGCTAAATTCTTGGCTTTGCCCTTTTCTGGGAGTACATCTTCATGTTGAATTGCTTCTTTGTAAGCTATAGGAGAGTCTGTTGGCACATTTTCATACACATTTTTAGAATCTTCTCTTGGGGGCGTAACTTGGCGTCCAGATGGCTTAGGAACAGAGGCATTTTTCTCAATCTCACGGAATCGGGAAACAAGATTCTTAGCATATCCCTTTTCTGGAACTGGATCTGGAGTATAAAACTCTTCATGACGATATATATCATCTCGTACTGCTGCTGGTTGGTTTTCATAAATACCACCTTCAACTTTCTCCTCATAGGTTAAATGTTGGGCTCTGGGTTCGGTTATATATTCTCCACGTCCATGTCTATCTGGAGTTACTTCCCTCTTGTTAGCAGCAGTTATTGGGATATGAGCATTCTTCTCAATTTCCTTGAACTTTGAAGCAAGACTTTTAGCGGTACCAATTTCAGGAAGTTCTTCAGGAACATAGTCCTCATAACGATGTACATTCTCAGCAACTTGGGGTTTACTTTCAAAAACACCAGCTTCTAAAGGTTGTTCTTCATAGGTTAAATGCTCTGCTCTGGGCTCGCTAACATATTCATGAACACCAGCTCTATCTGGAGTGATTTCCCTTTTATCAGCAGGTCCTTTAAATTCCCGACTTGCTATTTCTTTATATTTCTGAACAGTATTTAATGCTTTACCTTTTTCTGGTACAGGATCTTCACTGCGAGTGTCTTTGAATCTGTAGACATCCTGTCTAGGTTGTGATGGTTGACTTTCAAACACACCAGCTTCAATAACACCTTTAATCTCTGGTGGTGGTGTCAGTTCCTTATCAGCAGTTCTTTTACCAGATGCACTTTCTTCTGCCAGTTTCAGGAATCTTTCTTTCATGCTGGTAGCTCTACCTAATTGTGGTAATTCTAAGTCGGTTTTGATATCAGACTCTCTGAAGACATCAGTTCTGGCTGGGGAGGGAACATTTTCATAAACAGCATCTCCATCCTCATCCTCATCATCATCATCGTAATTTGACATTTGTTGATTATTGACTGGGGGTGGAGCGGTTGCTACGTTAGCCATGTTTCTACTTTGTTCTGTTTTGCGTACCTAAAAAGAAATTGAGATCAGTAAATATCTGAGTTAATAGTGTGACTTTGAAATACCAGTCGCTCCATGAATGCAGACAATTTTAAGATACAAAGCTAAAACCACATTCTTACATACGTGACTAAACTGTAAGAATATTTATCATAAAAATATTCTCTTATTGAAAAAAAGCGTTCTAAATACAACTGAACCAATTTGAATCAATAGAGCTCATTTCAGATAGACAGTTTCATGTTATGATATAGGTGGCGCTCAATTGGAGAGTTGGTTCCAATTTTACCTCCAATCGAAAGGGTATGAAAGCATATGTCACATTCAAAATTGCTACTCCGCCATTTGGAATTCTGTCTGCACCTATTATTTTTTCAGTACATGGAAAGAGTTCTGAACTCTGTTCCAACTTGTTTTATTGAACGTTTTGTTGATTCCATAGATCCTGATTGTGCAGAACTCTGCAATCAAGTGGCCCCTTAATCACAGAGAATAACTTAATTTTGGTAGGAATCTATCTGGAGATTCACTGCATTTACAACAAAAGGAAGAATTCGATTCTGCCAATTGATGGCTTCACAAAAGTATTTAGATTTTTCTCTGTTCCATTTAAATCTGTTGAAAGCAATCCTCTGTGAAGTGCAGTGCTCATTTGCAAACTCTGATAATTAACATGGTAGTGAAAAACGACTTTCTCCATTGCCACTGTTACAATTTGTATAGAAAAACACATTTAAATTTATCAAATACTGACCTCTTCTCTTGTAATCTGACTTGTTCTAGATGTTTCTACTCCATTCCTACAAAACAACATCAAGTTTTAGTCATATTGTGATCATAATTATTTTCTAGAGCATTGGTTATTTATATTCAAAAGATAAGAGTGATTTAATAATTCTAATCAAATGTATCTCTATGTCTGAAGAGCTATCATGATTTATATTTCTGCAGAGCTAAAAAAATCTCATTTATATTTCTGCAGAGCTAGCAAAATCTCATTTATATTTCTGCAGAGCTAACAAAATCTCATTGCATATACATTTATGTATGATCAACAATTAGATCTAGCAAAGGACAGAACATGACTGTCACAAAACCAACTCTGAATCAATTTCAGGTGAAAATATTAATACAGATGCTTGCCAATTCAAAACTGCAGCTTTCTTGTCAAATAAAGAACAGAAATGAAGGACCAAAAATGTGATTTCATTCCTTGAGTATACTTAGAGAAAAACAAATTTTTGGATGAATATTACCATAAGCAAAATGGCCCAAGATAAAGTATATGTACTTACTGTTTAGGTGTACTAATTGTAGAATCTTCTTTTATTTTCATACTACTACTAGACCCACCTGTAATAACCAATTTATTAATATATCTTAACATAGACTACACATACACAATATTTACTAAACCTGTTTTATTTACATACATCTACATCTTAATCTGTCATTTTTAAGTGCACAAATTTGTTAAATTATCAATTTGTCACCATTTACGGTCATGTCAAATGGTCATGAGAAAGATACAGAACATTTCAATCCTTGACAAGTGCTTTTGTGAGCTGTTTTAGGCAACAATACAATAGCACCCATGCAAGAAACATTACTGCTAGGTGACACCTGACTAATTTCTGACAAGGTTGGACAGTCTAACTTTGGTGGAACCTCATCATGGAAGCCACCTGTGATGTGCAGTTTTGCTAGAGGCAAAGCAAAAACAAGAGTCCAAAACTCCACTTTCAAACTTCAAGTAACAATGATACTTTTTCAACCCAGTTTCCCCCTGTCAGTGATGAGGTCAGAGGGACTGACATAGAAAAAGCATTTGGTTGTTCGAATGAGACAATAAACAGAGACCCTGTTTTTACAGGCTTAACTCATTACAGATTCTTTAAAAATCGAAGAAGAGTAGGCTAATACAGCTGTATTGGCAAAATTACCCTCATTGCACACTGCATGGTGTTGGCAATTAGGTGCAGAAAAGCAGGAGATAAAACTAAAGTCGTTTTCCTTTTCATTTTTCAGACTGGAAAAATTTTCTCATTTTTGCTTCAAACTATGAGTCTGTCCACTTCAAATCTCTTATTAACCACAGAATTTTTTCCACTCACCATCATTAGATATAAAGTGAGAAGCAATACAATCTAAACTTTCACTTCTTCGCTTCATTTTATGAATATAACCACCATACCAATTACCTAACCCTCGACGGGAGGCCATTACTGAACTCATTTTCAAAAGTTTGTCACAAAAATCACAGTATCAACTTGTCATTTATAGCACTAAATAATTTTTTCCTGTAGTTTGGATAAACTTTAGCACTAAAATTGCTCCAAAAAAGATTGAGCAGTTTTTGTAACTGTTTCCACTCCACAGTCTACGAAATTCCCAAAATAATTTGAAACACTTCACACAAATGACCTCTCCAAATAACACTAAAGTAAAAAAAAGTCTTGTGAACTACTAAACAAGTAGGTTTTCCATTTTACTAAATAAATGTCAATGAACCATCTAACTAGAGTGAATGTGTAAAACAAGTAGAACTGGAGTCCTAACAATCTTTAAATCAACAGTAGAAACAAAAGAAAACAACTTGTCCAAACAAGAAGTTGTTAATCTCATTAATCCAATGGCCTATTTCAGACAACGAGCTTACTTCAATAATTACTATTGCTAAACGATAATTAATTAATCCCTTTTCTATTCCACTAGACAGCAAAAACAAGAGATAAGTATTTGTAAAAACAATGAGCTTATCCTATTGTTTTTTTTTGTGAAGGACAAATCTTCTTGATATTGTTGGTGACTGTTTAACACTTCTGGTTGTTAGGTAAAATGTGATAAAAGCATTACTTGGTATAGAGAAATTTTAGCAATTCAAGATCAATCTACCCAATTTTGGTTCTTAATAGAATATCTTACACCCTACTCAAATCACTATTACTTAATGCGAGTCTGAAAACTTTGCCAAAATTCCACAGCAAGCACCATACCTCTAATTTAGTTGTGGATGCATTGGACACATTATTTGCACACATTTTTGATGAGAAAGTGTTATTTCATTGTATTACGAAGACATTTCGTATAATTGATTGTCTGAAAAAGGTACTGTACTCTTCAAAGTAAGTGCAAAACAAATAAAGAGGGGATGGAAACCGCATTTTGCAGTGAAACAAAAGCTTGGTGTTAAATGATGTAGGAAACAAAGAAAATAAATTCTTGTAAGTTGCCCAGCAGATTATCACAACTTTAGAAGCAAAATTATCTCGAGTTACATTGACCATGACCACAGACTGTGGACATCACAGCATATGCAAGTTAAGAATTTCCCTGTAGTTATGCTAAAAAACCTTTCTCATTTCTCAACTCAAATTAGGTGTTGTTGGTGTCAGTCAAAAAATCAGAACACCTTAAAAAATCTTAACTTCACTCAATGTGTGTCAAGGCTAACAATGGCATAACAGTAACTCCAGACTAGACTTGACCTACATCTGGTAATTTTTTTACACCTGCCAAAATCACTTATACAGTACCAGATGATCTGAATGTAAAAGCTGTGTCTCACAAAAGCTTGCTTAAAGTTTTACCAATGGCTAAATGGACTCCAACCAAAAGAAATTTTTCACAATACCAACAGTGTACAAAAGATACTTTTCAGCCTGACAAATTTACCAAAAACACAATAATCTCCTAAGAGTGTAATCTGGTGTTTTAGAAGAGTAAAAATACCCTACCCTGCTTGAAACACCTGCTCATAGTGGAGTTCAAATTAAATCAACTTTGACCTTGGACTCAGGAGCTTAAAACTAATAACTTGAATAATGGATGCCTTAGCAATCCATTCTTAAATGTCTTCCAAACACAAACAAGCAAACTACTGTCCAATACTGAAATTTCTATCCGATTCAATGTCACCAGACGTCATCAGGAATAGAATGCTATGTTCAGAGATCACAAGAAGAGACAAGGAAAAGAAAGAGTGTCATGAGAATCTGTATACCAAATCTATTGGAAGAGTTATTTCCCAGATTAACTGTACCCGTTTGCTATAAAAATGTGTTCAAGCAAGACAATTCCGTCAATCAAATATCTCATCCAAAGAATGGCAAAATCAGTAGTATAGTAGTAGACTTCTCCAAAGAGATCAATTGGGTTGAAAAAAAAGCGAGGAAAACTGACTTTGAACATCTACAGAGATTAAAACCCACAACCACTATTAGTTTGTCAAGATTTCAACCTCGTATTGATCTAGCTACAGTCTATCCATAAAAACTTTTCAGTTTAAATAGCACATTAGGTGACAATAATATAAAAACCCAATCTGAGGGACAAGTCTCTAGAAATAGTATTTCTCAAGTCAAGAGTGGCTATTTGTCCATTTTAAAATGACATTTAGACAGCTTGCCAGACATGGTAACATATGCTCAGTGGTCGCTTACAGAGATGATAACAGTGTCTTTCATTTTGGCTTTTTTAAAAACTTTTCATGCATTTGTAGTTCCAAAACATGTGGACCTATATAAAACTAGGTTCTTTTATTCAACAGTTTAGCTGATAGCAAGCTCTCTATCATACTCATGAACATTATTTTGGCACAGTTTATTTAGTCCATAGCTGAGCTAGCAGAAGTATCACCAGCAAATTTAAGTAAATTTTTCCAGATAAGAATATAATTGTACTCACCTCTTGAACCACCTTTCACTTCTGAAAAGAAAAAAAGGAAATTTTTTTAACAAAAGTCAAGATGAAATAACCTAACCATTTGTTCAATAATGAAGGGATCTGGCCAAAGGTGGCCAAATTGTAAAAAACTGGATCTTAGAAGTTGTAATGTCCAAACTACATATCATACGGATGATAATATTATGTTAAAGAATCTAATAAAAAAAAAAGTTTTAGAAAAGCCTAATTTTTTTTATAAATTTCAAAATTTCACAGAAAGATATCATAGTTCAAAACATGTCCCTATTTAGTTATACCATGGCAGTCTACAGAAAATGAACAAACCAACTTGCATGCATAATTAGCAGGAATTTCACTTCCAAAAAATGATCATCACTATGTTTGAAAGACGTCACTTCCTCCAATATATTCCATTGAACTAAATAACCCAGACTAAATGACTTTCCTAACACACACTTAACATTAAATCCACAACAAAATTGATTTTGAAATTTTTTTTCTATTATTCTCACCTTTAAGGAAAACAAACAAACAGCTAGCAAACAGCCATTTTTCAAGATGGCCGCTAAAAAATGATGTTACACAAAATTGGAAAAGGTTCAAATACACTATTCCTAAAATATCTTCGAGTTGAAATATACAAGTTATTTAGAAGCTAGTGGCATTACATGATGATTACAAACATCAACTATTATAAAGTCAGTGGGAGTATCTATTTGAATTTTGAGAATATTTTCTCTTCACTGATAAGAAATGATGTCAGGTCAATTAAAAGATAAACTTGTTGCCGTCTTGGCTTATTATATGAAATGTGTAACAAAGTAGATAGAGACAAATAATTACATGTAATTATTTCATAAAAGTTTGAATAGAAACTAAGGAAAAATAACTTGGACAACATGCTGCCCCTAATGTGAATTTTCAACTTCAAAAAGATCATGTCTGCCAGCTTGTTTATATTCAAACTTCTTGATATTGACATTTTCTAGATTTCAGCTGGGTTGATTACTATTTTATGCAAGAATGACTTATTCAAATAAAAAAATTGATAAATAGTAATCTTGTTAAAGATATTAGGTCTAACCATTTAAAGACTGGTTCCCTTATTTTCATTTATGAAAATGAACATATGAATAGAAAGTAGAGGTGTTCTAATGACTAATTCCAATGAGTCTTTTTTTTGTTTATCCAGACTGTACATACATGATTGGTTAAAACTATTATTGTATATGCAATAAGAACATAATGATATGATTAAGAATACATGATAATTCATAAGAAACCCCAAATAATCAACTGGTTTGCTTAATTTTGCACAAATAAATAAGGAAACCCATCTTTAACTGCCAAATACTTTTTGAGGAAATTGCCATTGTGTGGAAAAATTAACTGATTTTCACTCAAAATTCTCATGATATTCTACAGAACAATTATACGCAATTTTATTGTTTATGATACGATATAAATGATATTAAAGCCATGTCTTTTTTAGCTCTTGGTTCACTTTCTTTTACAGTTGGAGTCTTACTGGTAAAATGTTGCAATATCTGCATAATGGCAGTTAAGAGGTCAATTTACAACTGTGCCCTAGACCATCTTAAAATAAGACTATGATGAATGCTTTTGGCACCTACATTTTCAGGAACAATATGATGAGAATAACAGTACCATGAAAATAGTGGAGAGGTCAGTTAGAGTACTGAAGCCATGGCATAGATGAAATATGAACCATGTTAACCATGGCACTAACATTCTGGAACTACTAGCAGAGAAATTTGATACAAGATGAGATAGAATTCCTCTCTACATCAACATGTACACTTATATAATTTAATTAGATTATTAACTCTGGCACTTAATTTAAATTCTTCCAATTCTTTGGTGTACTGAAATTGGGTCATGTTGCATTTCCCTCTTAAGAATTTTTATAAAGCAATAACAAATTCCTTAGATTATTCTGAATAACAAACCTCCTAATTCAATTCTTATTTCTAATGATCATGAAGCCACAAAATTGTTATGAAAAACAAATTTGACAAATAACCACCCTGAATATGAAAACAAAACTTTGTTATATAATCTACACAAATCATTTTCTGTAACTGAATCTCAAGGAAAACGGACAAGAAATTATTCAACACTTAAGCACACAATAGGACAAAGTGGGTAGATTTTATTATTTGCAAACCTACATCCTTAATTTAGTGATGCATCACTTAACAGATACAATGAACATATCTTGTGAAATATACTAATACAATATTCATAATTTACATCCAAAATTTAGAATCACACCATCTTGGCCTTGACAAAAACACCAAACATTTTACCAACAAGATATTTCTACTCAAGCCAAACGGCCATTAAGAGGTAGAGGAATGCTATTATTAGATATAAATGAAAATTTAATCAGTACCAAGGAATAGTAATTAGACTACACTTATTAATTATTTGTTTGACTTGGCTTGCTACATACACAGCTTGATCAACTCAGGGAACTCCGGTTGTTTATCTGAATTAATATGGTGTCTGAATGTAGGGGAGAAGAAATGCTGTTTCTTATCCTTGAGAGTAAGTACTATTGGTGATTAGGTATACAGACATAGCATCCCTTGGGAGGGTAAGAAATATACACGCCAAATTCAGTGCTAATCTCTATCCACATTGCCTTTCAAAACTTTCATGGTCAGACATATTCTAATTCCTATCAACATAACAGAAGTCACACTGCAATCATATTTTCAGTGCAAATCACCATTTTGCCTGTATTTGAAAACAACCATGTATGAATACCCACTAACCATTTTTCTTCCACTGACCTCATGCTGTTCAGAACAAGCCTTTGAATAGAGCATGTATTCAATACACATTACATGTAGATCTATTTTCAATGTGACCCTATCATTAACCCTTGATAGGTATCTGGTTCAGTGGTTGTACGTGAACCAGTATAATAGCAAACATAAGAGCTGTACCTTAAAATTAGTACAACCATGTAGGCCCTACTCCAGAACTTTTTTTTTTGTACCTCTCGATAGGTTTTTGGTTCAGTGGTTGTAATTGAACCGCCGTAGATGAATATAGAAAATACAGGAGCTACACCTCAAATTAGTACAACCATGAAGGCCCTGCTCCAGAGCTTTTTTTTTGTACTCCAGATTAGCTCAATGTGACCCTGTCATTAACCTCTCGATAGGTATCTGGCTCAGTGATTGTACCTGAACCGGGGTACATGCATATAGAAAATATAGGAGCTACACCTCAAATTAGTACAACCTTGTAGGCCCTATTCCAGAATATTTTTACCCAATCAGGTACAGAAAAATATGACTCATAACTTCATTTCATTTACACAATTTTCCCAATACAACAGGGACCATAGTCACACCAGAATATTTTAATTCCACAGGGTCCATAATTCTATTCGTTTCTTACCTTTCTACAACCTACAGATCCTCAAAAGTTATAATCCAGAACAATCAGAAATATTCCAGAAGAATGAATCATACAAATCCTGGCACTAATTCAAAATCTAATCCTCCTCCTTCAATATGCACAGAAATAAAATCCTCAAAGAACAATGAGAATAGTTCAGTGGAATTGAAACGTCTGCTACTATCCTAATGAACAGTATCCAGAAGTGAGGTCTGCTACAGTTTACCGGTATCCAAATCACCAAAAGCTAAGGTATAACAAGATATCCAGGAATAGTATGTCTGCTTACAGACATAAGTTACTAGTGTATAGAAACTAGACTTTTCAACACACCTCCCCTCTTTCTGTTATCTATTACCAGTGCTATAAATAGCCTGCTGAGATTTCAATCAGCAAAGACCAGTATATTGATAATAGGTAAATAATGTATATATCAAAGTTAAGCCCTGTACCAATGACTTCAATGTTACTGATTTTATACTATTGATAAAGGAATTAATTACTATCATAGGCTTATATAATTGACACAGTATATCAAAGGCAATTTTAGACTTCTTTTATTATGTATAGCACACTGAATTCAATATGGTAAACCACACTTTAAATCATACAGTCATAATTTATATATCATAAGCTTAATTAGATATTGTTTATTATGATGCAGATATATTTTGAAGCAGTCTGTACAGTGTATTTAATTCTGCTCTTTAAGCAAAACTTCCACTGCATGGAGTCATTTTAGATTTCATGATATATCACATATCACCATCTACAAGTGTCACAATATGTCATGCATATTATGCAATATTTGGTAACAGGATCAAATTTAACACTGAATGAAGTTGATAAGAGTGGTTTTTGTCCACCATCTTATAAATAGTTACCATCAATTCACAGATACAAGGTATCAGCATTAGTATGTACACAAATAACAAGCATACTTATTCCTTGAAAACTACCACATTAAGGCACTCTCTCTCATGACTTTGCATGCAGCAAAAGAAAAGCGTAAGCTTACATATCAAACCATTTTGTCCATAAAAAAATTCAAAATTGACACCATCAATTTACAGTGTATAGAACTATTAAAACCTGTCTGTAGCAAACTCCAATCAAACACATCAATTTTTATATGTTTACATAATAACATGTGTGTCAATATTTTGACAAGATCTTCAAATCTTGATTTAAATTAATGTACATCTTAAATTTAAGTAAAGAGCAATACCAGATAATCTATAACAAAGTCCTTGGGTTCATTTAATGTAGAAATGCTTCCATTACATGATCCAATGTCGCTTTGAGCATGTTCAACAACCATTTTTTAATGTGCCTTATTATCATGTGACATGAAATTCGATCTCCAGCTTTTGCAAATCTGAGACAAACAGATCCATCCTATAGGAAAGAAATGAAAATATAATGAATGGAGTTTCACATCCTACTCTTCTGCACCTTATAGGGCTGACAAAGAAGGGCAACTCCATGCCGTGTACCATGAGGGAAATTTTACCAGGACAGCTCATTAGCCTATTCTTTTTTCGAGTTCCAACTGTCGAGGGATTTTAATGTACATAGTCTATAGCACACAGGGCCTCGGTTTATTGTCCCATACAAGACGCTTATTCCATAACAGACCCATCTACATTCATCACTTGACATTGAGTGGAAAAATCTGATTGCATTATCTTGACCTATGCCAGGATTAAAACCTGGACTTCAAGTTAGCGAGCAAGCCTCTAACTCACTGAGCCACCGCAGCTCCCCCTATAGGAGAGAAGCAACTTATGCCAACTAATAATTGTTATAAATTTCAGTTGCCCATAGAATCTGACACAATATGATACACTCAAAGTTCATGAGGATCACCCTCAAATATATCCGGCTAAGAATGTTTGCCTGCAAAAATATCAATATTTTCTGCAATGGAAATCCCAACAATTGTAAAGCCAAAAATTTGAACGAAAACATATTGATTTTTTCGACTATATATAGAGACTATTATAGTGCTATAAAAACACACAACAATTATGTTATGAAATGTCCAGTATATAATACAATGGTATAGTAATGTTTGACTATTAGTATGAATAGTCATGTCCATTCATCAATCACTACCAATAAACTAATAAATACCAATATTAGACCTTGACAATTGAAGCCTAACACGCCATAAAACATTCTTTACCTACTAATCAATTCATCATTCTATTCAATATTGTATGAAAAGGTTTACCATAAGTCAATTTTCAACAAAATCGCCAATGTCAATAACAAAATTCAATTTGCAGTATCTGATGGTACTTCTCTTAGGAGGAGTTCACTACTTAACAACTTTTACTCTTGATTTTGTCATATTTTAGACAAGATTTTGATCTAAATTGTTTTACTGTGTACAGATATCAAACAATTCCATAAGGATGAGAAATGTCATTTATAGCCTTTGCTTGTATATCAACTATAGCTATTACATCTATCAGAAATCGTTCCTGTTTCCAATTTGATGGTTCCTGTAATTCTTGTAAAACTTTACCAGATTTTGATTTTACATTTACACCAATGTAAGGGATTGTAAAGAGGTTTTCTAAACTTTTATACTTGTATAAAGGGTAAAGATAGCATCAATTTGCACCATTCCAATTTTCAGTCAGACATCTGTGGTTCCTGCAATTCCAATTAAACTAAATGTTTATGATATCACTAATTGCAAAATGCTTGTAATATATAATGCCCTCCCCGATTAGTGACATCGCTTAGTTTCAATGGAATTAAAAGAAGTACAAATATCTGAAAAATGGAATGGTGCAAATTGATGCATGAATGGTCACATAATAAATATAACAATGCAACTATCTGGATATTAAATCTACTCTTGAGGTGTTAGATCTTTGAAAATATTCAAAAAATATGTTCATACCTGAATGAGAGAAGAAATGCCAGACATACAAGACAGTATAGTGTAAGATAGTGTCAGTTAGTGTTAAAATAGACATACCAACAAGACAGTAGAATGTATCTACTCTAGTGATTATATCTAATATTTACCTAGCTAGGTATAGATCATTTAATTAATTTTTAATAATTAATATATCAACAATAACATCAAACATCTACAGATATTAATTCATGCTGATGCTCATAGCAACAATTTTTATCCACGGAAAAACTCTTTTGCATTTCAATATCTGTCTAGCAGACTAGATATAACTGGCAGTAACTTTCTGAGGATAAAACATTAAATTCTGGACAACTCAAGAACTTTGGATATTTTTTTTTTCCCGATAGTGATGCCATAATTTGGATAATTATTGTCTCTGGAATTACAGGAACCACAGACATTGGAATCGTGCAAATAAAAGCTTAAATTGTCCTTGATCACAATCTTCGAAATTTCTTTAATGTCTGATCTTAAACAAAATTTTAAAATTTTTTACCATCCTGAGGTACAGTGTAAATAGATCAAACCAACAGAAATCAATTTCAACGAAATACAAGTAATTTCAACTTATTTATTTTGTTAAATGTCTACTTGCAGAAGAAATCAATGAAGATAACTTTGTCAAATTTAGTTCAATTCTTAAACCAATCAACTACAATAAAGTTTGAAATGGTCAATCATCAAGTTCGGGCGCTCGATTCTTAATGATCCTGCAGCTCACATAGCAATCGTTATGACAAGTATCACCGAGAGGGGAGGGGAGGGTAACTTTTGACAACCAATTTACTGTCTTAACTATTGGAAAAATTCCACTCCTACTTTCAGTTTAGCAAGCACGATGTATGTATGTTAGACACTGGATAACAGTATATAACCAAAGCCTTTGTAGTACCAGTTGGATGGCTCAGTTGGTATACCTATATGGACAATGTTTTCAAGCGATTTTAACCCAACCAATGATCTGATCAATACCATTTGAAATAGTTAAACATTGCTATGTTTATGTTGCAGAAGACCAATCCTGAACATAAGGTTAACGCAAGCCTGGATAACAAGATCTAAAAAGATTAAGATGAATTATTGAAGATTAGAATAACACCTACTAGTTACTATTATATTAACTATTAATAACTATTTTCTTTATTTATAAAGATCTTCAGATAGTTATATACTACAGTATATACTATATAAGTCTTACATAGGTCAGTCAGTACATTTACAAACTACATCACCATGGTATCTTATGGGATGAAACGCTGAATTACTCAATATCTGATCTGATCAAAGCATTAAATTTTAATCATAGAAACTTCATATCTTATAATAAATTGCAAAACTCTTGAATCTAGTGTTCATCCTTAAGGATTCTACTCACATTTTTCTTAAGGGACCCTCACACCATTACCAGTTGGGTATGATCCCAAATAAGAATGGCGGTCATAAGTTTTGACTGCAACTAAGTTGTGAATTGCATTTGGACTCATGACCACTTTCATCTTTAAAAGCAAAAATTACTCATCCATGCAAGACATATGAAAAAGGGCAAGTTGTGAAAATGTCATCACATGGTTTTGAAATTCTAAAATTGCTTTTGTGTCAATGACATAAAAAACATGTAGCGAAAGAAGCAGGATTTGGCACAAATAAAGAGATCTACCACAAGTAAGAATGTGTGATCCACCTTCTATCAACTTTCAAATATATAACGATTTTTCACCCATGATGAAGAAAATAGAATAAATCTGGTCTCAACTACCTGAAACTATTTTATAACCACTGTCTAAAATTTTAACAAACAAATCTAAAAATTGGTGTATTTCTGACTGTTATTGTTTTAACCTGACTTGGCATGCAGACAACTAACTGAAAACAGATCCTAATTTTAGACACACCAGTTTTCTTAGCAGGAAAAACTACTCATGTGTTTCATTTTCATGTTTACAGTGAGAAAACTATGAGGGGGCGATGTTCATGAATAAAATTACAAAATGTCTCTCTGCAATTTCAGATACACATGTAACTTTATCTAAAATATCGACCTAAGCTATGACAAAGACATATTTTCATCATTCCCATCGTCTATGATGAACGTGTATTAGGTGCAGAAAAGCAGGACGTAAAACTCTATTCATTACATTTCAATTATGACAAACATAAACTTGACTAGATGATGTCATTATAGGACAAATTCTTAAGCTTGAATGGTACTTGCAACAGTGACATCATAACATTAAAAAATTCTGAGAAACTTTTTTGGTTTTTGATTATATCTTTACTGTTCCAAATACCATCAGGTTTTTGTGGAATTGCAGGTACCACATAAACATAACAAATCTCATGAGCCAAAATATTTCATGCTTGATGTATATAGAAATATGTTGTAAATATTGTATCAAGATGTCAGATAACTGACATTCTATAGAATAATGACATCTGTATATAATTATATATTATTTACTACTGTTATATATTATATATTAACAGTATTGACTTCTTATACTCTTAATTAATTACTACATAGGTAACCAATTAATAATTCTATTAATTAATCTCACTTAACGACCTTCTAAACACTTATAGAAGATTCCATTCTTATCATTCTGTATCAGTAGCACATTTTCCTCATTGAAAATTCTGCAATCCAGATGGCAGAAATGAAACGTGGATAAGATATGGGCTATCTCATATTAAACTTCAGTAGGGAAGGACACTTAATACCTCAGGACAAAGTAACATATGCCCACACCTTCCAGAATGGAGTTTCACCGCCATAACATTGACCTGACCAGATCTCACAAATTCTCAACTACCAAACCAACAGAACAGAATCATCCAATTGATCCTAATCTTACTACCAACTACTACGACTACCAACAACTACCTAGTTAACTATATCAGCATCAGCTGAAAGCAGATGTTAATTTGTCATCTACCTACTAGTACAGTGAAGATTACACAAAATGCAACTATGACAAACAACATACTTCAAATTTTTGTTTTGAAACTTTTGTTCTATATTTAATCAAATATGTCACCAACATCCAAAACATTGTAGACAAATATTCATAGCTAAGATAATAAATAGCATAGCTGACCCAATTGTTTCATAAAATTGGTATGAAATTAACTCCCCCTCCCCTTCTCTGCTCTAGCCTCACCATACAGAAAAGTTCATAAAACTATTGAATTAGTAAATACCCAAAAGTTTTTAACATCATAATCAGAACCTACTGTTCAGGTTACATAGTTTTAAAAACGAATTAGATTCCTAGAGAAGGTTTAACCATCAACAAGTTATGAAGTTAAGGTTATTTTTAGAGAAGCAGAGTATTTTCAAACCACATTAGTTGCAATGATTAACCATTCAGACATTTCTGCTACCTGTTAAAATGAATTATGCTTCACATTGGTAGGACTTCATGTTTGTCAGTTTGCATATTTGCTAATGGAAAAAAAAAAATAACAACTGAACAGCACTTGAACACGGGTAAACAAATAATTACATATGGCAATTTCATTGACACCAATGCAAAAAATTACCCTTAAATTACACTGTGTAAGGAAAACTAACATAGAATTGGAGTATGTCAAATTGGGTTGGTTAAATCTTTGATAACACTGCTGAGGTATATTGCACTGCAGTACCAGGATAATATAATATTGGAACAATACGCCAGGAAGCAAATCATTGAAATAGTAAGAATATTCTAGACAAGCTATAGGTCAGTACACTAGACCTAGACAACATAGTGGTTGGTTGTAAGCCAACACCAATAGATATCATATGTAATGAAACTTGTCAAGTTATAAAATCTCACATCCTCAGTAATATTATCAACATGCCATTATAACACTTTAAATATATACAAAATCTATCAGGAACTGTCTAAAATTGAAATTAATAGTAGCAGGCATGATTAATACAATTTACAATTTGACAGTTTTTAACTGAGGCAAAACAAAATTGATAACTGAGACAAACCAATCTAGCAGACCAATACAAATTGATAACATACCAACCAATCTAGCAGACCAATACAAATTGATAACCCAGACCAACAAATCTTGCTGACCAATACAAATACTGAGCTCAATACAAATTGATAACTGAGATCAATACAAATTGACAACGGTGGCCAAATCAGATTGATAACTGAGATCAATACAAATTGATAACTGAGACCACTAAAACAAATTGATAATAGATCTATCAATTTATGAGTAATTAAAATGCATGATTTCTTTCTTCATCAATAAATAAAGATTTTAATATGGGTAGAAATGTTTCTGTCTGCAATATTCATTTAGAGGTCAGAATGTCCTAATAAACAAAGAATGATTGGCTAGTTATTTTGGTGCCAATGTGATACTCGGCACTGCAGAACATGATGATAGCAGTAGGTCATAATTAATTATAATATATAACAGACATGCCTTAATGTTATATAATTTATAATCTTATAAATTGGCTTGCGATGTGTTAAGCAATTAATGTCCAATTAATGTTGACATGTTTTCAAGAAATGTTTAAGCATGGTTAAAAGGATTGTTTTCTAAATTTTTGTATGCATATCGGAGACACTGATAACATCAATTTGCACCATTCCCATTTCAAATCAGATGTCTGTGGTTCCTGCAATTCCACTAAAACTAAGTGTTTTACAACATCACCCCTGTGAAATTTGCTTGTATCACATAAGACCTTTGTGTATCATGTGATACGCAAACTACCTCTATGGCATCATGGCTGATCTCTCCTATAAGGAACATATTCCACCTGAACAGAATATTTTTGGCTTGGCCTTACAAGTTTGAAATCTGACACTACCTTCACTGTCTGAAGATATAATCTGCTTTCCCTAAAAGTACTGCCAATGTATACTCTATACTTATCTTATAAATATAAACTGTTGCTAGGCAAACAATTTTCCTTAACAACCTGTTTATTGGAGTGTTTCACACTTGATTTCAAGTTTGATCAAACTGAATGCTTTTGAATAAAAAAATACACACAATGATATTGACCAAACCCTTCATCTTTCTAATTCAAAATGGAATCTGTATACTTCAAACACTTCTCAAGGAAGCTTTGCACCAGGTTCTTTTAAATTTTGCTTATCAAATTTTTTACAATTTGCTTTAACTTAAGGCAAAAAATCTTTTGGGATGGACAATTGAAAATAAGTTAAAAAAGCCAAAATAACACAATTTTCATTATGATACTGTTGCAAAACATGCACATTGTATTAAAGGGCTCATACACAAAATAAAGAGATGTCATACCCAATTCTTATGATTGTTTTAAATGTGTCACAATGAAACAAACCAAATGTTGTCTTAAGTTTTAAGAAACTTTGGAGCATGGCTGGTTAGTATTAAAAGGGAATGAGGCTAGACATTACTACTAATAAAATGTAAACTTACCACTTAGAGTCTCTGTTTTTGTAGTAGTAGTTGTAACTGTTCGTCCTCCATCTTGCTTTGTTTCTGTTGTCTGTAAAATATTAACATTCTTTTTACTATTGACACCTAGCCGTTCACTAAATTTACTCTCAGTTATTTTCTTAGCAGATTCTGATATATCACTTTTCTTAATACCTCCAAATTGAAATTGAAATGCTTCAGTTGCCTTTTTTTCTTCAGCCCTTTTAGAAGCAGAAGTTGTTTTAACGTCCAGAACTTGGCTTTTCTTGTCACCAACTTGAAATTTTAAAGTTCCAGTTTCGTTCATGTCCATGGCTTGTTCTTTTTTTTTTCCACCAATTTGAAATTTCAAAGTTTCTGTAGTTTTTGTCTCTTGAGTTGTCTTATTTAGGGGAGTGTCAACTTTTTTAATGTTCGAAACATCACCTACTTTCTGTTTCCCTCCAAAGTGAAATTTTGAAGTTCCTGTTGATGTGGTTTCCACGGTCATCCTAGATGTAGATGAATCTCCCTTTTTAGTGTCTATACCTTGACCCTTATTATAACCAATTTGAAATCTTGAAGTTTTAATTGATGTGCTTGCCTCAGTCACCTGAGATGCAGTTTTTTCCAATTTATTTGTGTCCAAGTCTTGACCCTTAGTATCGTCAACTATCTTTTTCCCACCAAAATGAAATTTGGAAGTTCTAGTTGTCACGGTTCCCTCGGTCCTTTGAGATGCAGATGAATCCCCCTTCTTAGTGTCGAGACCTTGACCCTTAGTATCGTCAACTGTCTTTTTCCCACCAAATTGAAACATTGAAATTCTAGTTGTCGTGGTTCCCTCAGTCTTCTGAGATGTAGATGAATCCCCCTTTTTAGTGTCAAGACCTTGACCCTTAGTATCGTCAACAGTCTTTTTCCCGCCAAATTGAAATTTTGAAGTTTTAATTGTTGAAGTTTCCTCAGTCACCTGGGATGCAGATGAATCCTCCTTTTTAGTGTCAAGACCTTGACCCTTAGTATCATTAACTGTCTTTTTCCCACCAAATTGAAATTTTGAAGTTCTAGTTGTCGTGGTTCCCTCAGTCTTCTGAGATGTAGATGAATCCCCCTTTTTAGTGTCAAGACCTTGACCCTTAGTATCGTCAACTGTCTTTTTCCCACCAAATTGAAATTTTGAAGTTCTAGTTGTCGTGGTTCCCTCAGTCTTCTGAGATGTAGATGAATCCCCCTTTTTATTGTCAAGACCTTGACCCTTAGTATCGTCAACAGTCTTTTTCCCGCCAAATTGAAATTTTGAAGTTTTAGTTGTTGAAGTTTCCTCAGTCACCTGGGATGCAGATGAATCCCCCTTTTTAGTGTCAAGACCTTGACCCTTAGTATCGTCAACTGTCTTTTTCCCACCAAAGTGAAATTTTGAAGTTCTAGTTGTTGTGGTGTCCTCAGTTCTTTGAGATGTAGATGAATCCCCCTTTTTAGTGTCGAGACCTTGACCCTTAATATCGTCAACTGTCTTTTTGCCACCAAATTGAAATTTCAGAGTGCTGAATGCTGATTTTGTTTCTCCAGCAAGAGGGATAGCAATGTTTTTCATATCAGAATCTGTTTTTGTCTCGTCAACTGTCTGTTTTCCACCAATTTGAAATTTCAGAGTGCTGGATGCTGATTTTGTTTCTCCAGCAAGTGGGATAGCAATGTTTTTCATATCAGAATCTGTTTTTGTCTCATCAACTGTCTGTTTTCCACCAATTTGAATTTTCAGAGTGCTGGATGCTGATTTTGTTTCTCCAGCAAGAGGAGCAGCAATGTTTTTAATGTCAGTATCTGTTTTTGTCTCGTCAACTGTCTGTTTTCCACGAATTTTAAATTTCAGAGTGCTGGATGCTGATTTTGTTTCTTCAGCAAGTGCGATAGCAATGTTTTTCATATCAGAATCTGTTTTTGTCTCGTCAACTGTCTTTTTCCCACCAATTTGAAATTTCAGAGTACTGGATGCTGATTTTGTTTCTTCAGCAAGAGGTGCAGCAATGTTTTTCATATCAGAATCTGTTTTTGTCTCGTCAACTGTCTGTTTCCCACCAATTTGAAATTTCAAAGTACTGGATGCTGATTTTGTTTCTTCAGCAAGAGGAGCAGCAATGTTTTTCATATCAGAATCTGTTTTTGTCTCGTCAACTGTCTTTTTCCCACCAATTTGAAATTTCAGAGTACTGAATGCTGATTTTGTTTCTTCAGCAAGAGGTGCAGCAATGTTTTTCATATCAGAATCTGTTTTTGTCTCGTCAACTGTCTGTTTCCCACCAATTTGAAATTTCAGAGTACTGGATGCTGATTTTGTTTCTTCAGCAAGAGGAGCAGCAATGTTTTTAATGTCAGTATCTGTTTTTGTCTCGTCAACTGTCTGTTTTCCACGAATTTGAAATTTCAGAGTGCTGGATGTTAATTTTGTTTCAGAATCAGAATCTGTTTTTGTTTCGTCACCTGTCTTTTTTCCACCAAATTGAAATTTCAGAGTGCTGAATGCTGATTTTGTTTCTCCAGCAAGAGGAGCAGCAATGTTTTTAATGTCAGTATCTGTTTTTGTCTCGTCACCTGTCTGTTTTCCACCATTTTGAAATTTCAGAGTGCTGGATGCTGATTTTGTTTCTTCAGCAAGTGGGACAGCAATGTTTTTCATATCAGAAACTGTTTTTGTCTTGTCAATTTTTTTGTC
>NW_008708752.1:588920-589541 GCF_000327385.1 Lottia gigantea | reverse complement strand
TTGTTGTGGTTTCCTCAGTCCTTTGAGATGCAGATGAATCCCCCTTTTTAGTGTCGAGACCTTGACCCTTAGTATGATCAATTGTCTTTTTCCCACCAAATTGAAAGTTTGAAGTTTTAATGGTTGTGGTTTCCTCAGTCCTTTGAGATGCAGATGAATCCCCCTTTATAGTGTCAAGACCTAGACCCTTAGTATCGTCAACAGTCTTTTTCCCACCAAATTGAAATTTTGAAGTTTTAATTGTTGAAGTTTCCTCAGTCACCTGGGATGCAGATGAATCCCCCTTTTTAGTGTCAAGACCTTGACCCTTAGTATCGTCAACTGTCTTTTTCCCACCAAATTGAAATTTTGAAGTTTTAATGGTTGTGGTTTCCTCAGTCCTTTGAGATGTAGATGATCCCCCTTTTTAGTGTCGAGACTTTGACCCTTAGTATCGTCAACTGTATTTTTCCCACCAAATTGAAATTTTGAAGTTTTAATGGTTGTGGTTTCCTTAGTCCTTTGAGATGCAGATGAATCCCCCTTTTTAGTGTCAAGACCTAGACCCTTAGTATCGTCAACTATCTTTTTGCCACCAAATTGAATTTCAGAGTGCTGGATGCCGATTTTGTTTCTCCAGCA
>NW_008708752.1:551257-552527 GCF_000327385.1 Lottia gigantea | reverse complement strand
GTGCAAATAGAGCACCTTTTCTAGCTGGGAGCTTTCAAAGTACAATTTTTACAGTTCTTTCATATGCTCCATTTTAAAATTAAATTAAAAATTCCATTCTATTAGTCATGGTGAAAACTGGCTAATCTGATATATTGAGATAACTGGTGAAGAGTTTAGAGAGAGAGGAAGAATGAGTGATGAGTAAAAGAGATGAAGTAATCTTAGAAGACAAGAAGTTATCTGAGAGAAAGAAATGATGCAAGTCATAATAACGATAAGAAATTCTACTCCACATGTTCCACCTGATACTGCCAGGAACCAAGATAATGCCATAAAGGTCACGTTTCTAGACATACCAAAAAAAATGTCAAGATAATATACCGAAATGTAAAATTTAGTTATTGAGGTTCTGCACTTTCTCTTGAAAATGTCAAAGAAAATATGATTACTCGTTGGTACAAATGCTGGACAGCGAATGACGATCGTCACAACATTCGCTGAAATTTAGGAAGAGCTTTGTAAAGAGGTGGCGAATGACTTGTGAACGTTACAAATTTGTTACCAACCCTTACGAAGATACGGCAAATGTTACAAATTTGTTACCAAACATTACGAAGTCACGGCGAATGTTACGTATTTGTTACCAAACCTTACGAAGAAACAGCAGATGTTATGAATTTGTTACCAACCCTTACGAAGACACTGCAAATATTACGAATTTGTTACTAACCCTTACGAAGACACAGCGAATGTTACGAATTTGTTACAAACCCTTACGAAGACACTGCGAATGTTACGAATTTGTTACCAACCCTTACGAAGACACGGCAAATGTTACGAATTTGTTACCAACCCTTACGAAGACACGGCGAATGTTACGAATTTGTTACAAACCCTTACGAAGACACGGCAAATGTTACGAATTTGAGCGATTGTCAAATATTTCCATACATAGGCACATTCTCGCTAGCATATTCGCCAGACAAATATAGAATGAAAACTCATTGAAGATAAATTTTATAAATAAGTTTTAAGAAATTTTAATGATGCTCCATCCTTATCAATAAAGATATCAATACATCATATTCAATTTTCTCACAAAATGGTCATGAATACTATGCATTAAATTAAACTGTATTCAGTGAACCTTTACCTTGATCAGCCATATCTAAATAACAAAAAGACCATTTTTCTTTTTATGAATTTGAATGGGTTCTGTCTGAGTCATGAAGGTTTAATAGATATGTTTATTATTTGTAGTAGCTCATACGTAAATTTGAACCATTGA
>NW_008708752.1:534924-536533 GCF_000327385.1 Lottia gigantea | reverse complement strand
AGAAATATACAGCAGATTGATTTGAAATCTACAACTGAGACATTTTTAATTGCTACCGAATTTAAATCAAAATTTAACATGATTAGCCAAAACCGAAATTTGGTGGGATAAATTGTTAATCAAACTTTTCGATCAAAAATGAACTCTAGTAATTAAATAGATGCCTAAAAACTTGATTCAATTTGAGCTTAGCTCCATCATAATCATTACTGCCATAGGCATTGCTGGAGAGTAACAACTGAGTTTAAAATTTGGAACATTCATTTACCTATTCAAATACTTCATTTAAATTTCAATGAAGATAATGATTGTCATCTCTGTATTTACTGATGTGTAAATTCATTTATTGACCTTAATGCATTTGTTATCACTTGTATAGACAGTATAGGAGAACTTTTAAAAGAATTGAATATTAATTGAATATAAAATGAATAACAAAGGAATAAAATATTCATAAAAATCCGATAACAATAGACAGCAAATCATTGTTTCAGAAAAAAAAGAATAAATAAAATATATATTTAATATATAATACAAGACAGAAATCAATATGGCTGCCCTACATTAAAATCACTAATCCTTAAAACTTTTTACTTTTATTAAATATTTTAATATTCAATCTATTCACGGACCTTAGAGAAAATGACTGTCAAGTATTGTATTTTTGGTCGGTCTTTGATTCAATTTCAGGAGGATAAGCATTGCAAATCTCATAGAGCATTATTAGCAGGCCAGACCAATAGACTTTCCATCTTAACAATGGTCAAGGTATTATGTCTTCACCTTAAGATAAGATCTTATACCTTGACCATTGTTAAGATTGACTTTTAAAAATGTTCCTAAATTGCGAAACCAGGCCATCTTGATTACACAATCAATTTACCTTTAGTGACAAGATATGCCCAGTGCTGTATCAAAGGTTTGATGCCATCTGACTCATACACATTTTATAAATCAAGGTGTAAAAAAATCAAGCAATATATCATATTGGTTTTCACAAAGCATTAAGCATATCAAAAAAACATTACACGAACCTATAAATAGACCATGATCTTATACAAAATGGATAAAAATAAAATGTCTTAACTTAATGACAAGATATGCTCAGTGCTGTATCAAAGGTTTAATTCCATCTGACTCCTACACATTTTATAAATCAAGAACAGGTGTAAAAAATCCACCATGATATTGCTTATATTAACAGACATTTTAAAAAAAAATTACCAAAATGTTAAATCCTGTCTTTTGTCATGTATGGGCTACATTGGCACCAGCAGAAAAGTCATTTAGGCTACTTGGTAACTACATTTGCTGGCATTAAGTTCTATGTGCCTTCACAACAAAGGATATGACAGGCAAATATGATATAAAGTCATCAATATTATTGTATATTAATGAAACTATAAAATTCTTTTTCATCAAAGTGAAAATCAATTGGATGTCTAGTAATGTAAACACTTTACCCAGTAACCAAGGCTGTTTTCTCTGACTTGAGACAATGGCAATATCAGTAATGGCTGGGATCTAGTCTAGATTTAAATCGTTGATTGTTCTAAACCAAGCATCACCTTTATGACTGATGACTAATCAGTAGTTCAATGCCTTTTCA
>NW_008708752.1:452868-534874 GCF_000327385.1 Lottia gigantea | reverse complement strand
TTTCTCCAGTCACCTGAGATGCAGATGAATCACTCTTTTTAGTTTCAAGACCTTGACCCTTAGTATCATCAACAGTCTTTTTCCCACCAAATTGAAATTTTGAAGTTCTAGTTGTTGTGGGTTCCTCAGTCATTTGAGATGCAGATGAATCCCTCTTTTTAGTGTCAAGACCTTGACCCTTAGTATAGTCAACTGTCTTTTGCCCACCAAATTGAAATTTTGAAGTTCTAGTTGTGGTTGTGTCCTCAGTCCTTTGCGATGCAGATGAATCCCTCTTTTTAGTGTCAAGACCTTGAACCTTGGTATCGTCAACTGTCTTTTTCCCACCAAATTGAAATTTTGAAGTTCTAGTTGTTGTTGTGTCCTCAGTCCTTTGAGATGCAGATGAATCCCCCTTTTTAGTGTCAAGACCTAGACCCTTAGTATCATCAACTGTTTTTTTCCCACCAAATTGAAATTTTGAAGTTCTAGTTGTTATGGTGTCCTCAGTCCTTTGAGATGCAGATGAATCCCTCTTTTTAGTGTCAAGACCTTGACCCTTAGTATCGTCAACTGTCTTTTGCCCACCAAATTGAAATTTTGAAGTTCTAGTTGTGGTTGTGTCCTCAGTCCTTTGCGATGCAGATGAATCCCTCTTTTTAGTGTCAAGACCTTGAACCTTAGTATCGTCAACTGTCTTTTTCCCACCAAATTGAAATTTTGAAGTTCTAGTTGTTGTTGTGTCCTCAGTCCTTTGAGATGCAGATGAATCCCCCTTTTTAGTGTCAAGACCTAGACCCTTAGTATCGTCAACTGTTTTTTTCCCACCAAATTGAAATTTTGAAGTTCTAGTTGTTATGGTGTCCTCAGTCCTTTGAGATGCAGATGAATCCCTCTTTTTAGTGTCAAGACCTTGACCCTTAGCATCGTCAACTGTCTTTTTCCCACCAAATTGAAATTTTGAAGTTCTACTTGTTGTGGGTTCCTCAGTCCTTTGAGATGCAGATGAATGCCCCTTTTTAGTGTCAAGACCTTGAACCTTAGTATCGTCAACTGTCTTTTTCCCACCAAATTGAAATTTTGAAGTTTTTGTTGTTGTGGTTTCCTCAGTCCTTTGAGATGTAGATGAAACCCCCTTTTTAGTGTCGAGACCTTGACCCTTAATATCGTCAACAGTCTTTTTCCCACCAAATTGAAATTTTGAAGTTTTTGATGTTGTGGTTTCCTCAGTCCTTTGAGATGCAGATGAATCCCCCTTTTTAGTGTCGAGACCTTGACCCTTAGTATGATCAATTGTCTTTTTCCCACCAAATTGAAATTTTGAAGTTTTAATGGTTGTGGTTTCCTCAGTCCTTTGAGATGCAGATGAATCCCCCTTTTTAGTGTCAAGACCTAGACCCTTAGTATCGTCAACAGTCTTTTTCCCACCAAATTGAAATTTTGAAGTTTTAATTGTTGAAGTTTCCTCAGTCACCTGGGATGCAGATGAATCCCCCTTTTTAGTGTCAAGACCTTGACCCTTAGTATCGTCAACTGTCTTTTTCCCACCAAATTGAAATTTTGAAGTTTTAATGGTTGTGGTTTCCTCAGTCCTTTGAGATGTAGATGAATCCCCCTTTTTAGTGTCGAGACTTTGACCCTTAGTATCGTCAACTGTATTTTTCCCACCAAATTGAAATTTTGAAGTTTTAATGGTTGTGGTTTCCTTAGTCCTTTGAGATGCAGATGAATCCCCCTTTTTAGTGTCAAGACCTAGACCCTTAGTATCGTCAACTATCTTTTTGCCACCAAATTGAAATTTCAGAGTGCTGGATGCCGATTTTGTTTCTCCAGCAAGAGGAGCAGCAGTGTTTTTCATGTCAGTATCTGTTTTTGTCTCGTCAACTGTCTTTTTCCCACCAATTTGAAATTTCAGAGTGCTGGATGCTGATTTTGTTTCTTCAGCAAGAGGAGCAGCAATGTTTTTCATATCAGAATCTGTTTTTGTCTCGTCAACTGTCTTTTTCCCACCAATTTGAAATTTCAGAGTGCTGGATGCTGATTTTGTTTCTCCAGCAAGAGGAGCAGCAATGTTTTTCATGTCAGAATCTGTTTTTGTCTCTTCAACTGTCTGTTTTCCACCAATTTGAAATTTCAGAGTGCTGGATGCTGATTTTGTTTCTTCAGCAAGAGGGGTAGCAATGTTTTTAATGTCAGTATCTGTTTTTGTCTCGTCAACTGTCTGTTTTCCACCAATTTGAAATTTCAGAGTGCTGGATGCTGATTTTGTTTCTTCAAGAAGAGGGGTAGAAATGTTTTTCATGTCAGAAACTGTTTTCGTCTCGTCAATTTTTTTGTCTCCCTCAAATTGAAATTTTGAAGATTTCGTTGCTGCGGTTTCCCCAGTCACCTGAGATGCAGATGAATCGCTCTTTTTAGTGTCAAGACCTTGACCCTTAGTATCGTCAACAGTCTCTGTCCCACCAAATTGAAATTTTGAAGTTCTAGTTATTGTGCTGTCCTCAGTCCTTTGAGATGCAGATGAATCCCTCTTTTTAGTGTCGAGACCTTGACATTTAGTATCGTCAACTGTCTTTTTCCCACCAAATTGAAATTTTGAAGTTCTAGTTGTTGTGGTGTCCTCAGTCTTTTGAGATGCAGATGAATCCCCCTTTTTAGTGTCAAGACCTTGACCCTTAGTATCGTCAACTGTCTTTTTCCCACCAAATTGAAATTTTGAAGTTTTAATGGTTGTGGTTTCCTCAGTCCTTTGAGATGTAGATGAATCCCCCTTTCTACCGTCAAGACCTTGACCCTTAGTATAATCAACTGTCTTTTTCCCACTAAATAGAAATGTTGAAGATTTTGTTCTTGAGGTTTCCTCAGTCGCTGGGGATGCAAATGAATCCCACTCTTTAGTGTCTAGACCTTGACTCTTAGTATCATCAATTGTCTTTTTCCCACCAAATTGAAATTTTGAAGTTCTGGTTTCTGTGGTTTCCTCAGTCCTTTGAGATGCAGATGAATGCCCCTTTTTAGTGTCAAGACCTTGATCCTTAGTATTGTCAACAGTCTTTTTCCCACCAAATTGAAATTTTGAAGTTCTAGTTGTTGTGGTTTCCTCAGTCCTTTGAGATGCAGATGAATCCCTCTTTTTAGTGTCAAGACCTTGACCCTCACTATTGTCAACTGTCTTTTTCCCACCAAATTGAAATTTTGAAGTTTTTGTTGTTGTGGTTTCCCCCCCAGTCACCTGAGATGCAGATGAATCCCCCTTTTTAGTGTCGAGACCTTGACCCTTAGTATCATTAACTGTCTTTTTCCCACCAAATTGAAATTTTGAAGTTCTAGTTGTTGTGGAGTCCTCAGTCATTTGAGATTCAGATGAATCCCCCTTTTTAGTGTCAAGACCTTGACCCTTAGTATCGTCAACTGTCTTTTTCCCACCAAATTGAAATTTTGAAGTTCTAGTTGTTGTGGTGTCCTCAGTCCTTTGAGATGCAGATATTTCCCCCTTTTTAGTGTCAAGACCTTGACCCTTAGTATTGTCAACTGTCTTTTTCCCACCAAATTGAAATTTTGAAGTTCTAGTTGTTGTGGAGTCCTCAGTCATTTGAGATTCAGATGAATCCCCCTTTTTAGTGTCAAGACCTTGACCCTTAGTATCGTCAACTGTCTTTTTCCCACCAAATTGAAATTTTGAAGTTTTTGTTGTTGTGGTTTCCCCCCCAGTCACCTGAGATGCAGATGAATCCCCCTTTTTAGTGTCGAGACCTTGACCCTTAGTATCGTCAACTGTCTTTTTCCCACCAAATTGAAATTTTGAAGTTCTAGTTGTTGTGGTGTCCTCAGTCCTTTGAGATGCAGATATTTCCCCCTTTTTAGTGTCAAGACCTTGACCCTTACTATCGTCAACTGACTTTTTCCCACGAATTTGAAATTTCAAAGCGTCAGAGGATTTTGACCCCTCAGTCTTTTTGTTCAGAGAGGATGCAGCATCCCAATATTTTAGATTATTATCCATTTTCTTATGTCCACTAACTTGCAACTTCAAAGTTTCATTTGATTTCGAATCCTCATTTGTTTTAAGAGTATCAACTTTTTTTGAATCAAATACCTGGCTTTTCATATCACCTATTTTCTTTTTCCCGCCAATCTCAAATTTCATAGTATCCCTGGATTTAGTCTCCTCACTAGACTTGGAAAGTAAATGGTCAACCTTTCTTGTATCAGACGCCTGTTTTTTCCCATCCAATTTGCTATCAGTTTGAAATTTTAAAGTCCCAGCTGACTTTGATTTTGGATCTGAAACTTCATTTAAATCTTTCTTTCCCCCAAGCTGAATTTTCAATGTTTCAGTCGACTTTGTTTCTTCAGTTTTCTTCGGTCCTAAGAATTCGGTTTTCTTGATTTCTGAAGATTTCTTAGAACCTGGTGTTTCAAATGTGAGTTTAGTAGTAGTTTTCAAAGATTCAGGGGTTTTGATTTCTTGTTTTGTTTTGGTTTCTTCGGTTCGTTTTCCATCAGTGACTTGAATCTTTGAGGACTGTTCAAATTTTTTAGATTCCTCGAATCTCTTAGATGTTGGCATATCAATACTAAAAGATTTAGATGATGCTTTAACCTCAGGTGTTTTGGAATCTTTGATTAATTTGGCATCTTGAAACTTTTTAGCACCAAAGCCTCCTTCAACAGACTTGGTTTCCTTTATAGTTTTCATCCCTCCTTTCAATTCAGTGACAGTTTTGGTTTGGGAAATTTTTGGACTTCCACTTCCGGTCGATTCACTTTTTATACGAGTTTCTGTGATCCTTTGGGAACTAGTTCCTGGTGATGACATCACATCTGAAAATGTCCTAGTCTCCTGAAATGTCTTTGACTGTGATGTTTTCAAAGGTTTCAATGTAAATCCTGGAAAATTTGACATTTTGTATCCAAGCACAAGTGTACACACAAAGAAAGGAGGAATTACTGGCACTATAAAGAGTCCACTAGACTAAAACTACATGTAGCTGGTACCGAAATGATGGTGTATACTAATGACATGGAGGGTTGACTGATTGTCAGAATGTCTGTAAACAAACATTTGTGTCGGTGCCAAATCATTTGATTCACTTATGATAGGAATACCAAGCTACATGATGTTTTCTTAGACGTTGATCACAGAAACTCATTTCCTCACTCATGCATTTTTAGTTTGTCGTAATTTAGCTTATTAATTACCGTCTTAATTAATTTGAGTTTAACATTTAACTTAGGCATATTAATGAAATTATCAACATAAAAGAAAATGCTTCAAAGAGAATTCCTTTGTATGTACTTAAATACCTATCTAAGATGAATCTACTTAAGTTAATTATGGATAGCTTGAATTTTAGTTTTGGATTAGGCTAATGTGCCTCATCTTATCTATTTTAAGCAAACTTATTAACAAAATTTTTGAAAATGTATTTTGTAATAGGCATCTGCATTTTAAAGATGGCAAATATATCAGTAATTTGGCATCTACTGTAACTTCTAACCAGAACACAATGTACAATTCAATACATTTGACATTATTGTTCTTAGATGTGTTTACATTTGGCAAAATTTCAGCAAAAACATTTACACCCTTCATAAATTTATTACATATCGCAAGACTTGGGATAAATAATAAGTGTCTAGAATATGATGCGTATGAAATAGTGATTAGATGAAATTATTAATTATCCACAGCTCATGTTAGTTTTAGTTTCTGTAATGTTATAGGACCAACAACAGAGGCTAAACGTTATATAAAGTAGCCAAAAGAGGATAAATATGAAATTGGAATCAACAAAACGATTGAGAAGGAGTTTTTAAACATGGATAGTATTTTAGAAAAGCAGGTAAGTTAATATCATACTTTTAATATATTAAAAGTTATATACTGCTTATATGGTGCAAAACTTTAGAAAAGTTTTCAAAATAAAAATTGTTCATGCAAATAACTAGTATTTCAAAGCAATATGTAGAATTTTAAATGAAATTTTAACATAAAATACTGCATTCAGAACATCATGCACAAAATCATCTATAAAGTTCTAAAAGTTAAAATCAATGACATGAACAACATCAAAATGAGTTTGACTGAAAATAAAAACACACTAGAAATTTTTTGTGGTCTGAAGTCAGTACAGAGAGTTGTCTCCCTTTAATCAGCAGACTTTGGTATTATTTGCTGCAGATTTGTTTCTATTGCTTCATGCTTGCCATACAAGAATGAAATCCTTGTAAGACATTTGAATTCAATTGCATAATTTCCATTACAATACCAGTTTCATGGAAAGAAAGGTCAAAAGTCAAGAATCCTTGAGTAATTTTGTTTTTCTAGGATTGAACAAATTATGAATAAAGTTGAAATCATGCAACAATAGCTAAAAATAATGGTTAATATTAGAAGCAAAGCAATTTAAATGATAATAAAATGAAAACTATAAAACAAGTATAAGGCCTAGGCTACATGAGTGAGAACACTGATATATTTTCAGGCATAATGAAATAAAATTGAAAGCGCTTTGATGAGCACTACAAATTCAACATATTACTATGAGAGCTATGTTTTTTCACTTAACACTTTTGAACATGAACCCAGATACTTTGAAAAGAGCCAAAATTTGCTGACATTCAAAAGACTCAAAGCTGAGCACCCTGTGTACTCCAAGCAAGTACCCAACTTTATTTTCAAGAAATTTAAACATGTGATTAGTTTATGTTTTCGCCCAAAACTATATGTCAGAATATACTAAATTTTTCAATTTTTCCTCATGCCCCTCACACAGCACTAACACATTTTGAATCTCAGCTACCAAATACCCAAATTAGCTGGAGAAGTTTGCAGCCAAACGCTTTGAATTTTTTTCTGATATGCCTGTCGTTACTCACTATATGATCTATACTGTCTGTAGAATCTAACCAATCAGGGCTAGGAATGGTATTAGATGCAGGAGAGAGAGATATATAGCTACTAGACTTATACACCACCTTGATCAAAATATAACAGTTAATAATAAATAACATGCTACAATCTACGCCAGTCCTGTAAACAAATATTAGTAAACAACCATGCACTGAAATTCTAATGTCAGTAATGATTAGTAAGAACCAAAATTCAAGGATAAGCAAACTACTGAAGCACATTCTCTTTTGAGAATTCGGTATTACTTAAATGTACACTACTCTTAGGATGAGCAAAAATTCTAATTTTTAAACTTGGTTAAAATGAGTCTTTGTTTATCAGTGGCCTTACTTGGTGTCATAACAATACAACAGAATCCTTCTATAATCCAATAAATCCATAAAACTAAGTAATAATTTATTAAACTTATACCCCTTTCGCACTTTATTTTTATTAACACATCATGTCACGTGACAAAACATTAAAAACAAATATGGACGCTGGCAATTATAATTGGGGCATCGACGAAATTCGCTGCATGCTCGCTGTCTGGGGCGATACTAAAATTCAAGATGAATTAGATGGCATGAAAAGGAATAAACATGTTTTTTCAACTATTGCCAACTCGTTCAGATTAATAATGCCAGCTCTCATCCACCATTCCGACCTAAGTTGCACCCACAGTTGATGGGACTGAAATTCCTTGTTTATAAATAAAAAATATGAAAATAAAAACAAAAGCATTTTCTGTTTCCTCTTCTGATATATATTCATTCTTTTCCTAGACAATTCGTGTACTTTATTCATCCCGTCAAATATCATTATAACGTCTCCCCCAACAGGAGCCATTTTGAAGTGCTTATACACGTGACACCCCACGTGATAAACTTATCCGGATAACTTCTTGTTTGGTTTCACACTGCCACTTATCTGGATCGTATCCAGACGAAATCCACCTCTTGAGGTAGATTTTGCTATCTGGATAACTTCTGGTTATAACAGAATAAGTTTTTTTGCCAGTGCAAAAGCAACCGAAAGTTATTCGGATAGAATTCGATAGAACCGAATTACTTTTGCAGTGCCAAAGGGGTATAAGTAATTTTGAAACAGGCTTAGACACAAGTTTCAATAATAACTGAGTTTAATAGATATATCGTCTTTTATAGAGATTCTATTCCAACTGATGAATATATACTTGTGTGCACCAAGTTTGAGATTTGTCCATTCTAAGAGGTAATATCCTTCTAATATGAGGTTTCCAAAAAAGTCAGACCAACTTGAGTTTGACTTTCTAAATGTACCAAGGTTCAATTTAAATTGAAAAAAATTTATCACATCAAATTTCAATTCTGGATAATTAAGTTAAATTTTGATTTGCATTTCATAAAATTTGAGTGGCAATTCAAAATATTCTAGTTGTAGACTTCAGGTCGATCTTGTTAGTTAAAGAGATAGAGATAGATTTTTATTTTCATAGTAAAAGTTGCAATGCAATAATGGTAAAACTGAAAGGTGCATGCATATTGCATAAACACCTTTTTTTTTTATCAAGATGCTTTGCAAACCAAGTATCCTAACTTAAGACTAAATAGCAAAATATTCTATATGCTTCATGGATACTTTCTCTTTGCATTTATTCTGATCAATAAATTTTGTAACAAGGATAATATTTTATGGCAGTCATTATTTGATTATCTGAATCTATCTGTGTATTAATGGCCAATTTATCTGGACAATATAGCTTTACCCATCATCTCTTATAAGGTTTTATCTTTTTGAATAGATTATTTAAAATTAAAACTGCTAATACTGACTGCTAGGCTGTTAAGCAAGATTAGCTGTTCACACCTGAGATACAACTTCAACTAGATTCTTACATTTTTTGGTAAAACTTTACTTTTTAATATTTATGCAAATGTAAATAGCAGCTTCAAATTAAAATCCAAAATTAAAAATCAGCAAAAGAGTTCAAAGTTACCTGGTCATTTTCTTCCACATGAACATCTATCGTCCACATTTTCAAAAAATAAGACAGATACAGACAGAAATATAATGTTATTAATCCGGCTTCACACCCTAAAAGCTTGTTAAATCCTAGTTGAAAGATATTATTGTTCTAACACAGGAAATGGATTCTTATCTTTTTAATTTGAATTAAACCGTAGTTACCTGTATGTTGGCCTTAATACAACAATAGGGCAGGAAAATATTTCTTGGCGTAGGGTTTTTTATTCTAAACCCTGAATTTTTTATTGGATCAATATGTCTTTTAAGGGTTAGCAAAGCCAGTTCCTCAACTCAACTGTAGTTATATTATAATGAGCTATGTCAATTCATCCACTTTAGAATTGTTATCCAAGAAATAGGTAATCTTATTACTAAGGCTTATATGTGAACCGGTCATATCTGTGCTAGATGACTTTTAATATCTGAACATACATGCATCATACTGACCATATTCCTATGGTCATCAAGTTAAAAACATCTATTGTATTATTAAGATAAATAAGGTATTCCAATTTAATTGTTTACAATGTGTTACTGATTAGATTTATTTTATTTTAACAATTAAAATAGTTTCATTTGTTGCAAGAAGGTGTATTTATCTAAATAGGATTTCTATGTTCAGTAAATTGAACTTATTATTACTAAGTTTAAATTACTCAATTGAATAAAATTGTACTTGTTACTAAGTCATTCAGTTGAGCTTGGTTAAAATTTGATTAAATTGTATTTGTTTTTAATTTGATTAAATTGAATTTGTTTTTAATTTGATTAAATTGTATTTGTTTTCAATTTGATTAAATTGTATTTGTTTTTAATTTAATTAATTTGCATTTGTTAATATTGTTGCGTTATTAACTATATTTCCTAAACATACAGGGAATAAATTGTGTATGTTGTAATCATTTCTTATTCTGCTTTAAAAAATCCCATCATTCATTATTCAGTAGTGAAAATTGCATTTGTCGTTAGTTGTGGTTAAAAAAGGAATCATTAAGAAAATGATATTGTGGTGGAAAGAAAATGAAGAATAAAACAAAATTGAGAAAATATCAAGGGATCAATTATCTAAATTTTCCACATAGCCTGAAGAACCATTCCAAAGTTAATGAATGTCTGAAAACCTGAGAATGACTTTAGTGGGAAATTTCAAACGGAAATTGATGGAAGGCAGTGAAGCAATAAATATTGTAAGTTTGAAACGAATGGTATTGTCTGCTAACCTGATTTCTCTATGGTATTACACAAAACTAGTTAATGTTCCAGAAGAATTTTTCAGTCTTTTTATATTACATAAAACATTACATCTCATGGCATGTCTTAATAAATAAACAGATCAGATTTTGTTTTCTATTGGTATAGGGTTTCTTTGGATATTGCATCTAAATTGGTAGATAAATTAGTAGATGTAACATTATCTAATATAAATCAGACTGGCAATAGATTTGAGGACATGGAATTCGTAGTTTCATTAATTCAAAGCCTTTATCTTTGAATTTGGAATTCAGAAAAGAAACAGATGTTTGTTCAAGTCTGGAGATTACAGACTGTGCCAGACCATATATAGCATTAAATTCAAATGGAGAAAGTTAGTACCTTATTTGGTCTTTGTTGTCTGGAATCTGAGTCATTACTGCTAGGTCGCCCTGCCATTCCGTCTGAATCTGTCACACCATTTCCCCATGAATCAGCCTCATTATCACTTTTGTAATAAATATGTCCACAACTGTGCCATTTTTTAGACAGTTTATTGAACGGTCTTGGAGACATTTCCTCTTGCTCTTTTTTGTTAATTTCCCACATTCGAAGCATGTTACGGACACTCGTGGAAGGCTGAGTGACCTCTTCAAGAGGCGTTGCACTACTTATCACTTCGATGTCAACATTTTCAGTTTTATTGTCCACATATTTTGATTGGTTATGTTTGGGACTACTTTTTGTAGGTGAAATGTTTATGGTCTCATCTCTAGAATTCTCAAACATTTTGCGTAAATTACTAATAGGTTCAACTATAATGTCTTCATCAAACTCAGAGTAAGAACTCTCATGGTCCTTCTCATTGAAAGATTTTGAACGATCCTTAGATTGTTTTGATGGAGTATTTTGATTTGAAAGACTTTCATGTAGTGGTGGTTTGGTTTGCACAGGGGTGACATCCTGTTGACGCATATAATGTGGAAGACTAGAAGCTTGAGGTGTGGAAGTTGCAATTATTTGGTCATTCTGGTGGAATTCTTGACTGTCAGTTTCTTGGTGCATATCTACTGAATCCCTGATGATATTTTCTGACATAGTTGCCAAATCATCCACATCCTTTGAGACATTATTGTCCTCTTCAGTATGATTGTCATCAGAGTGAGTATTTTGATGATCTCTTGGTTCATCCATAAATTCTGATGACCTTATGATTTCATCTTGCAGGTTCAGTAATGTGGCCTCATTGTCTTGAAGTTTCATAAACATTTCCATATTCTTTTTCTGAATTTCTTCAAAATCCGCTATTTCTTCATTATTTCCTAGTCCTCCCTCCATGTTTTCTGAAGACTCATTTTGTTTCACTTCTGCTAACTCATTCTTACATTGGTCAATATTTTCATTATTCACAACCTCTTCAACAAAAATATTGTCATAATTTTCTCTATGGACTGATTGATTCATGGTATCATCTTCCGGAATAAAATGACTTTCTGTAGTCCCTGATTCACCGTTGGTTTGATCTTCTGTGCTTTCATCATTTTCTGCGGTGCATGATTGATTCATGGTATTATATTCCGGAATTAGATGACTTTCTGTAGTCTCTGATTCACCGTTGGTTTGATCTTCTGTGCTTTCATCATATTCTGCGGTGAATAATTGGCTTTTGGTCTCATCTTCTGGAATTTGATGGATTTCTGTAGTCCCTGATTCAATGTTGGTAAGTTCCTCTGGGCTTTTATTAGTTTCTGTGGCGTTTGATTCACTGTTGGTTTGATTCTTTGTAATTTCATAGTTTTCAGTGGCAATTGATTCGATATTGATATTATCTTCTGGAATTTCATCATTTTTTGTCACTGATTTGCTGATGGTTTCATCTGGCTCAAAATCAAAATTTTCTGTGATGACTGAGTTGCTATTTGACTCATATTTTGGAGTTTCTTCAAGTTCAAGTACATCATCCTGATTTGTTGTCAAATTTTTTGTCATTAGATCCTCAACTTTCAACTGATCATTTATTGCCAAGTAAGATTCAGTAACTTGATCAGTTTTCTCAATTTCATCAAAGAATTCATCATAAGGATCATGGATATCAGATTTCTCTTGAAAGTTTTCAGTATCAGGACTTTCTACAAGACTGCATTGTTCATTATCTACATGTTCACTATCTAAATGCTCTTTTTCCACATTATCACTACAGATATGTTCATCAAGTAACGAGGAAGACTGTTGTTCACTCTGTAATGTTTCTGTCACAAACTCTTCAATATCTGCAATGTTTTCCAATATATTAGTTTTGGAAAATTCGGAATCTTCATCAATGCGATCTGACTTTGGTGCATCTAGTAGTTCTGATTCCTTGTTTGTTTCAATTGGTTCTGCTGTGTCTCCCCTATATGAAGTATCCTTACCAAAATGATCTGATACCAACGCAGTATCCATGAGCTGTCTTTCTACCAGAGTTCGTTCAGAAATTTGGTTGTCAGGGTTGGTGAAATCAGCTACAGTAAATTCTTTCATTGGTTTGTTTCCTAAAACAATTTCATAATCATTTCCAAAATTCCTCTCGTCCACAACATCTGGTCCATCAAGATTTTCATCAGACATTTTCTGATCATCCAGTTGGTAATCATCTTGTTGAACCTCAACATAACTATCCTCAAGTGTAGAATCCTTATCATCTGGTAAATATTTACCACTTTCAGCCACGTCTGTTGCATCTACACATTCTTCCAGCCAAGAATCCTGATTTTCTTTAAGTGAAGTTTCATTATCATCCTTTTTAAACACTTCCACAAAATCCTTATCATCATTGTCTTGAGTTTGACTATGGGGAGTAATATCAACAAAATCATCACCAAATTGAAACTGGTTGGTTCCATTTTCAGGCAAATCATCTGAAGCAAAAGGAGGTGATATCAAACTCTCATCCTCTTCAATGATTGGTTGTTCACATAATGGCGTCTGGTCAAAATAGCGGTCTTGAATGTCAGTACTTTCATAAATAATACTAGGATTTACCTCATATAAGTCATCCTCAAAGGAATCCTCCTTGACAGCCTTTTTAAGTCCAATTTCTGGAAAGTTTGGTTCATTTTGTAACATTGAAAAAGAGTCATTGCCTAGAAAGTCATTAACATATGAAGTCTGACTTGGAGAGGACACAGAATCCATAATCATTGAATCAGCTTGAGACACTTCTATAATGGATTCCAAATTATTGCCCTCGGAATTAGGACTTTTGAGCTGATCATTAGAAAATGATTCACTAATTTTGCTATCCTCAATAAAGGATCCTTGAGACAAAAATCCACTATCACTTATCACACTGGCAGGACTTTCTTCCTTTTCTGGAGTAACTAAAGACTGATTCTCCAAGTCTAAACTTTTATCATCAAACACATTATTACCAGCAGACATGTTGTTAATCCCAGGCTCTAATGAGTTCGTCTGATCAGAGGAAAACACATCAAAAGAAAAGCTATCATCCATCTTACTTTCCGAATTAGAAAATTCCACTAAAATTGGACTTAGAGTATCGGTCTGTAATGTATTAGATATATCCATACCACTATTCACGCTTTCACCACTAATACTAGACTTCTCCCCTTTACGTGGTTTGCCTTCCGATTCAGATTTCACATTTTTGAAAAATGAATCTAATTTTTTACTTCCTTCATCATTACTGTCACTTTGGAAGTTTAAATCAGATTTGTTCCTAGTTTCAGTTATCACATCATCTGATTTTATTTGAGAACTACTCAACACATTGAAATCAATATTTTCACCGCTAGTATTAATTTGAACATTGTCTTTATTTACCGTTTGGTGGCTAACTGTGGTATATTGAGGTACAGTTGACAATATGGAGGTTGCCGTCTGATTAATATCCATCGTAACACTCGGAGAATTTGGATTTGTATATTCAGTAGATAAATCATTTATTCCGTTAGGTTTGTCTGACATTTTCTCCACACTATTTACGAATTTATTTCCATCAATGTTAATGGGGTCTACACTTGAACCAATTACGGACAATAAGTCGGTTGTTTGAGACTGAGGGTCTGTAATATTGGATTTTAGCTCACTTATTTCATTCAAGACCACTCTTTTTTCACTTGATTCCACATTCTCACCGTCCGTAGATTTGTCACAATTTTTAATCTTTTCATTTTCAGAAACATGTTTTGTAGTCTCTGTTTGATTTGCATCTGTAGCCTTATGTTTTTTAGTCAATCCCTTCAGATAAGATGTTAATTTTGATGAACCGCCTTTTCCTTTACCCTTTCCCTTGGCTTTTGGTTTGGTTTGCGGTTCCGTTTCAAGTGTGGTATCTGGAGAACTGACAGTTTCTGACTGACTTTGATCCTGTTTATTGATTCCACTCATATTGTCACTAGAACTGGTAAGGTTTAAGTGTTCCAAAGAATTTTCAGATTCACTTAGCGTTTTATCCATAGACATGTTAGATGTATTGGAGCTTGCCATATCGTAATTACGATTCATTACATTGTCAATACCAGAGTCTGATGGGTATAATTTACTACTTATTTCAAAATTATCTGTCGCCAGAGTATCTTCTAATTCATCAATACTGTATTTCCTGTCCACAGACGCAATTTCCTCAAAAGTATATAGTATTCCGTTTTTTGTTTGATTTTCTGTCTGTTCAGATGTTGATGTGGCCTCTGCTAAATTTAATTCCATATTTGAAGTGTCATTGAAAATGTTTCTGACCTCAACGTTATTATCGGTCTGAGTCCGATTTTGACTAGATTCAGAAAGACTAGACAAACTCAAGTCTAAACTCTCACATTCACAATGAGTTTCTTCTTTAATTGCACTTTCCCTAATTCCTTTTCTTGCATACTGTACTTGCACAGGTTGGGCATATAATTCCCAAGGGTTCTCAAATCTTGCTGCTACTCCGAGTTCCACAGTATATTTTCCGCAGTCTGGTTGATCTTCATTTTGTTCAATCCCTGGCATGGTTGCTTTCCAATATTTCCTTTGCAGCTTAGTTTCATTTTGAATACATGTTATAGTTTGACGTCTGTTGAAATATTAAATAGCGTGTAGATAGTTTGTGTCTATTCAGTGGACATCACTCTGAATAAAATAAATAAAAACAAATTATCAAAATGCTTGAAACAAAAAAGTTCTTTAGAATTATGTGAAAACATAATTCAAGGATGTTAACTTTATAAAACACATTATGTGACACGTGAAGACAAACTTGGAGGAAACCAAACTAAAACTACTATGAAATACCCCTTACAAAAGTGACTTATTCAAATCCTTACCACAAACATATTATGTTAATATTTTATCTCTATACAACTAAAGAGGATATAAACACAAAAGACCTTTTCAAACATAGCCAATTATATAAATGTGTAACATGGTCAAAGCAATGAGTAAATGCTCTGTATGTTTAATATAGAGCCAAGTGCTTAGCCTGTTAACAAAAGCAGTTATTATGCTCTATTTACTGCCTATAAACTCCAAGTGCTTAGCATGTTGACATTTTTAGTTACTGCCAAATCAAAGATAAAGTGACATATTCAAAATAACAATATCCATTCATTATGAAATTGGCATAATCCACTTAAAGGGATTGTAAAGATTTATCATGTGTGTTGGGGACCCTGATAACATTAAATTGTATACCAATTTTCAATCAGATGTCTGCAATACCACTAAAACCAAGTATTTGATGACATCACTAATCACGAAGGGCATTATTCGATAAAGCATATTTTGAAAGTAGTAACTTCATAAAACATTTAGTTTTAGTAGAATTACAGGAACCACATACATCTGATTAAAAATTAAAAAGTGACAATTGATGATATCAGTGTCCCTGATACACATTAAAGTTTTAAAAAACCTCTTTACAATACCTTTAAAGTCTCAATTAAAGTGTATTGAAGTGGAAAAGTGAATTTCTATTGAGTATATTTACTAGAATGCACAGGTTAAAGGAAGTCTTATATAGGACATAACCATATCAGTAACCAAGATCAAAACTCAATGACAACCCAACTGAATTTGGCCTTCACAAATTAGTTCAACTTAAAGTACTAAACAGTCACTACCAAGATCAAAACACAACTCACGGTACTGTAAGTAGAAATCACTAATTCAATTTATAGGAATTAATCAAGTAATTAACCTTAATGAAGTCTTGATTACTTTTAAACTAAATAAATATCTTCAGACACAGTTCACCAATTACCAAGACAGTTTCACTTGCAATGAAGTTATACTAGTAAGTGAACACACCTAAATAACTTAATACCTATCAATATTCTGTCAATTTATTGCTCATATAGGTTTGTTTTGCCCAGTGAACCCTTGAGGTCATTGCAAATCTTTAACATCAACTCCAAAAAACTATGTTTATTTTTTTGTACTATACTTTACTATAAATGAAGGAAAAAAGGCTTCTAAAGAAATCCATTGAGCTCATCCCTGAATACCTCTTACTGACTCTATTTAAAATCTTCAATAAATTGGCCGCTATCATTGATAATCAAAATGCCATTGTAGGCAAATTTATGAAAATGTTAAAATCAAATATCTAAGCAATTAATATTTCACAAATAACTTGTAACATTCAAGGAATTGTAACTAATTTCCATGTCATTTCCTGTTAATCTCATAATGCATGCACTGAGGGCAAATATAACCAACCGATTGAGATGATCAATACATAGCCTAGATATAATCTCCAATCATTGAAGCAGAACATTGAGATAGGTAAATATAGTCCACTTTCATGTAATAAATGTACATATATAGTTATCAATTTCTCTGATGCATACCAATCACTCACAATCATATAACCTAGACAACATAGTTATTCATATAACCTAGACTGTTATAACTTAATTTCAGATGTAACTTCATTAATATTTCTGATGGATGGAAGTAGAGAATCATGTTCGTGTAACACAGACAACAGCATTCTAACTTAATTTAAGATAAATACATCAATAATTCAGATGTGAATAATATCATTTTTATCAATTTTTATAACATTACAGTCACTTTGGTATAACCAAGGCCACATCATTATAATCTTTTTCAGGATATTTCAACAGTGTCAACTACTTCTGTATGTTCCATTTGCCAGTCATAAGAAACTCAACTAAAAATTCTTATTACTGACATATAACCTACACAAGATATTCCAATATAATCTACTAAAGATATTCCAATTAATGACATATAACCTACACAAGATATTCCAATATAACCTACACAAGATATTCCAATATAACCTACACAAGATATTCCAATTACTGACATATAACCTACACAAGATATTCCAATATAATCTACTAAAGATATTCCAATTACTGACATATAACCTACACAAGATATTCCAATATAACCTACACAAGATATTCCAATATAACCTACACAAGATATTCCAATTACTGACATATAACCTACACAAGATATTCCAATATAATCTACTAAAGATATTCCAATTACTGACATATAACCTACACAAGATATTCCAATATAACCTACACAAGATATTCCAATATAACCTACACAAGATATTCCAATTACTGACATATAACCTACACAAGATATTCAAATTGCCAGTTTAACCTAAACTAGATTCTATTTATCTGCTGGTATAACTTTGCATAACCTGGGCAAGAAGACCCTTTAACCTGCTTGTCACTTCTGTATAACCTACTAAGAGAAATCACTATACGTACTGATCATTTCGTATAACCTAGAGTAGATTCCCTATAACCTGCCTGTCTCTTTCGTATATCCCACTGAGAGTAGAATCCCTATAACCTGCCTGTTGCTTTCGTATAACCTTTGACAGAAATTTTAATGAGCACTATCTATTATATATAAAGACACTAGACAACAGAATCTACAAATTAGCACGGCTAGAGCCAGGGTGATAGAAGAATGGTTTCATTACTAATTAAAAGATTTGTTTATAAATAAATGATACAGGAATCAAGGTCATGGTGTACATGAGATAAGAATGTCTAATTAGTCAACATCAGTGTAGAACCAAACACTCAATATTTCTTTGAATCCCAATACAAGACAAGCAATACAAAATGATGTTTTAGCTTACTTTGCTGTCCCGATTCCAGAGAGCTAATCAACATTATTTTATACAAACAAGGTTCTGTTTCAGACATATCATTATGTGTTCAATACAAGTAAGTCTTGAAGGAAAAATATTCAGATAGGAACACTACATTCACTATTTTCAGTAAACTTTCAAAACACCATTTCATAATTTGAAGTATCTATTTCAACAAGAAGAAAGCTTACTTAAATCTTGAGTCAATTAATGCTTCAAACACCACAAATGAATTACCATTATATAGATATAAAAATACTGTACATTTCCTTAAATGATATAATCAAAATTATTCAATGCCTGACTACAGAATAATTCAGCAATACAACAATACAGTACCTCACCATTGTCAAAGAAGAATACTCAACAGGGACTTCCTCACAAATTGAATCATCTTCAACTGAAACTTGCAGTAATGTAATTTGAACTGGAGATGTGATTAGAATAAACAATAAGAAACACCTACCCTAGGCCATGTCACTGACAGATGTTATATAACACTCTATTGTCCTTTTAAAATAGCAAGAACACATCTTGAACACACAATGTCACATGACATTTTCACTTTAGTCTTTCCTTCAGTGTTTCAAGAAAATGACATCAAAGAGTAGAACTCTTCATTAAAGAAGTTAAAAAAAACTTTTCACTTTCATTGTTGCTATCAATTTTCAAAATTCTTTGAATAATGCATCAAGATTCAAAGTAACACAATGATGAAAATCGCTATTTGATTCAGTAAATTCTTATTCTCCCTTCAAAATTCACCAATAAAGGGGGTGTTTTCATTTTCCTCTTATAAACATTTAAACTGATTAGAGTTGAAATAGGGTCATCAATGATTAGAAACGTGAATATGAGATAAGATAGCTAGCAATATCATTTTCAAGGTACAGGGGGTGTCACTGCATTTAATTACAAACAGGGCTAATTAGATATGCAAATCACTGTACTTAAACTCATTAATTTAATATGTCATTAGCCAAAACTGATATACTGAATAAATATAACAAACCAATTATCATCTGATGACAAATTTTTTTTTAAAGTTATTTCTGAATCAAAGGAACAACATACATCCAATGAGACAGATGATGCAAATAGTCTCTCGGATCACAAAATCTTTCAAAAACTTTGTTTAATCCTTTTAACCAAACCACATTTTGTGCAAAATAGTTCACTATAGAGAGATCTTCAAATTTACCACTGCTAAAAATAAGCCACACATATGAATCCCTCAATTATATCCTCTTCAAATTATTTACCAGTACATAGCAAATTCAAGCTTTACTCTCCCAGAAACACCTAATTTCATGGTCCTAAATTTTGGAACCAGCTACTAGTAAACAGTTTCAAGGCATTGAAATATATTGATAATTGATAACATTGATTTTATAAATTATAAATAACTTGTAAACTAAAGTGATAAATTTGAGATAATGATATAAGGATATTAAAATGACACACCTTATAAACCTGTTATAGATACATCCTATCACGACATTGAACATAACATGATAGCAATATTAGTAATCGTGATATTTTACAGATTCTCACTTAAAGTTAGTATTAAAAAAATATCAAACACATCAATATTAAAAATCAACACTTTCTGGCAATTTCAGTTTTCATTACAAAAGCAATTAAACAGAAACTGTTGCTGTCCATCAATAGGTAGGACATCATACAAGTTTGAAAGAAAGGCTTGGTCTACCATATCACAGTAATGAATGGTAGTTCAAACATCTGTGGCTGGTTGTTCAGGACTACAAGAGTTTGTAAGCAAATGAATGACCAGGGAGGAAATCATTTTGACAAATATTGGTATGACAGATTTTAATACTTGAACAAGAAAAAGAAATTTGCAAGACTTCTATAAAGGCAGCGCTCTGTAACTACCAACTGCCTGATGTTGTTAATAATTTTCATAACCTTCAAGTAACAATTCAGTCACTTTCCTCCAAAGATCTTGACATTTCATACCTAATGATAATAGACAGCTAACAGTTCTGTTTGTCTGACCTCTATGCGTCAATAACAATTTATATTTCATAGTTGATCACTAGAAGTAATGAAGTCATCTTTATTTATTACTTATTGTCTACAGACCAAGTTGACAAATTATATATATGACCTTGAACTGCCAACTTTCAAAACATAAGCAGACTTCAAATGACATTTATCACACATTTGGATTTAGCACTATCTTTAAAGATTCTCCAAGAGCAGTTCAGAGCATTTATTGACCATTAATGTACCATTTCTTAGATTAAGTCAATAAACAAGTGACAAGGAATACAGTTACCCTTAAAAATCCAAAATCCATGACATGAAATTAGTCATCCTGTTTCATACCACCAAGGTAACCAATTGAAAATAACACAGTAATATCTTTTAGTTGCATGTAAAACCTGTTTCAAAATCATCAAACCACAACAAATTAGATGAGAAATTATCTAGTAAAATTAAAGTGAATTTCTGAATCTGAATCCAAACCAACGATACATAATTTTACTTATATGTAAGCACACATCACCATTACTATCTTTCTGCTGTCAAGATCATCAAGTCAATAATCACCTCCTATTATACTCAAATATATGGTTTACCTTGAAATTGATAACATCCAAGGAAGATTGAAATGGGGTAAACAAGTTGCAGCTCACACCTTCAAGTTGTTCACGATGTCAAAGTGTACATAACTTGTGGTGTCAAACCTTTCACAAAATTACCAATAATCTTATAATCTTTAAACACACAACAATCATTCTAAACCAATCAAACTAACGACTGCAGGCAAATCTCACTTTAAAACTGTTCAATTTATCTTCTATCTACTTGAGTTTAAACTTCATTTTAATCTGAATGACAAGTGGAGATGAAACTGATGGTATTTAAATTGGACTTGTTCATGAATACTTTAAAGAAAATGACCCAGTTTGTTTTCTGTCTTTAATGATGACCAAATATTCAGATACCAAAAATTGCAAATTACTTACTGGTCCTTTATTACTGCAATTTACATTTGATTCAACAGATTTTTGACATCACCAAATCCACTCTGTCCATATCAACTCAAATTTTTCACTGACATAAAAATTAAATATACCAGAATTATTCTACCATTGGATAACAAGAACAAGTCATATTGTATGGAATTAACAGAGAAAAAACATTCCTCTTCATGTCATCCTTGCAGAATTGTTAACATCTTGATCTCAAAACTTTACCTCACAAAATATTTACAGGATGCAAGTTAGTTGGCCGAGACATAGGCAAATGTACCAATGGTTTAAATGCTTTTTTTGATTTTGTCTATTTTGAAGAAAGTAAGAGTAAGTTGTGAGGTATATTTAAAGTAAGAGTAATTATGTAAGTTAAACAATAGGTCTAGTCAGTAAGTCAACAAACACTATTTCAATAGGTACCTGTTAAATAACTTAAGTTATAATAGTACACTTCACAGTTTAACAACTTAGATCTTTAAAATAGAAGTCATTTTTTTAAAAAAACTTATATGAAGACTTGCATTGATGTTATGTGGCTTGAACTCTGCAATTATGCACCATATCAAAAGACCCATATAACCAAAGTCAAAACCCCCTATCACCATGGACAAAAGACCTACAACCAAAAAGTTGTCCTTGGTTTAGGTGATTGAAAAGCAACAAGTAACTTTTCAACTGAAGGTACTGGCACAGGATTTAAATTTTCTTTATAACAACTGTGATGCTAATATAAAATGAACTAAAATTAAAGGAAGTAAATTGTTAATAGTTATCATACAATTATTTGGACCTAAAATGATAATTGAGAAACTTATGATAATAATAATGTTTAATATCAACAACTGCAAAACCAACTTTCAAATTTCAACTGTTGTTGTTGTTGTTCTTTAAGGGATTGCCTTTACTGATATGCAATAAAATCAATGATCAGCATTTGATAAATGAAGCAAAATTGACTGCTACATGTAGAAAATTATCAGTGATGATGTATGTTATGGGAAATGGAGATATCCTGGGAGAAAACTGACTAAATTAAACAATCTGCTGTCTTAACTAGACTATTGATCTGTTGGTTCATAAACAGTCTCAATGTTTTGCTCAATGCTGTAGGGTCAACTCTGATTGAAATATCAACTAATACAATCAACATCACAAATCAATTCCCATCATGGTAATAAACTCTTAAATATCATAGAAGAACCTGATTAACACTTGCTGGTAGTCATTAACAATAGACAGAGAGACCCACCATTTGACTAGTCTATACTAATCTGCTGACACTTTTCCAGATCCTACAATTCCACCAATTACTAATAGTGACCTGTCTTTTTTATAGTTGCTGAAAAAACCTTGGAGCAGAAATGCCCCACTGTAGGGAAAAAGCTGCTGTTATAAGCCTCATTAGTTGCAAGGATAGGATTCATCGTTTAATGTCAATTTTCATGCGTTACAATACGATATGGTTTGTATTCACCCAGAAGGGCACTCAATAGGTGGTCCAAGGTTCTTTCACTAGAGTTGCTGTAAAGCCCATATTAAAACAGGATACAACAAAATGTTCCCATTTACAGTAGAATGTTCCCATTATGTTCCCATTTACAGTAGAATGTTCTCATTTACAGTAGAATGTTCCCATTATGTTGCCAATTACAGTAGAATGTTCTCATTTACAGTAGAATGTTCCCATTTACAGTAGAATGTTCTCATTTACAGTAGAATAGAATGTTCCCATTTATAGTAGAATGTTCCCATTTACATTATTCTGAATTATTGTTTTTCCTAACAGTCGGCGAGTCTGTTCTAGAATATTTCTGGCTTACCTCTTTGAAATTGAATAATTTTTGTAAAGTATGAGATATTTAGGTAATCCTTAAGCAACATAAAATTGTGTTCCGTTATTTAATATATCATTTTAAAGCATAAGAAGGATTTAAACCAATAAAGTGCTAAAATCAATAACGCTTGTAAAACTAACCAGCGATTCTCCTTCATTCAGCTAGCCTAAAGGTTTACTCAACCTAAGTAGAATTTTGACCTTATCTATCTATGTTCTTACCTACATTATTAACCGTTCACAATAATATACAAGTGTACCCAATCTTATAATCTGTGACTTAAAAACCATGTGAAGATCTCATTGTAAATGACATTTAAAAGCAATACCATTATTAGATCAAGGTAATGAAACTAGGAATGGAGCCATGATTGAATGTCTAAGCTCAATCCAATGTATTGATGTAATAAAACCAGATATAAAGTATGATTGGAGTCCTTGAAGGAAAGGAGTTGAAAGACTTGATTGTCAATAACATTTCCGTCGCTTATAAGAATTAGAATCTTAGGAATATTAAATGAAATATCGATTGAATGTCATTATATAGATATGAAAGATGCACAGACAAGTTATTTCATATTTTTGGGTAATTTCCAATATTTTTTTATTATGTATTTCATAGTTGGTTCTACAATACCTTCAATATATCTTACAGGGATGTTAAAAAGAGAAGGGAAAAAAAACCCTGGATAGCCACTAATGTTCTAATGCATTGGATCCTGTCTGGTATCCTGTCCTTGATCAAATTAGATTTAAAGCTTCAATAAACCAAGACTGAAAATGAAATGAAATGGAGTTTTACATCCTACTTTTCTGCAACATGTGGGCTAATGAAGACCCTCTACTTTCAGGTTAGCGAGCAAGTGTCTTACTCACTGAGCAACTGCGGCTCCCAACAGAGACTGGAGTTAGATCCTATGATCGCCATTTTTTTTAAATAACGTTGATGACTCAATTAAAGCTTCAAAACAGATTGTTTCTTTATTAAATCAAAAATTGACCTTGGAGAGAAATTTATATTATGAAACAAAAAATCGCTGAAAAGCAACAGAAATTGTGTCATTATCCCATTGTACAGTATCAAAAGTTGTATAACACACTTGACACCAGTTCACTTTTTCTCACAAGATTCACAATAGAAATACTAAATACATACTATATAGTTGACCAAACCTTACCTTAATCACTTATCAAATACTACACAAAATTCAACAAGCTGTCAAAAAAAAAATCTTTGAAATCTCAAATTGGATAAAAACCCACAAAACATCAGTATAAGGTTTGAATGGTATTTTAGTTAGTGACACCTTTTCTGAAATTATGAAGAATGAATTTTGGAGAATGAGAAAATGCAATAGTGCAAATACCAGCTATTATGTCACAGAGTAATATAAAAATGCTGAAGAAATGAAATGAAATGAAATGAATGGAGTTTTGTGTTCTACTTTTCTGCACCATGTGGGCTAATGAAGACGGGCAACACCATGCAGGGTGCAATGAGGGAAATTTTGCCAGGAAAATGCTGGAGAACTCCTTCTGTATTCTGAATGGTATTCTAAATGAAGACATCATTTTACATTTTCCTCAACATAAATAGCTAAGCAAATAATGGATTTTTCACAGGTACATGGTGACTTATGTCCGGCTTTCAATTCCATTGTACATATCAGACCTCATTAGTGGCGTTATAACACAACTAGGGAGATAATTATCTATCTGACAAGAAAGTGCCAGTAATTTGATGCCAACTTGACAGTAGAATATCTACACGCAAAACTCAAACTATGAGAAATATAAAAAACAATTTGTTCATTAAATATTCCCACAGAAACATCAAATATTTTACATTTCTCATTTCCAAAAAAAAAAAAAAATCAAACTTGTCAAAAAACCAAAAACATTGTCAAGGACTGACTGATCAATATAAACTCAAAACTAAACCTGATCAAAAACTGACTGAATCAATATTGAGAACATATTTTACTTATGCCGATTCTTTTTCTTATATACATCTAGTAGATCTGATTTTCAGCTTTCCAGGCCCCCTGGAACGATCTTAGCAGTAGGATTTCAAAGAATCAATGTTAGAAGATAAGAACCTAGGACATCCTAGTGCGAAGATCGTTTCCAGAATACTGGGCCAGAACGCCAAAAAGTCCTTCCTTTCCTAGATATCATTTAGCCAAAATTAGACCTGAAAAAATAAACTTAAATGAGGTTTGTTGAAAGTTAGCAGAAATGAAAAATCTGCATATAAGATTTGAACACCATTATTATGAATAATATCAAATTTAATTTGGCTTTAGCACCTAGAATTAAAGGATAACTATATTCTTTCCTTCAGTTAGTCCAAAGAAATGACACATACCATAAGTATAACGGTTTTCCAACACACTGGGAAATTCAGACTCTCCTGTAAAAAAGATTAAAATGTCACAGTACAAAATTATGACATCAAATCATTTCGCTGAATCTTTCTTCCTTAAGTTTTTTTTGTACAAAATATCAGTTTGAATAACCAATTATATTTCACAAAATCCTTCGGGCAAAAATTACACATCCACTAGTAAGTTGAGAGATAAAAATCGGTCCACAATTTTTTCACACTGTCATATTTTCTGAGTTTAGATGACACCATGTATGATACAAGTTAATAAACATACAAAAGAATAAGAATCAATCAAGGATATTATTGATCTGTGTCACTTCCTGTTTGGATTATACCGCCTCAAATGTCGTCTGCTAAAATCATGATTCAACAGTCATCAGCCTTTAGTTTAGAATTTTTTCCCAGTGACAATACGACAACAAAGAAAGCTGGTTATAAAAATCAATTCTAATGATTCAGAACCCTTTTGTCCTTCTTTATGGTGACGAACTCTCTAATGACAGAAGCTGAAAAACAAAAATGTTTAGAATCCCATTAATCAGATATTTTTTCAGAACATTGACATTTTCAGATTTGCAGGTTTCAATGTACGTTGATGCTGTCTTTTTTCAAGATTTCGTGTCATTTAGTTCTGGTTCCAGCAATTAATTGAAATTGTTATTGAATATACAATGAAACAGTTACAAAATGTCACTCTCTTCTGCTTTTCAGATCCAATTTTATCTTCGCACTTTAAGCACATTTTCACTTTTTTTTAAAAGTTTGTCTATTGAAATTAAATGTCAACGAAGATTAACTGACACACTCACATCATTTTCCATTAGCCAACAAATGTTGATAGCTTTAATTTCTTTGTTCTGTTCACAATCAATTTATAATGGTAATAAGTTGACAACTTCAACACTTGCTGATGAAAAAAGTATCAATTTCTTCTCACAAAGGATTTTTTATCAACGCCATTTCAGATATTTTATATGAAAATCAAACGTGACTGAATGACCAACTTCACGTCAGTCACAAGATGTTACAGTTAATCCTATTGTTCCACTTATTGTTCTTTGATACATGTTTGACCAAGACTTAAGAGATATGCACTGTCCTGTCAACGAGAGTAAACTACCACATGACATTGTTGACGTGGTCGTGATGGCGAACCAATCCAAACCTTTGCAAACCGCAATTCTTATGTATGGGGAAATTGGTAAACACTCTTTGTATTGCTTGTGTACACAAGTTTGATCCTGGCTGTAGACAAAATGTATACATTTCTGTTTATTGCCAGTGGTAAGGTTAACTCACTCATTTATACAGCTTGGATGAGACAAAAATCCTCTGTTAACAACTCTTTAAGTTTGAAAACACATTTAGTGTAATGAGATTTTGATTGAAGTTATAGCCCTTTGAGTTGTTTGCTTTTTTCCATGATCAATATCATTTCTTTTCTGTTTATTTTTCTTTAAGTCAATGTTGAAACAATTTCACATTTTATCGAATTTGTCTCAATATTATTTACCCATATCAAAGCAGAATGAGAAAAAGATAAAAGTACAGAGAATTATTCAAAGTACATTAAAATGTTTCTAAGATTTTGTTGACAATGCTGTGGTTTCTGATTTCAAATTCAAGTATTTTGAAAACCAATATTTAGAAATTGGGAGGTTTTATATGTTTTATGTGATGGAGAAATATCATTTTATGAAAGTTAAATGTTCCTTTTGTTTGTTCTGATTAAATATTAAAAAATAAGTATTTTTAGTTGTAGATTTTGTTTTTGTTGTAAATTTTGTTTTTGTTGTAGATTTTGTTTTTGTTGTAAATTTTGTTTTTGTTGTAGATTTTGTTTTTGTTGTAGATTTTGTTTTTGTTGTAGATTTTGTTTTTGTTGCAGGTTGTGTTGTACCAGTATGACATGACATTATGTAATAATTTGATATCAATTTTCTAGATATTTTCTATGTAATGGTGTTTATAGTATATATTTGATGGAATAGTGAAGATCACATTTATATGTCAAAAAATCTGAAAAAAATTCCTCTTAACTCTTGAAATGGATACTTTAAGGGCTTCGGTTCTGTAAAAGCTTTTATTTTTTGTGGATGCCAAGAACTTGAGAAGTATACTGGTGTGAACACAAATTTGTGGATTTCCACAGATTCATGTTTTCACAAAAATGAGGACCCACAAATAATGATTTCACACTTGAGACCTTTTAAATTTCTTTACAGGAATTGTAAAGAGGTTTTCTGAATTTTTTAATATGGATCAGTGACACAAATAGCATCAATTTGCACCATTCCAATTTTAAATCGGAAGTGTGTGGTTTCTGTAATTCCACTAGAAGTGTTTGATGATGTCACTAATCCCAAAATAGGCTTTATCACATAAGACCCTTCGAGATTAATGACGTCATCAAACACTTAGTTTTAGTGTAATTGCAGAAACAAATGAAATTTGATTGGAAATTGGAATGGTGCCAATTGATGCTAACAGTGTGTCCAATACACATGAAAAATTTAGAAAACCTCTTTACAATCCCTTTAAGAACTGATTAGAAACAGACGGCAGAATAAATGCAAAAGAGAAAGTAACGATGTAGCATATTGTTAATTTCAATACTAATACAAAAATAATTTGCTTTCATAAACCACTTTGTTTTCTATATTCATTATACATTCACAACAAATATATTTGTTTTGCTGCTGGCTGATTAAGAAACAAGAAAAATTTGGTGAAATCACTCACTGAGCTGAATAAATTTTTTGACGCAAAGAAACAAAGTTTTAAATTTGAAGCACCATTTTCAAATGCATAAAAAGTTTCAATATAAAATTTTCACTTACAAAATGGGTTAATACATGCAAGCTCAAATCCTATCTTTTAATAAGGTAAATGTGTCTGCATCCTCGTGAGAAAATTTGTCCAAACAGACTTCTGTCTATTTCGTATGAGCAAATTTGGACAGAAACTCTTTCTATTTTACTGCATTGATCTGTTTCGATTGAAGTCAAAACAAATGTAAATTTGGAAGAAATACTGAGAGTCAAACGACGGTCAAGAGAAGTATGTAGAAAAGTTTTTCTCCAAAATAAACATTGATTTTAAACATTGTAAGTTGTCGGCCATGTTGTCACAGTGTACAACAATTTGCAAGTTTACCATAAAAGACGTGACTTTTAAAAGTTCAAAGCACAACTGAAAAAAAAACCTGACAGAGTATTCTCCCTTTTATTTGACAGACGGACAGTTTTTTGTAAATTCAAAATTGTAAAGCAGCTAGTGTAGTATCCTTGAACAGCTCTCAAACTGTCAGAAATATTACAGGACAAACTATAAGCAGTTGAGAACTGCCTTGTGACTAATTTTGTGTTTCTGATCAAATTAAGACTCTACTTACCCTTTCTTCAACATGATGTTCTGGTTCTGGTTCAGGTTCAGGTTCCTCTTCTGGTTCGGGTTCAAGGTACTCCTGTTGTACTTCCTGTCTGGTAAAATTGTCATCTTCCATCACTGGACTGCTACTCCTAACTTGTGACACTGTTTCTACAGCCTCTGGACTGTAGCTTCGTGACTTACGCACCTCAGTTACTGTTTCAACAACTTCTGGGCTTCGACTTCTGGACTTTCGAACTTCAGTAACTGTTTCAACAACTTCTGGACTCTGACTTCGTGACTTGCGTACTTCAGTTACAGTTTCAACAATATCTGGACTCTGACTTCGTGACTTGCGTACTTCAGTCACAGTTTCAACAATATCTGGACTCTGACTTCGTGACTTGCGAACTTCAGTTACAGTTTCAACCACTTCAGGACTCCTACTCCTTGATTTGCTGGTTCTGGTAATTACTGTTTCTGTGATGGTGTCACCATCTGGTCCAGTACTTGATGATGTAAATGTTTCTGAAGTTTCCCAATTACCTCCAGAATTTCTGATGTCTTGAAGTTGGTCAGATTCTTGAGCAGAATCATCTAATGGTCCACTATTGTTGGAATAATCATAGCTAGTTTCACTTTGAATGATATCTTGGTCATAGCTGCCATCTTGGATTAAGTTGTCATTGTACTCTTGATTAGCAGAGTTGTTCATATCATACAAAGGATTGCTGTTCTCAGATGCTTTTGTCGCAGGTTGTGAAAATAACTGTTCATCATCTATATCATCAGCATTTGATAAATCATATAAGGGATTCGATGAATTTGATTGCGAAACTTTTTGATTGGATTCTACAGCACTTAATATTTCATTAGCAAATTCACTCTCGGTGTTTTCAAACTCGTACAAGGGATTGGTGTTATCAGACGACATTTCGTATAATGGGTTAGAATTTGATGGTAAATCGTCAAATTGATGTCCGTTGAAAGGATCAGGATTTAATCCATTTTGTTGTTCAGAACTTTTCAACTGAAAAGAGAAAATAAAGAATGTTCAGTTTTTGACTCCAATCCGATTCTGTAAAACATTCCACATTTCATTTCAGTGGCCAGTGGCCATGTCATACAAATATACAATCAGCCATTTCAGGCCTGTTGTTAAAAAGCTTGTAACATTCGATTTTTTTTCGAAATATTTCGATAAATTGGACTATAGGCTACAATATTTCACAAAAAAGCCCATGGACTTGATTTAACTTGGCATAGATTTTAACTAACAATATAGTCTTTATAATTAATTTATAATGATAACCAACTATACGCAGAATCATTATCAAATTTCAAAATGCACAAAAGTAACGCAAGTATGGCACTGGAAGTTTCATTAAACTGAAATTCTATATGTATAATCAAAATTCTTCAAGATTAAAGAACTATCTGAAACTTACAGTATATATCTTATCAATGGGGAATAACTCTTACAGATATAGTCATGACTGATTATCTTAAGATGTACAATACTAACACATATATACATGTGATAATAGCACCACATCATTTCATTTTTCAATTAGTTGCTTAAGTTGATTAATTCTGCTTTGTTTAGGACCTTACTATAATAGTTTTCAATAAATTAGAGTATCAGAGATCGAAGACGAGCAATACGCTATTGTAGTCAATGGCATCACTATGAAAATCAGACTCATTTCATTTTCAATGTACACCAAAAATTTCTGATTTTCACACCCTGTAGTACTTGGGACAATAAATTATCCTTTAATTCGAAAAACAATATTCTACTCTCTGAAGGAGGGCCTAGCAGTAGACCCGGAAATAATGAGTAGACCCAGACATAATGTAGGATCTACCTCTAATTAACCCTTTCAACCCTAGCGGCCGGTTTACAGGTCATACAACTACATAATATATACCCGAGCAGTCATAAACCGAGTGTCACTAAGTGACGTCACACAATGTTATCGTCATACACTTTCACATAATATTACTTGAAGTTCAGGATATATGATGTTTTATTTCAATTACACTCAGGATTCAAAGAGTTAATATACAAAAAATTAAATTTGTACTCTTCATAATGCTGCAAGAAAAGCCCCAAACCAGAGAGGCAAATACAATATAACTTACTTAGTGTTTTTAAGGTGATAAGTTTAGTATTTAAATGATGAGAAGGTATTTAACTAGACAAAGCTATATTATATTGTATACCAGGTTATAGAGGTCAATAAATTAACATACCAGTATTCAAATTACAATATACTCATTCATACTTCCTTACCTTTGTTTAATATATTCACACAGAAACTCAGTCAACTGAGTCACAATATTAACAACCTTGTCACATATATATACCAAAATTTTACAAATTAACATTAAGAATTTAGCTTATAAATACTGTAATTAAACCAGAACAAAGGAAGAAGAACTTTCCTTTAGAACCCTGGTTCCCACTGGGGGTGTGGGTCTACTATGTCAGGGGTGGGGCCAACTGGTGTAGGAGAAGAATTTTGAATTGAGAGAGCACCTCACAAATTTATGGGGTGTGAAAGCTCCAGGTGATTGCTCCAGGGGTGTGAAGGCTGAAATAGGTTGGAAACCACTACCAAACCACTTTAGGACAACCTAGAACTGGTGTGTAATGGCCCGACCGCTTTTATTCTGGTTCAACTCTTCAAGAGCACCAAAGCAAGAGTGACCCTCTTTTTATAATAAAAAATGCAGAGGTGCCTGGTCAAGTAAATGCTATAATCTATTTAGATTCTAAATTGATGCTGAGTTAACAAACTCAGATGCAGAGTGGAACAACTGTGAACATGTGAAAAGTGAAGGAATCAAATTTTAGCTTTTTCAATCCCTGTAGTTCCTTTGATTCCCCAAGAATTTCTACTTCCACACACAATCTTTAACATGACTTTTCAAAAGACTGGCAATTCCTCAGAAAATTGGGTGGGTGGGTGGTTTATCACTATTGGTCTGAGAGGCATCTTTCAACTAACACAGACTGAGTCTTGTTTACATCTTATCTTGTACCTTCCTGTACTTGTGTAACATTAAACTGTATCCAGAGGAAGAATTGATAATGAAACAAGGTAGTGAATCACCTTCTATAAACATTGATAGCAGATGCAAATGAGTACAAAGGTGCAATTCTGCTGTATGTTCAAACAGATACAGAAGAATATTCATGATGAATGTAGCTCTGCCAGTGGAATTGTAAGGTCATTTGCTTTTTTATGTTCCCCCAAAAAAAGGTGGTCAGTCATTTGTATTCATGGTCTGGACAAAGTCAACTGTCCAAATAAATGATCTTTCCAGATTACTGCAGTTGATTGACTCAATAATCTAGACAACCTCCTAGCCAAAAGATTTATCCAAAGACCTTCATCATGTTCAATCCTTGAGAAATAAGTTGTTATCCTTGTTATGAAATGATATTGTTCTTCATGAAAATACCTATTAAATATAAAGTGTTTATATTCTTATAACAGATGCTAACAATAGGATGAAGATTGTTACCAAATAGCATTAGCCGTTTAATTGGGGTCATAACAAAAGAGACCATTCAATGCAGAGATATAATCCAGTGTTAAATATCTAAGGCACTTCATTGCAACTAAAAACCTACATTCTTTCCTTGATCTCCAAGCAATAAATCACTGATTCTAATCAACATTGGCAGACGTGCTGAAAATTTATCTGAAGAAAAACAAGTGCACCATCTGTTAGATTGCTAATTTGTGTTTTTCTCATATTGATTAAGATTTCTTAAAATAAAGACCATAAGTTTCAATTTCAAGTGAAACTCTATTATGCCATTTCCTTAACAAATGTCAATATGACCTTTAACACAAGTCTGACCTGATGTTTTCTTTTAGCTTACATAGCTTAGTCTGTGGTAGATGTAGAATATATTATGACAGAATAAAAAACTTCTAGAAGTGAAAAGGAGTTTTACATCCTACTTTTTCAATTCATATAGATAAGTATTATAAGATCATATACATCAATAATAAACCATTTTCTGCCCATCTTTAAAGAACATCGCAGTTCTGCTGTGAAACTGCAAAAATGAAAATCTCTCTGAAATTCTTGTCTTAAAGGAGCACTTTCACTATCCGTTCGACCAATCATACCTTAGTTTCAGAAACAAGAATCATTTTAGCTTACATAATCAGTAATAGTATTCACAGCTCATCGTCAAAATTTGAGCCTTCAAATCCATGTGTATTCATAATTATTCACGTTTGAAAGTTAAAAATTTGACTTGAATTTAAGTCAGACTGTGATATATAGAGAAAACACATATATAGGAATAGACAGTTCGAGGTATATTTGAAGGGATTATGCTATTTTCGTGCGTTTTAGACTTCTTAAGACTATTAAAGCACAATAAAAACCCAAATCAATCCCTGAAAATGCCGACTGTTCCGTTTAAAGGGAATCAAAGACATTCCCTAGCCCTTGTGTACCAGAAATCGTACTACAGTTCTCCATTTGCAGTATTTTGACAAATCATACACCACAACAAACGTCTGTATGGAATCATAGTCGTAGGCTACTAACTCCTATTGTCCAGATGCACATACAATTGCCAGAAAACCTCTTTTGAAATCAATTAAAATTTCAATTATTTTGCTTAACAAAATACATGTCACTAAAGGCCTAATGCTAGCATGAGTCATAAACATATAGCCATTGATCCAACAAGGTGGTATTATCTATATCAATAAAATAAGACTTGCTTACAAAAGGTTTACATAACTTGATCAATAAGGATCATTTCACTATGCCCGAATTTATTTCATTGAAACTTCCTGCTATCCTACAACTACAACCATTGACATCATAAAAATATATCCTTGATTCAGTTTAAATTATTCAGTTATTTCAATTCAACTTCAACCCTATTGTGTGATCTTTCATGATAGTTTATAAAATGTTTGGTGTTTGTTTTAATGTTTATTTACAAACATCTTGTGTAAATTATATGATATAAACTACTTAAAAAGTTTCTGTCTGTTTTCGAAAACTATGTTTAAGTGATTGTAAAGAGGTTTTGTATACTTTTTATGTGTATAGGGGACACTGATAGCATCAATTTACACCATTCCAATTTTCATTCGGACGTCTGTGGTTCTTGCATTTCAACTAAAACTAATGCGTTTTAAGACGTCACTAGAGGGGAACTGCGTAGACATCAGTAATAGCTTCTGGAAGCTCTCCTCCAGAGACATCATAAAATGGGTTAGTTATAGTGGAATTGCAAGAACCACAGACATCAGACTGAAAATTTTGAATGATGCAAATTGATGCTATCAGTGTCCTCTATACACATACAAAATTTAGAAAATTTCTTAACAATCCCTTTAAGATTTGAATTCAGTTGGATTATCTGGCTCATAATGATTTCCACCAGGAAATAATCTAGGATGGCTATTGGACTCATATCCTAACGTTTATGACTTGTTATTTCATATACGATACAGAGTACAATGAAGAAATTCTCAGCAAAATTGTGACAACTATGATTGCTACTAGCAACTCAAACCAATAATTCAAAAGATTTTTTTACCACTTGGGATTTGAGCACTCACATTTTATCTAATCCAAATGACAATTCTACAACTGCCTAGAAAACGAACCAACCAACTTAATGGAATTCTCCAGGATTTGATTTAGAATTGAAGATAAAGAAAGGTAGAAGACAATAAAAATAAGAACGAAAAGTATAAATAGGCTACACGGAAGGAAATAATTATCCAGGTTTCCTGCTAATTTACCATAATTTACTATAATCAATCAATTTTACATACTCTTTACTCATTATATTACATTCCTTTATAACTACTTCCAGTTATACAGGAACTTACTCTTTCAGTTATACAGGAACTTACTCTTCCTGTTAATACAGGATATATATTTTAATAGAAGTGGTAAAAGAGATTCATGAGATTTTTTTTTAGCCAGGAAAGTCCGAGCAACCAAAGAATAATGTGGCTGAATTGTATTTTTGATTCATGATAAGGATACATGCTTATATAACCTTAGCTTTTAAATATTTTCACCAAAATTCGAACTCTTCACAAAAGAGGAGGATTTGTCCAACTAACCTGATATATTCTTTATCAAAATCCTTTCCGAAGTTTTGAAATTTATACCAAATATAAACTAAGTGGTAATTATAACTTCCAGCTAGGAACTTCCGATTACAGTAACTTCAAATGACAAACACAAAAATTCGAAGTTAAAATGAATTCAAATTTTGTTATCTGTTGAACCATAAAAATCAAAATCTTACTTATTGCGCCAAAATCCTATTCATATTTCTACCAAAAACCTACACTGTCTCTAATATAATCAGTAATTCATTAGATGTCTATGTGACACACCTTCTACTACAAAAATATATAAAAATATGTATATTTATATTCATCAGATCATAATAAATCATATTCATTGTCTAGTTCTCATATACTTTTAGTCATGACAATTGATGTTACCGGTAATTCATAGTGAATCACATTTTGGAAATGTATATTTCTCATGAAAAAGGAAAACAGTGTTTTCATCTTTCCAATGAACCAAAAACACCTTTCAATACAGGACCCTGAATCAGACACCCATCCATAAAAGACCCAGCATCAGACACCTTTCCATACAAGACCCTGCATCAGACATCTTTCAATTAAAGATCTTTCCCGAATCAGACTCTCAGTCATAATGGACCCTGAATCAGACTCTCAGCCATAATGGACCCCGAATCAGACACCTTTCCATACAAGACCCAGCATCAGACATCTTTCAATAAATAACCCTGAATCAGACTCTCAGCCATAATAGACCCTGCATCAGACATCTTTCAATAAATAACCCTGAATAAGACTCTCAGCCATAATAGATCTTGAATCAGACATCTGTACATTCAAGAGACCTTTCCTAAAAAGACCCTGAATCAGACCCATTTCAATGAAATGTCTAAAACCCTTCCCTGTACATCCTTGACTGACTTTAAGGGATATTGAAAAGATCAGACTCAATCTGTGGTCAGTCAAGTATAGTAAATATTATTCAGTTTGATAGTTGATACTAGTATTTTAACAGATAAATATCAAGAAGTATAATAACACTGTACATACTTGATTAGTTATGACAGTGTATTAACATTGACCTAGGTGATTTAGGTATTTCAATAGATCTCTAATATTTACTGTTCAATACCTTCACACTACCTACTTATTACAGGGTGAAAACAGCTTCCAACTTTAGATTATGATCCTTTAAATGAAAATGTATTGAACTGACTTGAGCACATGGTTACAAATCTTTTTATCCTTTTAAAACAGCATAACCTGAAGTGGCAATGGAATAGTTCAGCTGGATTGTCTTTTAGAGTCAATTAAGTGCTATGCAGTTCAAATTCCCCTTAAAGACGACTTCTGATGCAACAGACAGTAATTTCAAGTGCAGGTCCTGTTTCAACCTATACCACAAACCAAGGATTTGATCCTGACATAGATAACGTTTGCATTACATATCTAAATTGATTTTTGATTAAGATTAATACATGTTAGACGGCTCAATATCACTGTCAAGGCAACATATTGTTATAACTACATTGTATTCAGTATCCCCAAAAAAGGTTCATCCATATCACTTTTCTTATAAGACCTTTACATCCATCCCCTAATTTTAGTAGAAACTATAATATTGACCTAGTTGTACTACATAGTTTCATATAGAGTTTCTGATCTTCCTACACAATATAGTCCCATTATAGTGATATTTGATATCCTCAATTTTCATTTCCTCAACTCTTTAAGTAGTTCTCTCACATATTGCTAACAATTTTAGCTTCATTTACAAAGTAGCAATCAATTTTCACGAAAAGATAGACAATAACTGATGACTTAACCGTCTAACTACAGTCAAAATATTCAAAAATTTTTAAAATTTTGAGAAAAATGCACATTTAAAAATCACTTGATTTTCATTCAATATTATATATTATTATCAAATACTTCAGTAAAAAAATTGATATGTCATCTATCATTTACTACATAAAATCAATGATCTTAAAATAATTGTAAATCCTTCAATATTTCTCATGGTTCTTAAAAACAAATTCAAAATTGTACCCGTAGAAAAAATATAAGAAAGTTAAAAGTTAAAAAACAACATGGCAGAAGCTGAAATATAACACACATGATATAAAAATGAGCTCATCAACTTTAAATAAGTTTATAAAATTATCAACAACAAAATAATTTCATTTATTTTTACTTACAAAATTTTAAAATCTTCTTCAAATTTAGCTTAATAATCCCAAGAATTTGTGGTTAAGTTTTCCAAAATTTAACTAACAAGATCCACAAACACATACAGTACACAGTGTCAAGTTGATCTAGAAACTTTATTTATCACAGCTTCCAGTCTTTAAACTGAAATATCTATTTCCTCTCTCTACAACTAGGATCATGTGACACACCAACTAAATTGAGCTATTCGATTGAATGCACCCTAAGAATTTGTCGAAAAGGTCAAATGACACAATTTAGAGAGACTAGTACAATTACAGTCCATTCATTAACCACTATATAACTGATTACATTCTTACTCATTGATTTCATTTTTTATTTCCTGTGATAGAGAGTGGAGAAGTGGTCTGATTTTCATATCACTGACCAAGGCATGAAAATTTGGTCTAGAAAAGGATTTGAACCCATGATCCAGCGAGGCATAAATGAGTAAACTTCAACATGAAGTATAAAATCACCAATTTTGTAGAAGAGTAAGCATGTCCTGACTTCAAAGTTACAACAACCAAAGGAAATATTAATCTTATCAAATTTTATAACATGGACTCAAAAGCTCAGAGCTGCATCTGAATTAGAAATGCTTAAAATAAAGCTTGTTTCTCAAGTCGTATGTTATGAAATAGGATAACAACATAATATTAAAACACACCTCCTACCAACACAACCATTCAATTCAAATTTGTTAATATCAAATATGAATAGTAATAGACCTAAAAGATAACCCTGTCTTACACCTACGTAAAATTTGACAATAGAGTATTCTCAAGTAATCTACAGAAAAATACCCAGTAATAGTTCTTCATTTGATCTGCTTGACTGTTATTTCATGAATAATTTTCTATAGATCATTTAATGTTCAAGTGTACGAAAAAATATCATTTCTAATTCAAAGTTGCTTATCAAACGATGAAATGAATTGGAGGTTTCTAGCTTTGGTATGAGTACATGTATCAGAGACACTTAAAACCCTTATTGAATATTTACTGTGTTCCAGTTGACCAGTCGTGGTTCCCACACTTTGGCCAAATTTGAGTCACCCTCAAAAAAACAATTCAAACCAAATCTAAAATCTGTGCAAATAGAGCACCTTTTCTAGCTGGGAGCTTTCAAAGTACGCTTACAATTTTTACAGTTCTTTCATATGCTCCATTTTAAAATTAAATTAAAAATTCCATTCTATTAGTCATGGTGAAAACTGGCTAATCTGATATATTGAGATAATATGGTGAAGAGTTTAGAGAGAGAGGAAGAATGAGTGATGAGTAAAAGAGATGAAGTAATCTTAGAAGACAAGAAGTTATCTGAGAGAAAGAAATGATGCAAGTCATAATAACGATAAGAAATTCTACTCCACATGTTCCACCTGATACTGCCAGGAACCAAGATAATGCCATAAAGGTCACGTTTCTAGACATACCAAAAAAAATGTCAAGATAATATACCGAAATGTAAAATTTAGTTATTGAGGTTCTGCACTTTCTCTTGAAAATGTCAAAGAAAATATGATTACTCGTTGGTACAAATGCTGGACAGCGAATGACGATCGTCACAACATTCGCTGAAATTTAGGAAGAGCTTTGTAAAGAGGTGGCGAATGACTTGTGAACGTTACAAATTTGTTACCAACCCTTACGAAGATACGGCAAATGTTACAAATTTGTTACCAAACATTACGAAGACACGGCGAATGTTACGTATTTGTTACCAAACCTTACGAAGAAACAGCAGATGTTTTGAATTTGTTACCAACCCTTACGAAGACACGGCGAATGTTACGAATTTGTTACCAACCCTTACGAAGACACGGCGAATGTTACGAATTTGTTACCAACCCTTACGAAGACACGGCGAATGTTACGAATTTGTTACAAACCCTTACGAAGACACGGCAAATGTTACGAATTTGAGCGATTGTCAAATATTTCCATACATAGGCACATTCTCGCTAGCATATTCGCCAGACAAATATAGAATGAAAACTCATTGAAGATAAATTTTATAAATAAGTTTTAAGAAATTTTAATGATGCTCCATCCTTATCAATAAAGATATCAATACATCATATTCAATTTTCTCACAAAATGGTCATGAATACTATGCATTAAATTAAACTGTATTCAGTGAACCTTTACCTTGATCAGCCATATCTAAATAACAAAAAGACCATTTTTCTTTTTATGAATTTGAATGGGTTCTGTCTGAGTCATGAAGGTTTAATAGATATGTTTATTATTTGTAGTAGCTCATCCGTAAATTTGAACCATTGAAGATAAAATACATATATAATTTATTAAGAATCTCACATCTGTTAGACATATATTTCTTACATGGAGACAGTTTAACCAATTTCTGAGATTTAAAATTTTCAGCCTCTTAACATTGTCAATTTAAAGAAATCTATTAGAAGCTAATTTCTGTCCTGATTGGCTTTATTGCACACTGCACAACATTGCCTGTTTTTACCAGCCAAATAAGGTGCAGAATAGTAGGGCTCTAGATCTCTTTAGAACATCAATTTAAAACAATAAGAAGCTTTTTCAATTGAAACAAGAGTTGCAGTCTGCTAAATGAGCTCATTTACAGCTGTTAAACCATATTTGAGTTGCTCTAGCAGTTAGAAGTTAAATGCTTGCTAACTAAGCTGGAGGTGTAAGGTTAATTATACTTACAGCATAGTTTGAGTTAGTATCTTAGGCTTTTTAGTCTAGTTTTTGTAAAAAAACAACTTCTGCCCTCAAATAGTATGTGCTAGTTGGTCAATTGGTTTACTTCTATCCTCGTAAAAGTGACTCATATTGCATACTATACAACATTGTCTGCCTTCAAGAGGTGCAGAAGTGTAAAGTCTAAACTTCAGGTCATTTTCTACAAGTATCAAGCTGAACATCACAATGTGAGAGTGGCACCATGTTTTTTAAGCTGTGAGTCACTTAATCTAAAAAAACAGCAGAAATACATCCCAACATTCACAGTGTTCTAAACTCCTTTGAAACTCTCTTTAATAATTAACGCTGCAATTATGCAGAAATAATGCAGCTTTAAAACAAAAATCTTCCCCATCTGTTGAAAATCTGTTACGACAGTTTTATTTTTTCACCTTTACGTTACAAATTTGTTAATTACTTTACAACATTGCATTGGGAATTCAACATCAGACTAACAAATGGTAAAATAATCAACACAACTATATATACCTTCAACAGACCTTTGATATACACAAAGTAATTTCAGAGAGTCCACATAAATAAATTTGTTTATAATTTTTTTCAAAAATGGCACCATTAATTTTTAGAATTAAAATAATCAAATTCAGTCATAGATTAGATCAAGAACCCAAAAAAGTTATGTTGATAAATTAAATATATAATCATCTATTAATCATAGTCAATTACCTTAAGTAGTTAAAATAAATGACATAACCCTCCAATTTGTGTTAGTATTTTTTAGGGATTATGAGGGGACACAGAAGAGGCTTGCCTAGGTGTTCCCCCCAACCCCCTTTCCACTTTCAAAATTTTAATCATTCTAAATAATGAAAGAATAGCCTGTGGCCCCCCTGGATTATTTTGTGGCCCCTGCTTGACCCCCTCATCTAATGCTTCCTAGAAACGCCACTGGTATGTCACATAATCTTAAAATCCCAAATCCATCATGTATGATGATTTTATAGAAAATATGCAAATTGTAGAGTTTTCACACTGTTTTTAAAAGTTTAATAAGTCATGTTAACAGGATATACACTTAAACTTTACAAAATTCTTTTTTTAATTATTTCCTTTTTCTTTCATACTCTCATGTCACCCTTGTATTAACTCTTAATGAATCAACTTACATACACAATAACAACTTGCCTTACTCTATTAATTTCTACACCTGGTGTTTATAGGGTTAATTCTTACCCTGTATCTATCTCATACATCATGTCAACTATAATCTATGCATGTGTAGCTTTGTGTCAAGAAATGTCTAGGATGTGTCGAGAAAAGGCTAAAGCAGAGTTGGTTTGGGTAACACAATACTTTGAGTGTATATAATTTGAAAATTTACCACTTTTTGTTAACATCCTTTTTGGGATTGATTACTGAATCAGTGGTAATAAAATTTTTGCTGTTCACACCTTGGTTAATGATGAGCTAAAACACATAACACTGTTGTTAAATCAGAAGCAATAGCTAACTGTTTAAATTCCGACTATTCAATTATCATTCACCTAGTATATAGGTCCCCAGTTTATTGATCCATCAACTAAACACCCTTTCAATGCCCAGTTTGGTAATATAAATGAAATGAAATTGGAATACACATATTACATTTCCAAAAGTATTAGCAATAGTTTCAATTCCAACTATTTAGGGATGTTTAATATAGCACCTGGGACTCTAGTTTATTGATTCATCTCAACTACTAAACACTCTTCCAATCTTCAAATGCCTACTAAACACGGTAGAAAGTGCACTTTTGGTAATATAAATAAAATGGAAGTGTACATTTGACTATTTCAGGTTATGTTCAATGGTAATCAAATACCACTGTAATGCACTGAAAAATCTACCAGACAGTCTTGATAACCAAGAATATATTTCTAAATTTTAAAATTGCACCAAAAGTCAATTTAACATGTGTGAAGTCATAATGTAGAACTTACATACCTGATTTTTTTTTTGGAAATCAACAAGTTCTCTATGCTTGACAGTCCTCAGTTAATAGTCCTTTGACACCTAGTAAACTTGTCAACAAAATTAAATACTTTATCTACCTTATTTCTCCTTCATTCATCAACTAGACACAAACCATTGTCCAACTCAACTCTAGGGACAACTAATAACATTGGAGTCAGTTGTTCATATTTTATAGTTGATGGAAATAAAGTGGTCACTTAAAAATTTACTTCATAAAATTAGGTATTAGGGGTGAGAGCCGACATCGGTCTGACTCTCTGAAGCACTGGCACACCATTCAGAATTTCTTACTTTGAGGATGATTTGAACCTGTGGCACCTAATCACCTAGCAGACGACAATCCAACTCACTACCGACTGAGCTTTTACACTACCAAATGTTGTTAATAAAGCACAAAAATGGATACACCTGGCACTGGACTATGTTACCTGCCTCAAGCCTAAATCTATTGACACGAGAGAAAAATTCACCAAAATCAATGAAGAGCATGAGGTTAAATTTGCTGTGAAATAGCATGTAAAATACCCAAACTTTTAGATATAAGATGTGATTTAAACAGAAGAGAAAGCTTGGGACTCTACTCTCATCCACGTCCTTTTCAAATTTTGCCTCATTGCCCACAAATGTGGCCTGACATTACATATTACAAGGAAGAAGACATGTTCAACATAAAATACTTTCTGAATAATTCATTCTGAACAACAGTACTAATATATAAGATGAATGAGACAAACAGAGCCTGAGATTTACTACAGCCAAAAATTCTCCAATAAATGACTTACACTACATGCTCTGATAACTTACAACAAACATAATCAGTAATTACTTCTTTTTGATCCACAAATCTAAATCTGACCTGTTTGATTGCTAATGATTTCAACCTGAGTTCCCGAGGTCAAATCACTCAGTAGTTCTTAAGATGACATAGTACAACTTTTGGAGAAGAAAACCTCTCATTTGAGAAATAGAATTGCTTGGCGAGACGGATTGTCCATTACAAATTGAGAAGGAGCCACTTATACTGAGAACCCTACCTCGTTTCCCAAAATAGCACTTCTGGTCAGATCTAATATGATCACCCTTGACCAGACCTGACTGATCCAGTGATCAGGATTCATGAAATTGACTTCAGATTATTACACGAAATCAACTGATCAGATCTTTACTCTAAATCAACTGATCCAATTCTTTACTCTAAATCAACAGATCAGATCCTTTACTCTAAATCAACAGATCAGATCCTTACTCTAAATCAACAGATCAGATCTTTACTCTAAATCAACAGACCAGATCCTTTACTCTAAATCAACGGATCAGATCCTTACTCTAAATCAACAGATCAGATCTTTACTCTAAATCAACAGATCAGAACATTACTTTAAATCAACTCATCAGATCCTTTACTCTAAATCAACTCATCAATTCCTTTACTCTAAATCAACTCATCAATTACTTTACTCTAAATCAACTCATCAGATCCTATGATCAGATCCTTTCTCTCAACTGAATGATCAGAACCTTACTCTAAATCAACTGCGATGTGGCAATAGCTTTCTATCCGACCCAATAAAATTTCTTAACAAGAGAGGGAGAATAAAATGATATGAATAATAAACTTGACTAGCTATTTCTTGTAAAAAATTAATTTATTATAGCTCATGTGTCAACATATTCATATATAAGATGTATTGGTATTTAACTACAGAGTAGTGTGTATAGAAAATACTGAAACTCTTGTCAACATAAATCCCTTTACATTAAAGCAAGATAAAACTTATTGCTCCAAGCTATTTTCACATAACCAAACACAGAAAATTTAGCAGCAGATATTATCTTGTAATGAATAGGAGCCACGGTGGCTCAGTGAGTTGGATGCTTACTCGCTAACCCGAAGGTCCAGGGCTCAATTCCGGCATAGGGCGAGATAATACCTTTGGATTTTTCAACCCGGTTTCCCCCTGTCAGTAATGCAGGTTAGAGGGGCTGACATGAAAAAAGCGTCTAGTCGTTCAGATGAGACAATAAACTGAGTCCCTGTGTGCTACAGACTGTGCACAAGTACCTATTTAAACAATAGAACAGGATTTCCTGAATAATATTCCAGAATACAAGCATCAGCTTATCATAATCTTAAAAAAAACAGCTGCCTACCTTCTCTCCAAATTCCATTTAAACAAGAGAAATGCTCTTGCCTCTTATCTCCACTACACAAGAGTAGTAAAAACTGACAGAAAGATGTAAAAAGCTAACAACTGTTGCAACCTTATCAAAATCACATTCTGTTTATATTCTACAGAGTTAAGAGTAAGACAGCTCATCTGGTGGCCATCAAATTCTTTGCTTATTTTTAGATGAAAATTAATTATCTAGTTCAAGGAGGAGTGTAGGAATGTATAAAGGATAATTCAATTTTAAGATATTATTTTAACTAGTCTTGCAAATATATTCCAATTAACGGTATAACTAGAAAATTAAATCAAGATACATTTATGATATTAGTCTGAGACTGTCTGATCTTTTCCCTTCCGCTGATGTTTTGAGCTCTGCCTGATAAGATTGTACAAGTAGGAAAAAATCCATGGGGATTTCTTACAAAGCCATGGCACTTGCTTATTGTTACGTCCAACTATATTAACATTAATCGCATTTTGCCAATCATATATGAAATCAATATCAAGCCTGAAATAGTATGAGATAGTCTTTGAATTTATCGAGGGGAATGCTTAGTACAAAATGTGAATAATTTTTACGTTTAACGTTAAGTACAATTTTCCAACTTATATTTCAATGGACCAGAAGACATAGAAGATATAGGACAAATGCCACGCAATTGAAAATTTAATTCAAAATTTCCTAGAAATGGTTGAATAAATATGATTCAGATATCACAGTGGTTGGTGAGTGAATTGCACGTACTTTCAGCATGCATCACTGACAAGGGAAAACATGTATTCTATAATTAGTAGAATGGTATGATTCAGCCACCAGTAATTTAACTGATAAAAAAACCAGTGATTAATAATGGTAAAAGAGGTTAATAAATTTCAACAAAGACAATCCTCACAATATCTGATTCATCCTAGAATTGTATTTACAAACAGCAGTTAAACTGATAACTGACATCTGGATTTTTTATTATTTTTATAAATGTCACTAAGAGAGTTTCAAACAATTTCACCCACACTCCTTATAAAATTTTTAGCTGACAAAATCTTGACAGAAAAAAGGCAAAGCTTAATAACACAATTGCCCAAAACTAAACCAGATCTCCACCATGCAAACCAACTGAAAGGCTGAAAGGCACTAATTTGTTGTACAAGCCTCAATTTGACATTACAAAATTCGGCTGAAAATCTTTTGCTGACCGTATGCACAAGCCTTACTGGACCCTTTCATTGTCATTCAATTGCAGATAAGCTAGTGCTTAAATTTGTTAATTCGTTGTGACCAGGAATGAACCCATAATTTAAATTTGAGCAGAAGATAAAATAAGCATAGACAAACCTGAGAATCTAGTCCAAAATCTACCAACAAATTATCATCTGCAGACGTCTTTCCTTCCACTTTAACTGTTCCTGATGATGGCGAAAACGGATCAAATTCATCAAAATCCTGCTGTGTAGTTGAGCCATTTGTTTCTGATGCTGGGGTGTCCCCAAAATCAAGAAGGGTGTCAAATTGTGACATTTTTCACCCTGATCTGAAATGAAAAGAGATAATTTTTAACATCAAAAATCACAAAAAGAAAATGGACATACAAAATGGCATACCAAAGGTAATCAATGGTCAAGAGCACTAGGATTACAATACTTTGAATTTATTTGATTAAAACCTTATGTTTAAGCACCTGATGATGACAATGTAGATTTGTTGAAACGTAGTGTGCAATAAAACTAAGGAGTAGTATACCATAAAATTGTGTCCGTTATTTAATGTGATCTCTACCCCAAAATGTCGCAGAAACCTTATGTTTAGGCAGAATGAAAATGATATGAAATGACTTTTCTGCTATATTTTGGGCTAACGAAAATGGAAGTGAAGAAGCTGGCTTTGAACTGAGATTAGCCAATTCCTTTACCAAAGGCAGTCAAAGAAAATTGAGTATCATGCTTTATGTCTCCAGTATGGTTACGCTTAAAACTCTTAGACAAAGTCTTTACCCCTCATTTTTAATCAATATTATCAGTATTTTTCTCAGTTTAAGATAGTTTGACTAATATGACTAATATAAGTACTGATAAAAGATAAATAGTATCTGAAACCACCTACTAAGATCTACCTTCATCTGATACTTGTTAAGTAGTTACTGATATCAAAAATCAAAAAAATATCATTTTATGCATTTTTCAAACCCTTTAAGGTTACAAGACCTGCAATATTTCAAACCCTCAAACCCAAAATTTTATGTTTATCAGTAACATTTATTAGTGGTTCTTTTGTGGAATAATCATTGCTAAAGTTTAATTTAACATTAAAAAAAATATATTGTCTTGTCAAGCCTTTGTATATGTACTGAATACACTTGAAGCTTGTATTTCAAACATTTGTATTTCCGAATCTTCATTCCATGTTCCATTATTCTAGAAAGAAAGCTTGCCAGGCAACGTAATATATGCCCACTGGCAGTTTTTGATTTTGAGTACAGTAACAATCACCAGATGTAAACTATTCAACCTTAAGTCATATACTTGTTTAAGGCAATACTGAACAATATTACAGTTCTGTCAAAATCTGTCAAGAATTTGGTGATAACAAACACTCAAACCAAGTTTCATCAAAATCCGTCAAGCATTGTGCATCCTAGAATGTTTACGGCCAATTGTGGACGGACATCACTAATCGCAAAATATTCTTTATCACATATGGCCCTTCGCAATTAGCGACGTCATCAAACATTTACTTTTAGTGGAATTGCAGGAATGAAAATTGGAATGGTGCAAATGGATGCTATCACTGTCCCCTATACACATAAATTTTTAGACAACCTTTTTACACACCCTTTAATGACCGTTTAAGCGCAAGTAGGGCACACCTTATTTGTAGTTTAGTCGGTATGATTTGTTTCAAGTTCAATGTACCATCATTTTATGAACATTTTAATACATCTAGCGGATTCTTAAAACTTCTGATTTTTGGTTTAAAATCAGACAGTAGAAAAACTCATAAGCCTCAAATAAACTTGGGATGTTAAATCTTCATTAAATATAACAAGGAACATGCTTGTCTTCAGTAAGTATACATACATTATACATGTAAGATATAAAAATGTTCAGTTATTTAATATATGATTTAACCATATGGCTGTAGATTTGTTTAGATAAAAAACAGAATCCAAATATAAACCTGCTCCTACATACTGTACTCTTTATATAAAAATATTTGTTATAAAAATACATGTTGTAATATTAACAGTATATGCATTATCATACATTATCATACATTATCATACAATATCATACATTATCATACAATATCATACATTATCATACAATATCATATATAATAGCTGCTTGTTGTGCACATCAATTTTCAATTCAGCTAAGTACAGTCTGAAAATAGCAGACTCTTATCTTACCACTAGGATTCTAGTGATTATTTCCATCAGAGGTATATATTCCACTTGTGAAAAAATTTGGAATAATTAAATGAGAATTCAGCCAATCAGTAATAGTGTTTGAGCCTTCAAATCCATGTGTCCAGAATTATCTGCGTTGAAAGTTAAAAAGATGAGTCGTCTCTTTTTGAGACACTGAGATATATAGAAAACATCTAGAAAAATAGGAAAATTTTGATAGATTTCTTAAATTTTTTATCATTTCTAGTACTTTTAAAGACTATATACATATATTTAATACTCAAATCAACCCCAAAAATGGTGCACCTGTCCCTTTAAGATCCCTGTAAAGATCAAAATAACTGACTCCTTTTCTGCACCTTTTTGGGTTAATGAAGTAGTGCAACACCCTGCAGTGTGCAATGAGGAATTTTGCCCTGACAGCAGCATTAGCCTACTTTTTTCATCAAGGGATTTTAAATGTGAACATCCTGTATCACACAGGGCCTTGGTCTATTTTCCCACCTGAGGCACTAGATGTTTTTTTCTAGTCCCTTTGACCTGAATCACTGAAGGTGGGAAACCAGGTTGAAAAATCAAAAAAATCATGAAAATTAAATTCATCAATATTCGACGAAAATCACGATCACAAATAACTGCAGGTGAACCAACGTCTGGATGTACAAACAATAAGATAACATATATAAAAGGAGTGTGTTTATGATAATTTTTCCACAGTGCCTGATAAATCCTGTCTTTGTGCATCACCTTAGAACAAAGAAAATTGAAATCACATATCCAATACACAAGCATATAAAATACAAATATCATGAATATTAAATACCTTTAAGTATTATCCAATGTCTATTATGATTACGAAAATAATCCCTTAAACACTGAATATGAAATGTGCAAATAACACAAGATAGCTTGTGAACACTCTACACGTACCGGCTAGATAAACTGAGTCAGATAGTTTGAAAGTGAATGAATAATACTGTCTGTGTGTGAAATGATTAGACTTGCTATGTGTATGTTAACATGACATCCGAGCTAGCCCAACCTTCAAATACTTAAAAAAAATAACACTTTACTTTAAAGAGACCAGATTGAGTAGTTAAAAATCATATTTGAATGATAATGAATACAAATTGTAGTCTCTTTTGCTCCAGACCATTAATTGTTGAATAACAAGGAAGAAAACTTGACATGGATTTGACTCATCTATTATACGTTATCAAATGAAATGGAGTTTTACATCCTACTCTTCAGCACCTCATTAGGCTAATGATAATGGAAACACCATGCAGTGTGCAATGAGGGAAATTTTGCCACAACAACTGCATCAACGTACTCTTTTACTGTCTTGGAAGTTTTTAACATGACTTAAACAAATGACTAGACATTTCCTCCATTTCCATTAAATTATTGACATTGGGAAATCTGGTTCAAAATTCCAACTCCACCTATGGCGGGATTGAACCTTGGACAGGTCAGCAAGCAACTACATCAACAGATATTACTTAAAGTGAACTCATGTCCATAGAAATGGGAGGAGATGTAATACTTGACAATGGGCAGACTCACATAACCAACGGCTGTGGCAACAAGAATATTTCTAACCTTGTGCCTAAGTTTTGAAGTAATATCTTCGAATCATTCCTCTAGCTAGTCTTTATGGAGAGATTGTGAAAGCTAAGGAGATATTTAATCAAATCCAGGGTATCAGTTTTAACCAGTTGATTTAAGCTCAAGATATGACAGCCAGACATTCTTAAAATAACTGAAATTTTCTGTCTAATTTATTCACCATGTCTTAGTGTGTTGACATGAAGCTACTTTTTTATAACTTATGTCATGACATTCAAAGTTCAAATGAATGAAGTTTTACATCCTATTTTTCTGCACCTCAATAGAGCATATGAAGACAGACAATACCATGCAGTGTGCAATGAGGGAAATTTTTTCCAGGAGAGCGCCATAAGCCTACTCTCTTTACGAATTCCAAATGTCAAAGGATCTTAAAGGAGGCTTTTGTTTTTTTCCTCCGACAAGGGGAAACCCAGTAGAAAAATCGACCTATTTCAGGATTGAACCAATTGAGCAATAGAATTTATGCTATCAGTGTCCCCGATATACATACCGAATTTAGAAAACCTCATAACAATCTCTTTAACAATGCAGACATTAAATGAGTCTACTACCAACTCCAGATCTCTTTTCTTCAATCCCACCTTTCTTTTAAATATGGATCTAAAAACCTTTCAGTAAAAAGCTGCGTTTAGACCGCCACAAAGTATCTGGGCCGAGTCAGGTTTAGCAGAAAAAAAGGGAGTGTAAACAGGTTGCGAGGGCTTGACACCATGCTAGTTTCAAGTGGATCAAGTCCCGCAAGAAGAGGTGCTCTCGATCCGGACCAAGTACAGCACAGCTAAGTATCAGTGCAGTGTAATGCACCAATAGAGTCTGAATGATGAAAAATGAAGTTGATTTATTTAAACCATACTAGGACTGGTGATTAGTTTCTATGTAATAAGTGGTGATTACACATCCTAATAAATTACTGTTATAAAATCATAATACATAACATTAATAATGTTTACTATAGCATATCATATTATAATTCATATAAAATTAACAAATAATTTCATTATTTCATAATAGATCGAGTAAGCCAAGGCAAAATTATGTTTTTTTAATAATACAACTCTCAGCTCTAGATAAAAAATGCTTTCTTGCACCTTTAAAAGCTAATGTAGACAATAAGTCCATTCAGAGTGCAATTAGGTACCTTGAAGCCTCAAAGGTTAATAGTAAGCAACTTACTACCAAGTTTACTGTACCTTTCTAAAATTTAGCTCTTGAAATAGTGAGGCTAAAATGACCCATATACACTCGACTTCAATATGGATTTTTATATATGTTTCTTGTAAAAAGAATTTTTTTTTATTTTAACCTTATTTCTGAGGATTACAAATAATATGACTCATAATCATCAAAATAGCAATCCTTTATGAATGAGAAATAGTCATAGTAGTAGTCATAGACAATTTGCCAGAATTATCTGCCAGTATATACTAAAACTTGGATTATAGCCAATATCAATTACATACCGATATTATTATTTAGATTTGATAGTAACTATAACTATATGTAATCTATATTAATTTGTCTTGATAAAATAGTCTGCATTCAGTTTTATTGTTTTTAACTAGTGATTTAAAAATTTGTATGCAGAATTGCAGATGAGCTTTTTAAGAAAACAATATATACCTCTATCTTCAAGAAATGTTTTAACCTAGATATAATCTTCTGTTATGTTATACAAAATTTTTTCCATTCTATACAAATATCATGCCAAATTTGAATACACTGTATATGAAGGAAGATAAAAAAAAATCATAAAAATATAGAAATTACTTAATAGACTTACTTAATATATTGTTACTTTTTATGGCAATTCACAAAATAGCCCACAAAATAATACACCAATATATGGGAATCAGCCTGATATCTCCTTTAATATTCTCTAATGTAAATACTCTTAAATAAAATTATTATCATTTGCTTACCAAAATTATCTTTTCACTACCAGTCTATCAGTATTCCCCAATGTTTGTAATGTACACCAACAAGACCCTAACTCTATTGCTCTATAACCTACTAAAATTTGATACTCGACAGCTGGGCGACTTTATTTCACCAGATTTCAATGTTTGTCCTGCAGGAATTCTGTTGGGTATCATTTAACAGACTTTCAGGAAGAACCGTTATCTTTTTCATGTGAGCTTAGCTCTTAATTTAAATTTGGATTAAGACATTAGCAAAAATAGCTCAATGCATCCAAATTCCTGAAAATTGTGAAAAGATATTTCCAGATGTTTTCCTATTAGGAAGGAAATTGGAACCAGTAAATATATTTTTGTATTGACATAGTTAGGACTATACAAATACACTTGAGAGTAAAATAACAACTTAAACCCCTCCTGGTAGAAATGGAACGATCTATAATTGTGTCAGAACCAACCAATCAGATTCCAGTAAAATTCACTGAACACAATTTAATCATATTGGTAGCTTCCACATAAAGTGTGTCTGCTTCTGACAGACTACAGATTCCATAAATGGTCAACATTCCATGGTTCTTCCCAGACAAACTGACTCATCAGTTGAACTTTGGTTCTTTTCATAAACTCAGTCTTTTATAAGAACTATCCTTACAATAATTACATGAATCAAAGAAGACATTCTAAAATGAAATTTCCTTAGCAGAAAAACATTTTAGGCTTCAGTTTTCAAATGAATTATGGCTCTTAGAAAATCATGAAAATTTCAATTACACATGTCATTTGAACAAAATGTGTCTACTGCTACACTAACTTTACATTGGCCCATTATGAGTTCGAGTAGCATATCAAGTTGAGCTTTAATCCAAAAATAATATAGGCAAGACAGCACGTACGTAGTGCAACTGAGTTGAAACAGTTCAAAAAAGATTCCCCCTGCAGACAAATTTTGTACATCTTTTATTATAGTCTTATACAATCATGAAAGTTTAAATTTCGTATTTATTTTAACAAATTATGCCTACCACTATGCAAAGTCTTCATTAGTCATATTAATGTTTATAATCTGCATATCAAGTCAAGCATGAAACCTAAAGCTAAAAACGTGGACAAGGCATAGCATAATAATGATCACATTTATATGTCATTTTGTCGATTTTAACAGAGCCCAGGTTGAGTTGCGGAAGCCAATTCACATTGAAAACAATACCTACAATAAAATCCTTTGTTCTGTTAAACTAATGATTAATTTATAAGCAGAATATTGATCAATTTTGATTTATCCTTAATTATTTCTTAATCACCATAATCAACTGCATTAAGGCATGATCAAAACAACAAAAACTGAATTGGGTCACCTTTCATACTTATTGATTTATTTAAAAACCTTATGACAAAAATGACAGCTGAATTTGTGAGAATAAAGAATGCAGAAGACTATGTCATTGATTTCTATTGTTTAAATGAGTCAAAATAGACTTCAATACAAATTCGTAATCCCCTCACATTAACTGTCAAAAATCATTCATTTGAAATATTTTGTTAATTAAATTTGACAATGAAATATTTGACATTATTTCTAAATGTAAACTTGACAGATAACAAGTTCAGTATACACCACAAGGGAGAAAACTCTACATATTACTTTTATCCAACATTAGAAACCACAAAAATCTACTCTAATATAATGGAAAACAGCAGTGATCATGGCAAAATCTTAAATTCCACTAATCCCACCATAATAATAGACCATGAATGGACTTATTCCACATATCGAGTCCACATCTTGAATTTTTCAGTTAACATAACATGTCTATAGGGTTCCTTAATTCCCAAATGTAGCAGTATTTTGGTCTGCATCTGACTATTCACAGTTTTAGAAATTGAACAGATTGTTAGGTTGAAATAGTTTTTTGCTTTATCTGCAAGGATGTAAGAGTTTACAGAAGCAGGACAACCTTTGTGGTTCAACATTGAGACAGAAACTTTAATTTTCTTTGAAATGGCTAAATTCTGTTCTAGTACACAGAAGCAGTGTCCAGTGTCCAAAATGACCATTAATTAAATCTAATCAAGAATCAAAGTGTCTAATTACAATATTACTACTAATATCTAGACTATCTACCAATATTAGGTCAATATCTACTAGTCAATACTTTCCTATATATCAACATAGTCAGTTTTCATATTATTTAGTTCAATAACATTAAAGATGGCTTTCCTCCAATGAACAGATCAATGTTATCTGACTGTGACTGAGGTGCTTATGTCATTTTTTTTATGAAAAGGAATAGTTAAGCCAGCAGAAATTCAGGAGGAGCTTTAATAAAAAATTATATATTTGAAAATGCTATGAAATAGATGAACTATCTAAAAGGGATTGTAAAGAGGTTTCCTAAATTTTTGTATGTGTATCATTGTCCCTGATATATATACAAAGAAGAAATCCTCTTTACAATCCCGTTAACTGTAAATATATTTTGTTATTGTATCTTTGTCATATATCATTGTCTGAATCTATGGTCGATGCTTTCGAGAGTAAACGTCTGTTCTGATCTTTAAACCTAAGTAGAGAAGAATACCTAGATGACAGGTTTCATTTAATAAGCTCCTATCAATAAATTACCTTAGTTTAGGTCAAGAGCTCTTCAATCTGACATTTCTTACTTCAAACAGTTCTTTATTCAATACAAACATATACTTGTTAAAATCTTACTATGACATTGTAATATTCATGTATCATAAGTTTTAAGCTTCTTTTTTAAAACTCAAAAACTTGCTACACAAAGCACCATGCCCTTAGTATTCACTCAAGTTTGACTGCAACTAGACTGATTTTAAAGCCATGGTTCCCAACCTGGGGTGTTTTCATTCCTTGGGGGTGTGGGACTAGGGTGTCAGGGGTGTGGCCAATTGGTGTAGGAGAAAAATTTAGTTTGAGTTGAGACATCACCTTAGATCATCACATGCTGCAAATGTCTATGAAACAAATTTTTGGGGGTGTGAAAGGTCCATGTGATTGCTCCAGGGGTATGAAGGCTGAAATAGGTTGGGAACCATTGTTTTAAAGTTATTCTAAAATGTGAAATGAAAGTGTAATGTAATTAACAGGGTTTGACAATCAAAATGGTCCTTTTTGTGATTCAATATTCCCTATAATTAGTCAAAATTAAAATAGATCACAATGAACTGCAGATCGAAACAAATTATATATTTTGTGTTAGTCTATTGCCAAATCTAGAAATATACAGCAAGATTGATTTGAAATCTACAACTGAGACATTTTTAATTGCTACCGAATTTAAATCAAAATTTAACATGATTAGCCAAAACCGAAATTTGGTGGGATAAATTGTTAATCAAACTTTTCGATCAAAAATGAACTCTAGTAATTAAATAGATGCCTAAAAACTTGATTCAATTTGAGCTTAGCTCCATCATAATCATTACTGCCATAGGCATTGCTGGAGAGTAACAACTGAGTTTAAAATTTGGAACATTCATTTACCTATTCAAATACTTCATTTAAATTTCAATGAAGATAATGATTGTCATCTCTGTATTTACTGATGAGTAAATTCATTTATTGACCTTAATGCATTTGTTATCACTTGTATAGACAGTATAGGAGAACTTTTAAAAGAATTGAATATTAATTGAATATAAAATGAATAACAAAGGAATAAAATATTCATAAAAATCCGATAACAATAGACAGCAAATCATTGTTTCAGAAAAAAAAGAATAAATAAAATATATATTTAATATATAATACAAGACAGAAATCAATATGGCTGCCCTACATTAAAATCACTAATCCTTAAAACTTTTTACTTTTATTAAATATTTTAATATTTTAAAACTTTTTACTTTTATTAAATATTTTAATATTTTAATATTTTATTTAGAGAAAATGACTGTCAAGTATTGTATTTTTGGTCGGTCTTTGATTCAATTTCAGGAGGATAAGCATTGCAAATCTCATAGAGCATTATTAGCAGGCCAGACCAATAGACTTTCCATCTTAACAATGGTCAAGGTATTATGTCTTCACCTTAAGATAAGATCTTATACCTTGACCATTGTTAAGATTGACTTTTAAAAATGTTCCTAAATTGCGAAACCAGGCCATCTTGATTACACAATCAATTTACCTTTAGTGACAAGATATGCCCAGTGCTGTATCAAAGGTTTGATGCCATCTGACTCATACACATTTTATAAATCAAGGTGTAAAAAAATCAAGCAATATATCATATTGGTTTTCACAAAGCATTAAGCATATCAAAAAAACATTACACGAACCTATAAATAGACCATGATCTTATACAAAATGGATAAAAATAAAATGTCTTAACTTAATGACAAGATATGCTCAGTGCTGTATCAAAGGTTTAATTCCATCTGACTCCTACACATTTTATAAATCAAGAACAGGTGTAAAAAATCCACCATGATATTGCTTATATTAACAGACATTTTAAAAAAAAATTACCAAAATGTTAAATCCTGTCTTTTGTCATGTATGGGCTACATTGGCACCAGCAGAAAAGTCATTTAGGCTACTTGGTAACTACATTTGCTGGCATTAAGTTCTATGTGCCTTCACAACAAAGGATATGACAGGCAAATATGATATAAAGTCATCAATATTATTGTATATTAATGAAACTATAAAATTCTTTTTCATCAAAGTGAAAATCAATTGGATGTCTAGTAATGTAAACACTTTACCCAGTAACCAAGGCTGTTTTCTCTGACTTGAGACAATGGCAATATCAGTAATGGCTGGGATCTAGTCTAGATTTAAATCGTTGATTGTTCTAAACCAAGCATCACCTTTATGACTGATGACTAATCAGTAGTTCAATGCCTTTTCAGCTTTTGGCATCAGTCAGCGGACACAGTCATTACATTTATTCACACTCCCACTACAAATTTATCTACATTTAAAATTGATAGATATATTTTCGTGGACAGATTCATTCATTGACTCGTTTATTTGAAAAATATAATTCTTGTTTACATAAGATAATATACAAAGAAAAACTATCTTACCGTGCAATGTCCTCAAACTATATCCGGGTGCAATTGTCACAATCGACCGGCATGGGCTGTCAGAAAACTGTCACACCCCTTTCAGCTCTTCCCTTCACCTCCCTAAATAAAAAAAAGCCATCCTTTGATAAAAAACTGTTTGCCTAAATTAATTTAGTAATTAGCCGACGATATTAGAAGAGGAACCAATATGCATGATGGAAATGTGGAATATATAAACTGTCAGGGCATATTGTTCTTAATTTTGAACATAATTTGGATATGGTAGGGAGTAGAACGGAACAGCCATATTTCTGACTCCAGTGGCTACTTTCAAACGAAGAAATTTGTATAAAACAAAGAATTCTTATTTGCTTAGTGAAACACAAGTACTCTCTTTGCAAATAAATATCAGTCTCTATTTTGAAACAGTTTCCCACTGCGAACTATTTTGATTTCTGTCAGAAGATTTTGAATTTGATTTTGGAGAACTCTTAAACGTAGAATATTTTATTAAATGCTCATTTATATAATATATTCAAAAATTTAACATCATTTTAAATGATCAACCAATTTGGTCCAAAATTATATAGACATTATTGAAAGATTCGTGTGTTTTCCTTTAAATGTTATTACCGCGTGACATGTACACGTGCGTGCACGCTTTTGTATTTAGAGCACCATTACCGAAATATTGTTCTTTGACAAAGTTCAACGGTGCAGGGGAGGCAAATCTATTATTTAACTTACATCAGACTACAAATAAATCGAAAATATACCAATCTTGCACGCTTACGTATTTACAGTATAACAAAACACAAGACAATATTATGGAATATAACACAGTTCTTTAGTAAGGTTGGGCAGGCACATAACGTTTCAACACAATATACACGTGTTGTCATCAGATCAAATATGTCGTTCAAATCTTATCGAATTTACAACACCATTGTCAAATATTCGTAATTGCTGAGAAAATAGATGTAAGGGAGGCAAATCTATTATTGAACCACAAATAAAAATGAGAAAAAGCTAACAATATTTAGGCCTATTTGATCTTTATTGAAAACAGGACCAACAAGAAGAATATTTCGAGGTCGGATTTGTTCTGATAAAGTCAAACCATACAACTGAATGGTCAAACCCTATTCTGATGTACACATATTATAACGAAAAGAACAAAATTATTCCATCACAAACAAAAGTAAGATTGCAATCAGCCAAAGTTCAAAATTATAAATTATCTTATATTTGCATATTTATCCAGAAAATAACCATGCATCATTGCAGGATCTATATTTGATTTTAAAAAAGTTAAACAGGACGCAATCGACTTGATTAAAAAATATAGCCTCTTAAAATAATATCAGAAAACTATTTATTGTTTAAACTTGCTATCTATGTGTACACAAATAAATGTTTGAACATTAAATTGATATACAACATTGCTTTGAAGTTTGTTTTGAAAAAAATTGTTGACTTTGACAAACATTGTCACGACTTTGTAAAAAACGCAAGAGAGTATCGGAGAACATTAATTTCTTAACTCAAAAAGGGGGACTGTCTGCAATCAAATGAACCAAATTTATGTCGACCAAACCTTTACCGATGGATCCAGGACATCAAGAAACTCACCCCCAAACAAGCTTGACTTTGATGGCACCAAACATGAAATATAGGATATTGGCTTTGCTATGTCCAAGACAAGAAATTTGTTTTTCAAAGTTTCCCTAATGGCGAAAAAGCAAATTTCACATTGATTCACCATAAGATTCTATTAAAACAAAATTCCCCATATGTTTCTTTACATATTGAAATCTGCAGGCTGTCATCCTTGAAAGTAAGATGCACTCATATTATGACCCCATGGGCAAAAAACAAAAAAAAATGCATAAGTTCTATTCAAAAATGTCCCCATATATGTTTCTTTACATATTGAAATCTGCAGGCTGTCACCCTTAAAAGTAAGATGCACTCATATTATGACCCCATGGGCAAAAAAAAAAACCACGAAAGAAAGTCTCAAGTGCTTCCCTGTCAGACGCTTACTCGCTTATCAGACGATATAGGCGACAGTTTCGGGCCTGTCTGGAGGTTCTTAAAGGAACTTTGCTTTATACGATTTAATTGATATTAGAATTTCAAGATATAACTTAACTAATATAGGTTCAGAACCTTAAATATAATCAAAAATAGTAAAACTAATTATGTTTAGTACCATTGTAAGACTAGTTTGGTATTGAGATTCATTGTCAGACTACTTGTGTTTAGTACTATTGTAAAACTAGGTATGTGTAGTAACATCGTAAGACTAGGTATGTTTAGTACTGTTGTAAGACTAGGTATGTTTAGTACCATTGTAAGACTAGGTATGTTTAGTAACATTGTAAGATTAGTTTGGTATTGAGTATCATTGTCAGACTACTTGTGTTTAGTACTATTGTAAAACTATGTATGTGTAGTAACATTGTAAGACTAGGTATGTTTAGTACTGTTGCAAGACTAGGTATGTTTAGTACCATTGTAAGACTAGGTATGTTTAGTACCATTGTAATATTAGTTTGGTATTGAGTATCATTGTCAGACTACTTGTGTTTAGTACTATTGTAAAACTAGGTATGTGTAGTAACATTGTAAGACTAGGTATGTTTAGTACTGTTGTAAGACTAGGTATGTTTAGTACCATTGTAAGATTAGGTATGTTTAGTAACATTGTAAAGCTATGTATGTTTAGTAACACTGCAAGACTAGGTATGTTTGGTATCTGTGTAAGACTAGGTATGTTTAGTAACATTATAAGACTAGGTATTTTTATAACCATTGTAAGACAAGGTATGTTTAGTAACATTGTAAGACTATGTATGTTAAGTAACAGTGTAAGACTAGGTATGTTTAGTAATATATTTCTAACATCCTGGTCACATACGACACGTATGAATAAACTTTTATAAAAAAAATATTTTGCCAATAAACTTCAACCAGGATTTGAATTCCCTCAAATAAAAAAGAAGACATAAATTACCTAACAATATTTTACCTAAAAATAAGTATTGGTATTTTTTTTACGTTTTATCTCTGTTTTTAATCTAGGGGGTAAGCCTCTGATCTGAAGATTTATAGAGGCAGAAAGGATATATAAACATGGGGTGGTTATGTATCGTCAGAAGAGGTGTACAAAAAGTCTCATTTTCAAACCTAAAAGGTAAGATAGTTTTTATGTGTCTTAGTGTTTTACATTTTATGTAATGGTCTATAATCTGTGCTATTTGGACACCGAATTAACAGTCGCACTTTGGCGTCAGATGTTTCGGGTGCATTTTTAGCATTTTCACAATAATAAATGTTTAGGAATGATCAATCCATTATAGTTTGTTTTAACAACAAGAGATATTGCTTGTCAACTCTAAAACAAGATGCTGACAACGTCCTTTTGGTATTTCATTTATTTGTGTATTTCAGATGAATCTTCTAGCTATTTTAGTAGTTGCTGTTATCAGTCACAGCTGTTCAGGTAGGTTAATATGAATTATAAAAGCATTATCAACTTTCAGAAAACCTTGATTCTTTTCAGTCTGTATTTTTCCAGAACAAAATGTGTAATTATATAACATAACTTTTGCAATCGTAGAGTGTAAACTCTGGTCAAAGATTTCTGGGCAATATGGGGATACAAAAACAACCTTTCTTTCTCGGCCTTCACACCCCTGAAGCAATCACCTGGACCTTTTAAAGTTTGTTTCATCCACATCCGCATGTGCTGATGTGTGGTGCTCTCTCAATTCAAAACAAATTCTTCTCCTACACCAGTTGGTCACACCCCTGACACCCCAAGGGGTGAAAACAGCCCAGGTTGGGAAAAGAGGGTTTAGGGGATACTAATAGTTTCCATTTACACCATTCTGTTTCCTGTTCATTGTTGATTTTTATGACTATCGAAAATATCCCGAAATAGGAATTGTTCACATAGAAGCCATAACTGTCACCAAAACACATACAAAGGCCAAAATGAACTCCCATGTATATATACATAATTGTTTCCTTTTTTTCTACTAGGATTATATGCTGAAAATGAACAATGTGAACATCTATTAGATGTAGTAGCTGTTATTGATGGGTCAGAAACAATCTTCCCAGATGAATTCCAAACCATTCGAGAAGTTATGGGCAAATTCGTTCGACAATTAGGGGTGGAAGAGAACAACAAACATTTTGGTGCCGTTGTTTACAGCAGTGCTGTTTCTGAAGTCATTGAAATGTCCGGAGATCAAGAAAAACTTGTAGAAGCCATGCTAAATATGGATCATCCTAGAACTGGAACTAGAACAGATCTGGGTATTGAAGAAATGATTAATGTATTTATAAGAAAGGGTCGATCAGATGTTCCTAAAGCCGGAATCGTAATTACAGGTTTGTTCATTTACGTTCTTTATTTTGGAGAGAGGTTGAAAAAATGTTAAAAATTCGATATCGATTCTTATGAAAAGCCAAATGACCATAAATATTTAGCCTTTTGGCAGTCATTAGATCCAGCCATTTAGCTTATTGTCAGTCATTAGATCCAGCCAATTTGTAGAGAACAGCTACCAAAATCAGTTAATCCAAAACATATTTACTGAAAATCCTATATCGATTCTTATGAAAAGCCAAATTGCCCTATTGCCCTATTAGAATATAGATCCCAGCACAATAGTTAGAGAACAGCTACCAAAATCAGTTGATCCAAAACATATTTTGTCTTCAGAGGATTTGGGAAACTTTATTACAGTTGCTTGTATCATTGAAAACCTTCTTTCTAGATGGAGCATCACACGAGAAGGAACTAACTTTGAAACAAGCTCAGATAGCTAAAGATATGGGAGTGAACATGTTTGCTATTGGTATTGGTGCCAGAATAATGGATGCTGAATTAAAAGGAATAGCTTCCAAACCAGATCAGGCTTATGTTATAGAGGATTTTGAAGCTTTTGCCAAATTAATCGCTAGTCTTGCGATTCAAATCTGTCCTAGTAAGTAGAGAACTGATGTATACATTTAAAGGGACAGATGCGCCATTTGGAGGGAGGGGGATTTGAGTCTTGAATATATGTAAATAGCCTTCAAAATATCTCAAACTAAAAATTTATTTTCCTATTTCTATAGAATTCTTTTCTATATATGGAAGTGTCTCAAGAAAAGAGGACTCGTATTTTTAACTTTCAAACACGGGTATTTCTGGACACACGTGGATTTGAAGGCTCAAATTTCGACGGTGAGCTGTGAACACTATCACTGATTGGCTTAGCTAAAAAAATACCCATTTCTAAGAGTAAGTATGATTGGTCAAAAATGGCGCATCTGTCCTTATAATGACGACAGTCCAGAAATTTTAGTGGCATTTTACGTAAATTGTGTGAATTTGCTTTTTTCACCAAAAAGAGACATTTTTATTTTCATTGAGTAAGTTTGGTTATTGTCTTACAATTATGGTGCCAAAAAGGCCAAAAATATTTTGGGTCATATTTTTACTGTCCCGCTAAAAATTCACGAATCTCACAAATACAAATATGAAAGAGCAAAGAATAAGGAGAATACGCAGTTTCGAATAAAGACCAACTGGTCTACTAGTCGTGCAAAATGTGAGGCACAGCACTGATTTGTTGTAAGAAAAGAAAGTAGGCCTAAATTCCGTGTAAATACGGCTAAACAGAATGAATTTCAATTAAATAAATCGATTAAATCAAATGGATTGCAATTGATAGTTAAAATCCCCATTTATCAGAATGACTGACATTCAGATATAGGCTTTCAAACCATAAAAAAATTTAAAATAACAAAATAATTTGTGTTAAGATTTTTGGTATCTTGCTCAGGTCTATTGAATGAAATCTTTTCAATTGGCGACTCGAATCGAGTAAATTATTTACTATTAATAAATGGATTTATTGATTCCTAAAACACAATGCTCCGAGGTCCAATTATTGTACTGCGTTTTTGTTTATGCCATTTTATTTTATATTTCATGGATAATCCTAACCTTATACCGGACTTTTTGGTTTTTATGTCAAAATTAAAAGATTAAATTACCCTTTCTTTGTTTATATAGCCACTACAACAACCACTACTACAACCACCACTACACCAAAGCCAACAACACAAAAGCCTACAACACGAGCACCAACACCAGAGTCAGCACCAGATGCAACACCAGAATCAACCAGTCCTCCAATAAAACCAGACGGACCATGTAGTGGATGTCGTATGAGCAACGGTATTGGATACAACAGTCATGAAGAATGTCACAAATTCGTCCAATGTTTTTTCAGAGATGGAGGACTCACCGGCTTCTTTGTTCAAACTTGTGGAACTGGAACCTTCTGGAACCAAGACAAACTTACATGTGATCATATGTCCAAAATCAATTGTCCTAATGGTGAGACTAACTTAATGTAAAATTATCATACGTTTGGGTTCGGGGGCTCTGAATCAGCAGTTAGTAAGCCATTGAGGATTTAATTTATTAAGCAAAAACTACGGTTCCGCGAGCAGAAAAGAACCGAGCTGTAAATCAAGTTATTCTCACACCGACAAATCGGTCCCGTACTTATCCAAAGGTTCCAGGACAGGTGATGAAATTTCCCACCCAATGTGTGTGTATGTGTGTGGGAGGGGATGCGGGTCGAATTTTTGGCCCTGTCGGTCATGCAAGACGTACATATCACCATATTACCAGGTGTTCTTGTGTTGTAGAATATGAAATTGAACACAAACTGCAGGGAAAATATTATATATGACAGGGCGTCTTGGGTTCTTCTCATGACCTCATACACTTATAACTAAAAACGAACCAAAAGAGCAAATGATCCAGATCAGTATTTTTTTTTTCTACTTTCAGATCGATGTGCACTTGTAAAAGAGCTTAAATATTACAAATTGGGAGGAAACTGTGCTGAGTATATTGAATGTGTAAATGGACGATCTCAACCTAATAAATGTCGAGTTGGATATTCCTTTGTCGAAGGAGATGAAATTTGTCTGAAAGATGCTTCATGTACTACTGGAGGATCAATTGGAGGAAATAGTAAGTTTGTTATTTTCTCATTGCACATATTTCATGGTTTTGTCTAATATTTTTCATCGAATCATCATCTTCTAGCACTCAGTCGGCAGCGGGTCCGATTCTCGTCTGCTGGGCGATTCTGTGCCGTGAAAAGATTGGTTGCATTGAGAACGTTGGCCGTTCAAAAGATTCTCCTTACTTACTATGGTTAAGAACCATGACAGACGGCATTTTTGCACGTTTTATTATCCGTATGCCCGTCCTCTATATCATAACAATAGCATTTTCGTTTGTACCTTGCGGTGTATATAGAGATTTTGCATTTGTATTGTAGATGAATGTAATTTCTGGAGTGTTCCTGGTACCAAATGTTACTATTATTGGACATTAGGTAATCAAGGATGGACCATGCCTTGTCCACGAGGAACTAGATTCGCACAAAGACAATGCGGATGTGTCTATGCTAGTCCTAATAGGTGTAGACGTAAGTGTAACCTATAGTGTTATGTCTCTGGTTGGGATCAAAAAACCGAAAAGAAAGTACAGTAGAAAGCTATGGCGTCTCTTCGTCTGTTTTTCGTCAGAGAATTCCAACCCAATAAAAGGTTCTCAGCTGTAATACCTTTCAGAAAAAAAACAATCAGGAGGATTTAAGCATGCAATAAGCGGTTTCCCTGTGATTTCATATTAAATGGGAATAAACATTTCCTATCTTACGATCTTTCTGACTGTAACAGTTTAGCTCACCTGATTTATTCACTTTATACCTCTGCAGTGGTACTTAACGATGCAGAGCGATGACTCAGTGAGTTAAGCTTCTGACCAACTCTAAGTTCGGGAGTTCTGTCCAGACATGGGTTGACAGTTCCATCTAATTATTGTTCACTTCAATTCTTTCAACAGCTAGATCCTGTACCCCGTTGGTTGATATTGACTTCAATGGAGCAGAACCCGGAGAATATGATAACTACGGAGCTGTAGTCAAGGGTGGTCTAGCCTATTTTGATGGTAATAGTAATATCAAAATCCTCAGGTTGTCCAATGTCGAATTTACTACCAAACTCTCTATCTTAATCAGGTAAGATATACAGATGAAAGTGTATTCAATGCAGAACAGTTCAATTTAAAAAATATGCGTTTGATTGCAACTACCAGGCCCGTTGCCTCACCTCCGTTTTGGCCGATGGTGTTGAAACGTTATAATCGATAGGCTATGTGATGAGGTATGTCTTGTATTGACAAGTCGAGTTAATGTGACCTTGTCTGATTGTGGATTTGGCAACAACAATAGTAACTGCATCATTACTAGCCATGTATGTTAACACTCGGAAAAAGATATGCCACGCGGAACACAGTCCACGTAGCCGCATGTATAAAACCCTCTTAAAGGCATATTGCACCATTAATGTTTTTCTCTCTGTTTATTTAATAATTTGATCTTCAAGATACAAACCATTCAACTCTAATAATACTGAAGCGGTTCTTAGTAATGGGGACTGTGGTGAAGAAGCTACTATTAACCTTATTAATAATGGCGCTGTTGCCTCACTCGGTGTAATTAATGCTGAAAATCAAAGAGCTGCTTTACATGATATTACGGAGGTAAGAAAAAATGCTTCTGGTTCCATCCCAAATACTCAAGAGCATCTTCATTGTTATTTGTCCAAAACCTTGAGATTTGGGTAAAATTATACTATTGCATTTTGAAAATAAGTGAGGACCTTGGTGTTATTGAGATCTGAAGAGTTGATCAGCATGAACTACTCTTAACGGAAAAGAGTTCTGATATATCTTGCATAGCAGTTTCTATGCAGGTCATGACATCTGGTGCAAACTTCAAAACCAAATTCCATGGCACTGAAACTGATCGACCACTAAGCTCCGTCTTCTGCGTTCTTTTAATTGTAAAATGGTCAACAAATTACTGTGATATTTCTTTTTTTTAGGCTGAATGGAGAGAGATTGAATATACGTTTGAGAACGGTGAAATTAAAAGCGTAATGAATGGTAAATCAGGGCTAAAGAGTTTTGCAATCAGTGGTAAGATTATTTTTATCGACTTGAAGGGAGTAAAGATGTTTTCCAAAAAAAAATTATCTGTATTGGGGACACTGAAAGCATCAATTTGCACATTTTCCATTTTCAATCAGACGTCTGTGGCTCCTGCAATTCTACCAAAAGTAAATGTTTGATGACGTCAATGATCGTGAAGAGCCTTATGTGATTATGCAATAAAGCATATTTTGTGGTTAGTGACGTCATAAAACACTTAGTTTTATTGGAATTGCAGGAACTACTGACGTCTGATTGGAAATTAGAATGGTGCAAATTGATTTTATCAGTGTCCCGATACACATAAAAACTTTATAAAAACTTTTCACAATCCTTTTAAGAGAAATCTCATCAAATAACAGCTTGTTAGTGACTTTGGATTGGATTCTAACTGTCTAATCTTAAAATATCATATTACATATGAACATTGGATGAAAACCACTAAAGATGTTTTTGTCGGTTTTCCTCCGTTTTTATTACTGCATTTAGTCCTTATTTTCTGTGTTTTAGATTTGCCCAGAAGATCACAATGTGCTTTCCAACTGGGTCATAGTGAAGGTTTCAAAGACTTCAGAGGCTGGATAGATTATGTAAGTATAGAGTTTGAGTATTGACAAGAGCTCATATGGCTTTTTCGTCAAAATTCCATTATAATGATGGGTGTTTAGCCACAGAATGAGGAAATTCACATGTATGAAAGGCGATAATTGGCAGTAATCCCGCCATCTTCAAATTGTTAGTAGTGACGTTAATATTCTCTTATGGAAGGCTAAGCATCATTTCTGAAGCAACTATATTATCTTCAGTGATAGTGATGACTTTCGATTCATACAATTACAAACTTTGTAAGTTTGCCAAAATATTAACTTGCCCTCTGTGAAAACAATAAAATTAGTTTCCAATGTTTGCGTGTTTAATCAACACAAAGTCAATCTGTGATCACTAGGTTCTATTATTTATAGCTAATTTCCAATAAGCATCGTTGAATGCGATTTACCAACAAACGTAGATATTTTTTCTCCAAAATAGAACTATCTCTACATTGAATCGATGATTGTCTATATAATTATATATCTTGTTTTGTTTTATTTCAGATTGTGGTCTCCACTTGTTAAACATTGTTCAGTGAGCTTTTAAAAGTTAATTTATCTGATTTCATTCAAGAAAAGTGCATGATGTAAAATTGAAATAAAGTATTATAAGCATATTAAAGTTAATAGTTTTTGGGGTATTCCTTGGGTATCATCGTGAAAGTTAGCCTTTAAATATCGAATGTATCATCTTCACAATGACAAAGTAGTAGCCTACCTTAGTATCATATGCTACTTATTCTTTTATCACGGAAGATTGTAAATGCAGCTATTTGATTGGATTGTAGGCCTACGTAGCATGAACAGCTAAACCGTGCAGAACGCACAAAATCATTTCTGTTTTCACAAATTTTCTCGAGGGATAACCTTCTCAGGCGCCTTTGCACCTTCTCGTAACTTCCGAATTTTGAATCTCAACCTCGTCAACTTTCGATGGTGAGCTGTGAACACATAAGGCTAGGCCTACTGATAAGTTCAGCTAAAGAATTCCCGTATCTTAGACTAAGGTAGGCTACGATTTGTCAAAGACACCTCTTCCTTTAAGTTAATTTGTATGTAGAGTGAGTGGTTTCCGAAAGCTACCGGCTTGTTCTCGAAATTTAATGTTTCTCATCAGTGACTGAAATGGCAGTGGTATTGGGCGCTATGCTCTCGAACTTGAAGCGTAATGAATAAGGGAAGTAATCAAGTTATTGAAATGAATTCAGACCACTACTATTTTTTCTGAAGCAAAAGTGGGGTAGAGATATTGAAGGGTGTGACTGATTGCGTGAGTGCTTTGTTTGTTATGCAATGTCAATATTGGATAAATGCAATCACACTTCGGTCTTGTGTAGCCTATATTTAGGTAGGCCAAATGTAGGGCCTAGCCTACATCAGGAATGCATGGGGCCTATTTTCCGCCCTACATCTAAGGTTGCAGAGAAGTTAACATTGACTTGACAATATCGGGAAGCCAGTAATATGGTAGGCCTAAAATGCAGCTGTGGTTATGCATTTTTTGTGAGGGATTAAAGAAACCACACTCGTCGAACAAGAAATCGAACATTCACACTCTTATGAGAAGGGCCATTTTCGACCTGAAGACCAAGGCCAAAGGTTCATGGGATTACCCACATTGATAAGATTGATAAATGCTTTATCCAATCGACGTTGGCTATTAACTTCTGAGTCGAAATTCAACCTGATTAACACTGATTGATGATAATTGGTCTAATCAGTCGGCACATTCTGTCGTAAAGAGTCACGTTTTGTTCGGAATTACTCGTATCTAAGTGGACAAAACTCCGCAATTTTGTGTAAAAAATTATTGATTTCGAAAAGGGGATTTTATATAATGTTTGATATATAGCCTCTTGTCTATCCCTAAAATATTAGGCGTTCGGTTCGTGATTTATGAATCAAAGTGTAAAATTTAGGACCCTAACTTCGTGAGTGTCCGACTTAGTGATAAAATTTGAAAATGTCTCGATCACCTTTTTACGTCGCTTGGGATCTTAGAAATGATAGTAGATTTCTTCGTCGAGACTTCTATTTTTTTTTTACCTCTGAGAAATAATATGATTCCAATGGATCAAAAATTCAGAAATGAAGCACCTAGGCCTGTTTGTCTAGGCGAATATGTGAGATTTAAACCTTGACGAAATCAACTAACAGAACAAAGCTCTATAAAGTTGGCCTATCTGTGTCACTTTTCAAAATGTAGCTTAATTATGATGAAATTTGCTCGAAAAAATAAACAGAAAAAAGAAATATTTCCAATATCTAAAACAAGTGAACGGAAATTTTACATGTGATTAACATTGCAGAGAAGTAGGCCTAAACCATAGAGTTATAAATAGTTCTTATTATAAATCTATGGCCTAAACCAATAGGATGTTTTGGAAATTTCCAGATGATTTGCTTCATTTGAGTTAGAAGACGCACCTACTCTTCTTCAAGATTTGCTTCCCTTTATGAAGTTTTTACCGGAAGAGGGAGTGAAATGTCGCACTGTGTATCGGATTGTTGTTAAAATCATTAATATGTCAATAGACTGAGTATACACAAGATTTTTATCTGTTTTTTAATCCAACAATGTCATCATTACACTTGCCAAGAGTTGTAAGTCAAAGAGGAAAGAGCTCTCTGGAGGTACAACGTGAAAGTTTTGAGCGCAGACAGGTGAGTGTATGGCCCTTTGATTTGTCTATCCAGGCTTAGATCATAATCATGTATTTTGTTTATTTATCCCATTTGTCATATCCTCTTCTTTCTATCCTTCTATAACTTTTTTTTTAGTTTTAAGGTAACCTACTCTATGTATTGAAGCATATTTGACAAGATAGGGGTTCTGATAAGGCCTGTTCCTATAGTTTTATCTTCATTCTGATTCTACATTGTAGTTGTTGGCATTAACTAGTTAATTTAAACTAAAATCTTTTTTTTATTTATCTTACACGGAGAAGATGTTTCGCAATATGCACTAATTTGCTTGAATACATGTTGTTGCTTGTTGTATGAAACCCGATAATAACTGTAGGCCTGCAGAACGAGACACAATATGTTTATACACAATTTCATTTGCATAACTCAAGTTAACTTTAAATGATTAATAATTAATAGGCATAAATGGGGTGGGTGAGGTAAATTCAGGCAATTTGTGGAATAATTCCCTTTCAAAATTTAACACTTTTTCTCAATTGCATTATAATATTGTTTATTTTGACGTTGCTCATTACTGGTACTATAATACTTACCATTTAAAAAACGTGTGTGATTTAGATGCAGGAGAGCGGGAAAATGTGAGATGTAGGTAAATCCATGACCATGTTCCCATAAAACTTAAATTCCCTTAATATTTCTCTTATCTATCCCAGATATGTCATTTCCACAAGGAAAACCCCAGTCTCATAAGATCGTTGATTATTATTTTTAGCCACCTTTATTATTATACCAATTTGAATTGTCCTGCAAGCATTGATAAAATTCAATTCAGATTGCCAGACAACATAGTGGTTAGAGAATATAGGTCTTTCAAAGCTCTTAAATGCTAAATGGCTTCTCACACCTATAAAACTTCATTTGACTATAATTTGCTAAAATATCCTAAATTCTGAATATAGTTTTTTCTGAGGTTACCTTTCCAATAATTACAGTGTGATATCAGGAGTAGTTTTGTTATTTCTATACTGTTTGTAATCATAATCAAACTGGGGAGCTTGAGTAGCAAATTAGCATAAGCTGTAGCTTGTTTCTGAAACTTTACTCACATTGTTGTATAATTTAAAAGTAGTTATAAAATAGGACAGGGTGATATTGGTTCAAGTGGATATCATGATATTAAGTATGAAGCAGTATTTAATATCACGAAGAAAGCATGTGTTGCAAATATTACATTAATTGTTAAAATTGCGTAGATAATCTTTTCTGGACAAATATTTGAAGATATATCACAACAACTATATATCACGATATGGTGATATTTCAGTATTTATTAATCATGTGATATTACTAAATAAATTCCTTTTCCGGTATTTATTATTAAGATACCAGTATATCGCCCAGCCCTATTATAAGATAATGTTTAATAACTAAACTAGAAGGCTTTATCGTTTTAATTATCTACATAAGCTTATGGTTAAGTTTCAAATTGCACTCATAATTAAATTCATGTAATGATATGATCAATATAAATAAACATAGTAATCATATAACAGGCTTCAGGCTATGATATGATATTAGATAACATGTTGTTGTTAATTATTTTAATAATTAATGTTTTATACATGCTAGTAAATTCAATACATTAGCAATCAATGCTACTATATTTGTATGTTATTAATCAACAACATGCTAAATTCAACAGAAAAAAGTCAGCGATATCAATATCAAATTTCAAATGAATATAGATAAATGATCATTAATCAATTCATAATTTTATATTGGTCAGTATTTGGTCCAATACACAAGGACATAGTGCTGTTTAACATTCCGTCCATGGGGATAATATAATGAATGACACTGAAGAAAAATAAGCTTATATAATGAAAAATTTACACAACATTTTGATGTACAATTTCTTCAATAATACACATGTACATGTGTCTTATATGAACAGATTATGTTGCTGTGATCAAATACATGACCATGAGATGTACAGTGTACAGGCCATCAAAATTCAAATGATATGTTACACAATACTATAAATATACACAGTGTCGATATCCATCAGAAATATCTATGATAGTCAGCAAGTTTCAAACCAATATATAGGATATTTGCAATAAATAATCTTATTGATTAAATAAATCAATAATGGCATAGAAATAGGCCAGATGTATATCTAAACTTTATAGAATTATGTAAAATTCAGAGATATCTAGTAGGTTGGATGTATTCACTATGAATCAGAATCAAAAGGTTTGGATTGTGTCTGTTCTTAATAATAAGTCATTATGATTGTTGTTTTGTTTGGAAATTGAGGTTGAGATCAAAGTGAGCAATGAAGCGTTGTATAGTATGATACTAGTAAATAATTACTGTACAATATGTATGTACTATAGAGCAAGGTAGTGTGTTAAAGGGATTTAATTAGAGGTATTCTAGCTGTGTGTTCTGAACGCTCATAGCTTCTATGTACATTATACTTATTTCCTATAAGTTATATGTGGAAACCAGATAAAGAGACCATGATGATACTATGACAAAAACATATTTGATTTTGAAAGGTATTGAAGGATAGTGAAATCAGGTTTTTCTGGTATTACTGGACATCAAAAGGGAATACTGAATCAGTGCAATTTAGAGACATAGTATCTTTTATGATATAATCCAATGTTTGAAATCCTCTATTAAATCCCTTTACTTTGAGCATAATTATTGAACCAGAAATAATTGGCTATAACTTGTATATAGATTTCATATAATACTCATGCTGTTAATCTTTTTCTGTTTTTTTTTTCAGACAAATGCAATCCATAAAGCTATAAACAACAGTGAAAATCCAGTAAAAGAAAAACATGTTAGAAGTATCCTTTATCAACACCAACGTGCAAATAGGCAACATAGAAATAAGCAACATAGAAATATGCATATTAGCTACTTATGATAGAAAATGTTTAAAGGGTATACCCCAATAGAAACTTTATACAAGTAAGGATGGGTTCAAATTTTTTTCTGTAATATACAGAACACATCTGTTTTGCTAAGAATGCTGTTTAAGTTAAAAAAAAAAAAATCGGCTGACTAACAAAATGAAACTTTCCTGTTAAAGCTTTTCTTGAGTCATATTTCCTGTCTGTACTACATTTTATCTTGTTAAAACTTTGATGTAGGCTATATGATGACACATTGATGAAGACATCAAATATAGTTCAGATATATATGCCTACATCCGAAACTTGAATGAATGTACAAATATTTTAAGAAAATGTCAAGTTTGAATTTGAGCACTATGTTACATATAAAGTTAATTCCCTTGTCATACATACAATCTGTGGTAAAATGACACAGTTAACCACTCTGTCAAGGTCTCTTTTGCCAAAGGGAGCCGTGGTGGCTCAGTGAGTTAGACGCTTGCTCGCTAACCTGAAGGTCCAGGGTTCAATCCCGGCATAGGTCGAGATAATAACTTCGGATTTTTCAACCCGGTTTCACCCTGTCAGTGATGCAGGTAAGAGGGGCTGACATGGAAAAAGCATCTAGTCGTTCGGATGGGACAATAAACCAAGGCCCTGTGTGCTGCAGGCTGTACATGTTAAAGATCCCTCGACAGTTGGAAATCTAAAAAGAGCAGGCTAATGTCACTGTCCTGGCAAAATTTCCCTCATGGCACCCTGCCCGTCTTCATTAGCCCACAAGGTGCAGAAGAGTAGGACGTAAAACTCCATTCATTTCTTTTGCCAAACATCATGTCAGTAGTGGTACCATACCAGTATATAATAGACCTTCTCTCCGAAGAAAATTGAGATCAGATTTCACAGGTCGTAGAAAAATGTTCGGTTGATAAAAGAATAAATCAACAGCCCTGCATACAGAACCCCTTTACTTTGTATATTCATGAAACTGGATATGTTCTATTTGAATGCAAATAGGTATTCAAGTTAAATTAATTGGATATTGGAGCTCTTAAAACAAGCACATTATTCAAGTTTATTGATTTATTACAAAAAACGCTATATAAGTCAACCCAGAAGTGCAAAAACATGGAAATTTTTTTGTCTTTTATTAGACAAAACCTAGTTGGATTTTATGTTTTAAGTAAACAAAATTTTGTAGTGATACAATCTTCCAAATATTTTACCAAATTCAGTTCTTCATCATCTTTTTTTAGAATTAAAATCTTACTTAAGGTTCTCCTACGATTAAAGAATAATATATCACCACAATTTGATCAGTCAATTTGAAATATATCTTGGACAGTTGATAGTAATATTATTTTTAAGCAAGGCGCTTTAGTTTTTCATCTTAACCGAGTTAGATGGATCTCCCAATACAGTGAAAATGGTAGAAGATATTATTTGGCTAAACATTGCCTTTAAAGGAAACAATTGTCAAATTTTTTGTGGTTGAGTCAGTAGTATGTTGTCATGTGTCATGTTTATCATTGTTTTGTAGTATTAAAGTGGTTGTAATAAACATCTGGAGTAGATGTAGTTTATATTTACCAGATGGTATATAGCTTCTGTTTTTTGTTGAATAAAGTACATGACAATAAAATATAACATTATAAGTACTTACCTATAAACTGTAGGCCACAGATATTTAAAGTTAATTCAGTCACTTGACAAATTAATGATTACAGAAAAGGGTACAATTTTTCTGAATTTTAATGATTTTTGTCATAATTTGAATAAGATCATACTGAATAATGAACAGACAAATTTAAAAAAACACAGTCGTGGTCAAAAAAGGAGAATTTGTGGAGAAATCACTTGTAGATTTATAAAAATGCTAGAAACTTCAACTTGAAAGGAAGATACCACTTCAGAATGTTTGCACTCATTTGTGAAATAAATTCTCTCAATTATATAATACAGTTAAAATATCATATTTTCTCTAAGAAATCACCACATAGAAGACTCATTTAGATTTGAAAGTTGACAAGCAATGCCCTGTTGTTTAATATTACTGCAGTCTAATGAAGACCAAACTTTCATTTTTTTTATTAACTTTTGTTTTTACCCCATCATTCCAGTTAGGATTTAACAACTTTCATTCTGATTTAGAACACCCCAGCCAAATAGCAGCTCCAGACTGGCTCTCCTTTCCAGAACACCATATTCCACTGTGCTTTTGAGGTTGTCAACTCTTAGATTTTAGCATTCCTTTTAGAGAATATACATAGCTTTTGATATGTTTATTGGTCTATATTGATTAATTTATCATTGCATATCCTTAACTGTATGAAGATACAATATTGGGCAGTTTCCAAGATCAAGGGGCAAGTACGTTCTGGACTATCACTGGCAAATTACCATTACAAGGTAGTCCAATTGTTTGTTGGAAATTTTGTCATGTTCTTCATAAGTTGATGAGAGATGGACATCAAAATGTAAGTTTATTTTGTGTTTGTTTTGTATTTATTGACATTATTTTCTATGTTTGTTTAAAGACCACCTAAAATCCTTCGTGTTTGTTGTCCACTTATTTACTTTAGTAGGTGGAGTCAACACCTTCTACTTGTTTCTATACTTCCTTTTATTTATTTGTCTGTTGTAAATAACATGTCCATCAGGGGTGTTGATTAGATTGTTTTTGCCAGTCTTGTATCAATTTGCAAACTAAATTGTCAGGCATTCGTACACCCATGACAGATGAATTTGATGAATTAAACTGATTTCAAATTGTCATTAAAAAAAATTGTAGGTGTAAGATTTTGTTGTGAAACAGGACCCCAAAAACCTTAGATCATGTTGGGAAGATCGGATGTGTTAGCCCTCCAAATCTGACAAAGATCTGAATGTAATCCCTTATCCCTTTTTAGAAATTGAATATCTTTGTTTTATAGGTGGTGAGTGATTCTATGAAGTACAGAACACATTTAAAAGATTTAGGAAAACTTTGGGTAAGCTACTTTAGATTTGATCAATAGCGTAATTTGAATATTCTATCAAATCATACTAGTATTACATAGGAAATCTTTCTTACTTGTTGAAATCAGAATCTGTATATAATGAAGAATTGTTATAGAATTCAGAGAAACACCTGAACTAATCCATTTACATCATTTCAGGGTCATCTAAAAGAAGGTTATGGAAAATTAATAGCTGCTTATTGTAGACTTCTGATTCAGAGGTTAAATTTTCATAGAAAGGTAGGCCTTACGTATAGCTCTATGCAAAAAAAAATGATTAAATACAATAAATTCATACAACTTAAAAACCATTACTGTTACAAGTACTATAAAAAATCATTTGTTAGAAAGATGATATTATGAAATTGTTCAAAAAAGCTGCAAATAAAAAATATCATCTTAGGAAATTTCACTCCATTTAGCTGAATTTGAGCTAAAAAAAAGTCCATAGTACTAAAACTTAAAACTACTATTCAGGTACTAAAATGTTATGACTTCATTGAGTATTATTTAGTATTCTGACCGGTAAGGTTTATACTTTCAGTATCCCCGTATACCTGGTAACTTACTGATGAATGATGAACAGTTTAATAAAATCTGTGGTTCAGATGTTAATAATTAGTGAGTTTGGTTGTTTTTTTTAGAACTTTGTTGAAATTTGTATTCTAAACATCATAGAAATTATGACAAAGGCTTATAATTATAAGGCCTAATAGATTGAGAAGTAATACATATAGACATTGTTTGTCATTATCTTCCATAAAAATACTTCTTATTAACTGTGTGAAGATACAACATATAGAACTGAATTCTGTTCTTATTTTTCTTAGACAACGGGTTTCAACCAGCCAATCAGCAGGCTTCTACTTATGGTTAGTTTTGAAGAAATGAACACAACATGAATATTTAATCAGTGTACAAAATTAGCATGTCTCATTTTAATGCATCTCCAACTGTTAAAATTTTCTTTTCAGTTTTGAATTTTCGATAGATATGTTAGATCTACTAGATGAAATCCTACATTTACAACAAAATGGTATGTTTACATACTCCTTTCATGCAGAAATCTATAAATTGTACATTTATTGACATGTGTGAGCCTCTTGAGTGTAAACAGTATATAGTAGGCTCTTTTATGAAGTTCGATGAATGATTACTTAAGCATGATATAACAGATTGATCCCGTATCTTTTTACTGTGCATTATATTGAAATGTTGTTAATTTTGTCTATTTCAGTGTTTGGGTCATTAGATATGTCTCGTGCTAACTCAATGACCACTGCTGGACAGTGTAGATTAGCACCATTAATACTAGCTATATTAGATTCTTGTCAGTTATATGATTATCTTGTCAAATCATTATTTAGACTTCATTCTAGTAAGTTGGTCTTAAGTTCTGTATATCAAATTGTTTTTAATTGTTAATTTATAAAGATATTTTTAGTGGCAATTGCCTTAAAGGGACAGGTAGGCCATTTTTTACCAATTATACTTTAGTCTCAGAAACAGGAATTTTTCAACTGTAAAACTGTTCATAGCTCATTGTCGAAATTTGAGCCTTTCAATGCATGTTTGTCCAGAATTATCTGCGATGGAATGTTTAAATGACGCTCGTCAATTTAAGATACTCTGTGATATATAAAAAAGACATATATAGAATTTAGAAGAAACCCATATCATTCTGTCAAAGGCTCTATTGGACTGTATTTTTATCAAATCGCTACCTTTTCAAACTTCCAAGAAACAAGAAAAGTAACTTAAAGTGTCAGGTATAAGACAGAGTTTGTAATAACCTTCATTATGAAGATGTTTTACTCATTGAACTTATGTTATTTTACTTTATCAAAGTTTTGGTCAACAATTTAATATTTGTTTTTTTGCAGGTTTAACACCAGATACATTAAGTGGACATAGAGAAAGATTTCTAAAGGGCTATAACAAGTAGGTAGAACAATATTAGAATTTAAATAAAGACTTGATAACATTACCAGTATGTGTTTCAAAACATAGTAAACTCAGAAGTAGTACACCCATATATCTTTGTGTTTTTAACTAAAGAAATCTGACCTTAGATTTGAGATTAGTATAGTGTATATTGATGCTATGAGTGTCTCCGAAACACATACAGAATTAGGAAACCCTTTTGACAATGCCTCTAATAGATTTAAAACATAAAACATCCATTCACAGCTTTTGAAGGACATTTCTCTTCTTCTTTTCAGATTAAAGCAGTTTTACCACAGTTCTAGTAATTTACAGTATTTTAAATCTTTAGTACAAGTACCACATCTACCAGATGAACCACCTAATTTCCTACAAGCATCTGATTTTATTAAACATGTTAAACCGGTAGCTGTGGTACCTAATGAACCTGATCCTGAACCTGAACCAGATCTTGACACACCTGATGAATCTTTATTGGACCTTGCTGATCCTCCAGTAAGTTTTAAACAGAATGAGAGATGTCACCCCATTAACTTATATTAAAGTTCTTTCTGAATAAGAATGATAGCAAATTCAGTTCTCAATGGTTTTTTCCATGTTATTCTTACCTCCTTGGTTTGGCAAAGACTTACACTTTTGTTCTATACATTTTGTAGCCTCCAGACCAGTTTGACCAGACATTTGGTGAGAATAATATGGGTAGTTTTAATTTTAATGGTAGACCACCAGAGGTTGATGAAAGGTAGGATTACATTTTCCAGGCAACTTCTTTTCAAAAACTGATCTTATTCAATTAAGCTTTGAGTAATTGATAGTTAATTCTCAAAATTTGTTCTGTTGTGATCATTTATAAAAAAAATTCTGAAATCTTGAAAGATGGTTGATAACATGGTTATGTTTTTATTACAGAGATCTGATTATTGAGAGGTTACAGAGAGAAATAGAAATATTAAAAGAAGAATTACAGAGAGTCAAAACAGAGGTACATAATACAAATTCTTATTGATGATATTAAGTATATGCAAAGGATTTATTTATAGAGTGGCATATATTACAAACTTGAGATCGATTATCGAAGTAAGACTACCGATTAATAATCGATTAATAATTGAAATAATTCAATTGAAAAAATCTGTGAACATTAAATTATAAACATGCCAGAATTCTTAATTTCATGGGTACTTTCTGCGTCATAGAAGTATTTTTTTGCTGTGATCAGTTATTATAGTTTATTGTTGGTAACATAACTTTGTTAATGGGTACAGTGGAGTAACTGGTGCTGACATATAAACGATTATGAAATTTGATAATTAATAATCAAAATTAGGGACGATAATCGATTATTTCGATCATTTTACCCAGGCCTAGACAAATATAACTGAATCATCTTTTTGAGAGTCCACATAGCTTTATTTGACAAATCAGCATAAGATTGATTATTATAAATTTTCATGCAATATAAATGATGGGCTGCATAAATAATAAGTTTTATTTACAGGATCAAAGAATAATCTCATCATTAAAAGATGAAATAAGTAAATTAGAGAAGATCTTATCTGAATTAAGGATTTCAGCTGATAAAGCATTGAAGGTAAGATATATTGAATATTGTTTATATCAAAAAACATTACTAGGTATGAGTTTTGGACAGTAATATGAAGGGCATTGTTCAAATGATAAACATCTTCTTTAGTTTGCATTTTGATTGGCTGGTTTGAAGATCATGTGAAAGTGAGGCTGAACATTACTAGAAAATCTCTAACTTCTGATATTTTTGCTAGGAAAATGACAGTTTGAAGAAAGAAACAGAAGAACTAAGAATAGCAGCTGTAGCAGCAGAAAAATTAGGTGATGCTGAAAGTAAGTTATTCAAAATATTCCTGGTAAAATGGCAGAAAAGAGGCTGGCCCTGCATTGCCCCCTACTTAAAAATTTGTTTACATAGTGGCCCCACCTTTTGACCTTTCTCAGCCCCTCAACTACTTTTTCCCAGAAACGCCACTGGGTTGAAGTCAGAGTTGCTGACATTAGACCAACTGAGAACAGAAAGCTCCTGAAAGCAAAATAAATTTTTGATACCATATTGCCAGTACTTTTGAAAGTCAGTCAGCAATCCTGCTAATTGAGTAGTTATGGATTTAAGATCTGTTGAGAATATCCTTATCTACAAGTATTTTTATTGATTTAATAGGAGAACATCATGGTAGGAATTGTGTTGAATTATTTCAATCTCCAACAGTTACTAACCTAATATAACATAGACCTCTTCAATAACACCCTGTCCTATATATTATATAGGTTCATTAGGAACATCTTTTAATAGATAACAGATTCTTTTTTAAAATTCAATGATTAACAATGAACATTCCTGAATTCCTCACATATAGTTAGAAACAGAGCATTTGATTGGTTGAATTTCAAATGACCTAGAACATGAGATGCATAACAATTTCGTCAGATCATATATCCTACAAATTTGTTCCTGTTCACCTAATAATTAACTACCTTTGAGACTCCATAAAAGCCCATGTAGTTATTATCCACCAAATCCTGCAACTTCGGATCCAAATATTTTATACATATATTTAGAAAAAGGTTCAACTACAAGCATGTAGAGAATCAAATTTTGAATCAATCACAGAAGTAATGGATTCTCGAAAATTAACCAAATCATTCAAAAATACTGTTAATATCTATAGTTGATTGTTCATAGGGAATTTCAAAATATTACACGAGCCTGTACAATTTACCCTTTTTCCCTGTCCCCTCTACCTGCTGTATAAAATCTCCTTACAATGATTTGTGCTATATGAATGCTAATGCATGCAAATATAAGGTGAAAGAAAATGGATTTTAAAGATATGATCTTACCTTACCAATATATTTAAAATAAGTCCTGGCGTTTCTAACATTGTATCAAATTCACAGTTGGTCTATTCCAAATTTAATCAACAAATAAGTTTCTCACATAATAATTGAAATGAATCAACTATATTTTAGACAATAATATTTTGTTAACCTTTGAAGGTTATATAACTGTCTATAGTTTACATAAAAGCTATCACTAAATACTAGATTAATATAGTTGCTACTTCTCTTTTAACTTTTAGATGGTTCTGTTAGTAGCCAATTTTTTGTTTGGATTATTCATTATATAACCTGATAGAGAGTTTTAAAATATTTCATAGTGTTTCATAGTTAAGGTTGAAATTCTGACTAAAACAATAGAAAATCTTTACTTTCAACTTAACCAAATTTTGTTTGAATTATTCATTATATGACTTATTAGAGAGTTTTAAAATATTTCATAGTGTTTCATAGTTAAGGTTGAAATTTTGACTAAAACAATAGAAAACCTATTAGAGAGTTTTAAAATATTTCATAGTGTTTCATAGTTAAGGTTGAAATTCTGACTAAAACAATAGAAAATCTTTACTTTCAACTTAACCAAATTTTGTTTGGATTATAGATTATATAACCTAATAGAGACTGTAAAAATATTCCTTATAGTGTTTCATAGTTAATGTTGAAATTTTGACTAAAACAATAGAAAATCTTTACTTTCAACTTGACCTATTTTTTATTTGAAATATTCACATATGTAATAAAAAGTAGATTTAGATAGATTACAACTTCTCTTAACTTTTACTTTTAACAGTAAAATCAGTGATTAAATCTGAATTTTTTGGTTGAATGTTAAAATTAAACCACTTTTTTTTTCTTTTAAACACTTAAATAATAGTTAGTAAAGTGAAAATTAGTATTAAATAGTTTAGTACTCTTTACATCTTCAACTGTCTGTTTTTTATGATTAGGATTTTTTAGTTTGATGTTTAATTGTTCAACTTTAAGAATGAATTATTTCAAATTTCCATCAAAACTTCTGTGTATCTGTTATTTTTACATATTGAGAAAAGTTTGATATTAGATATTTTAGTTTTTTTTGTTTATGTATATTTCATTGAGATCAATTCATATTAATGTGAGATAATTTATTTTTTTCTCTGATATTTCATTTAGACTAATACTTACCTTTCAGAACAAAGTAAAGCCAGTCAAGAAAAGTTTCAGAAAATGAAGGATATTTATAGTAAATTAAGAGAAGAACATGTTCAATTATTAAGAAAAGTGAGTTTAACTTTTTTAAAGGGATAGAGGGTTGATTTTAGTCTTGAATATAATAAGTAAATAGTCTTCAGAAGTACTAAAAATGTACGAAAATCGGATAATTCCTTTAAAAATATCTCAAACTAGGAATTCTATATATGCCCTTTCTATATATCACAGAGTATCTTAAATTGACAATCAGCATTTTAATATTCAATCAAAGATAATTCTCGACATGCAAGGATTTGGACGGTGAGCTTCGAACACAAAGTAAAGATGATGCAAAGGAGTATCTAGATGGATTTGATAGGTTTTTTTTAAAAAAAAGATTCTTCTCAAGTTTGGTCATTGTTTGAAATGTGAGCCATTTGCCTGTTTTCCTTTATTGCCGTCACAATCAAAATTGATATTTTTTTCAGCATGCAGATGCAACCAAACAGCTGACCAGTGAGAAAGCTGCATTAGAGGAAAAAGAACAGATTATAAAGGTAACAAAATTTCCTGAATAAATAGTGAAAAAAATGATCTCAGATATACAGTAATTTTGTTAAATGGTTTGGAAGGTTGTAAACCTACATTCAGTAGTTGTATACAAGCTAATATCTACCTTAATATAAAATATTTTTAAAATTTAATGGAAATGATTTTTTTTAAGAAATATTGAAAACAAATTTTGTTGAGTTTAAAAGAACTGATAGTGTGTTTATATGTATGGTTAACATACTTTCTTTAAATGGAATGAGTAACAAACCTGCCTTTTTCAGAATTTTTGCATGAACTGTTCTCGGAGATCTTGGAATATACAGATGTGTGTGTGTTTTCTCTTTCTATCTTGAGCCTTGATTGTTTTAATGAAATCATATTTTTGTCTTGTTCAAAATAAGACAAATGTTTATGAATGTGCATGGATGTTATAATAACAGCATGTTTGTTATGTTTTGTTGTTATTAGGAAAGTAAACTAGAAAATGAAAGATTAGAGAAAGAAAGGAATGCTGTCCAAGAAACTTTACAAAAATCTGCAGATGATATTACACAGCAATTATCATCAGTAGAAGTGGCTAAAAGTCAATTAGAAGTTGATATTAAAGTAGGTATCATCCGTAGGGTTGATATTAAAGTAGGTATCATCAGTAGAAGTTGATATTAAAGTAGGTATCATCAGTAGAAGTTGATATAAAGTAGGTATCATCAGTAGGGTTGATATTAAAGTAGGTATCATCAGTAGAAGTTGATATTAAAGTAGGTATCATCAGTAGAAGTTGATATAAAGTAGGTACCAGCAGTAGGGTTGATATTAAAGTAGGTATCATCAGTAGGGTTGATGTTTCAGTAGGTATCATCAGTAGAAGTTGATATTAAAGTAGGTATCATCAGTAGAAGTTGATATTAAAGTAGGTATCATCAGTAGAAGTTGATATAAAGTAGGTATCATCAGTAGGGTTGATATTAAAGTAGGTATCATCAGTAGAAGTTGATATTAAAGTAGGTATCATCAGTAGAAGTTGATATTAAAGTAGGTATCATCAGTAGAAGTTGATATTAAAGTAGGTATCATCAGTAGAAATGGCTAAAAGTCAAAAGTTGATACTAAAGTAGGTATAATTGAAAGAATCAAGGTAACAGCATGAAGTAAGGCAAGTAAACTTACTTGTAAACACTGTTTGAAAGCAGTATGGTAACAGCTAGTACAGTAACAGCTAGCATAAGGTAGGTCAGTAAACTTACTTGTAAACATTGTTGAAAGCAGCA
>NW_008708752.1:445921-446763 GCF_000327385.1 Lottia gigantea | reverse complement strand
AGCTGGGCCAGATGATTTTGTGTGTTCATTCTTATAAGAGCCCAAGACAACCTGTTTGTCTGCTGTAACCAAGCAAACAGCGTCAAAATCTAAAAAAAATTGAAATTTTATAAAGCTTTTTTAATCTACAATATGTTCATCCTGTTATAGGCTTAATGGACTTCAGTAAAATGACACTATATCAAACTAAGAAAATGGAGATGGAAGCCCAAGTGAAAGTATTAGAGTTAGAAAATGAATTAAAGAAAGAGAGAATGAGATTGGGTGAATTAAGGAAACAACATTATCAATTAGCTGGAGAAAGTGAAGGTTGGGAAGTCAATCAGGTAATTATTTGTTAAACTTTCCATATTTATGATATGCCTTCAAACTAGAATAAGAATATCCAAATAGCGATTTAATTCATTTGATTCTGTGTGACATAAATTAGTTCATGTCATTGAATTAAGATTCAACTGATTTATTGATATTCTTTTTGTTGTTTTCATGGAAATTCATTATTAATTGAAATATCTTTTCCCTGAAATTCATCTTTTGTGCTTTTTTCATTGAAATTCATTATTAATTGAAATATATTTTCTCAGAAATTCATCTTTTGTGCTTTTTTCATTGAAATTCATTATTAATTGAAATATATTTTCTCAGAAATTCATCTTTTGTGCTCTTTTCATTGAAATTCATTATTAATTGAAAAATATCTTCTCAGAAATTCATCTTTTGTGCTTTTTTCATTGAAATTCATTATTAATTGAAATATATTTTCTCAGAAATTCATCTGTTGTGCTTTTTCATTGAAATTCATTATTAATTGAAAATATCTTCTCAGAAATTCATCTTTTGTG
>NW_008708752.1:313215-445871 GCF_000327385.1 Lottia gigantea | reverse complement strand
TAAAATGGATTTTAAAGATATGATCTTACCTTACCAATATATTTAAAATAAGTCCTGGCGTTTCTAACATTGTATCAAATTCACAGTTGGTCTATTCCAAATTTAATCAACAAATAAGTTTCTCACATAATAATTGAAATGAATCAACTATATTTTAGACAATAATATTTTGTTAACCTTTGAAGGTTATATAACTGTCTATAGTTTACATAAAAGCTATCACTAAATACTAGATTAATATAGTTGCTACTTCTCTTTTAACTTTTAGATGGTTCTGTTAGTAGCCAATTTTTTGTTTGGATTATTCATTATATAACCTGATAGAGAGTTTTAAAATATTTCATAGTGTTTCATAGTTAAGGTTGAAATTCTGACTAAAACAATAGAAAATCTTTACTTTCAACTTAACCAAATTTTGTTTGAATTATTCATTATATGACTTATTAGAGAGTTTTAAAATATTTCATAGTGTTTCATAGTTAAGGTTGAAATTTTGACTAAAACAATAGAAAACCTATTAGAGAGTTTTAAAATATTTCATAGTGTTTCATAGTTAAGGTTGAAATTCTGACTAAAACAATAGAAAATCTTTACTTTCAACTTAACCAAATTTTGTTTGGATTATAGATTATATAACCTAATAGAGACTGTAAAAATATTTCTTATAGTGTTTCATAGTTAATGTTGAAATTTTGACGAAAACAATAGAAAATCTTTACTTTCAACTTGACCTATTTTTTATTTGAAATATTCACATATGTAATAAAAAGAAGATTTAGATAGATTACAACTTCTCTTAACTTTTACTTTAACAGTAAAATCAGTGATTAAATCAGAATTTTTTGGTTGAATGTTAAAATTAAACCACTTTTTTTTTCTTTTAAACACTTAAATAATAGTTAGTAAAGTGAAAATTAGTATTAAATAGTTTAGTACTCTTTATATCTGCAACTGTCTGTTTATTATGATTAGGATTTTTTAGTTTGATGTTTAATTGTTCAACTTTAAGAATGAATTATTTCAAATTTCCATCAAATCTGTTATCTGTTATTTTTACATATTGAGAAAAGTTTGATATTAGATATTTTAGTTTTTTTTTGTTTATGTATATTTCATTGAGATCAATTCATATTAATGTGAGATAATTTATTTTTTTCTCTGATATTTCATTTAGACTAATACTTACCTTTCAGAACAAAGTAAAGCCAGTCAAGAAAAGTTTCAGAAAATGAAGGATATTTATAGTAAATTAAGAGAAGAACATGTTCAATTATTAAGAAAAGTGAGTTTAACTTTTTTAAAGGGATAGAGGGTTGATTTTAGTCTTGAATATAATAAGTAAATAGTCTTCAGAAGTACTAAAAATGTACGAAAATCGGATAATTCCTTTAAAAATATCTCAAACTAGGAATTCTATATATGTCCTTTCTATATATCACAGAGTATCTTAAATTGATAATCAGCATTTTAATATTCAATCGAAGATAATTCTCGACATGCAAGGATTTGGACGGTGAGCTTCGAACACAAAGTAAAGATGATACAAAGGAGTATCTAGATGGATTTGATAGGTTTTTTTAAAAAAAAAGATTCTTCTCAAGTTTGGTCATTGTTTGAAATGTGAGCCATTTGCCTGTTTTCCTTTATTGCCGTCACAATCAAAATTGATATTTTTTTCAGCATGCAGATGCAACCAAACAGCTGACCAGTGAGAAAGCTGCATTAGAGGAAAAAGAACAGATTATAAAGGTAACAATCCCTGTACAGGATTCTTTAAATCAAAGAAAACTTGAAAAAAAATTTCCTGAATAAATAGTGAAAAAAATGATCTCAGATATACAGTCATTTTGTTAAATGGTTTGGAAGGTTGTAAACCTACATTCAGTAGTTGTATACAAGCTAATATCTACCTTAATATAAAATATTTTTAAAATTTAATGGAAATGATTTTTTTTAAGAAATATTGAAAACAAATTTTGTTGAGTTTAAAAGAACTGATAGTGTGTTTATATGTATGGTTAACATACTTTCTTTAAATGGAATGAGTAACAAAATAGAATTAGAAACCTGCCTTTTTCAGAATTTTTGCATGAACTGTTCTCAGAGATCTTGGAATATACAGATGTGTGTGTGTTTTCTCTTTCTATCTTGAGCCTTGATTGTTTTAATGGAATTATATTTTTGTCTTGTTCAAAATAAGACAAATGTTTATGAATGTGCATGGATGTTATAATAACAGCATGTTTGTTATGTTTTGTTGTTATTAGGAAAGTAAACTAGAAAATGAAAGATTAGAGAAAGAAAGGAATGCTGTCCAAGAAACTTTACAAAAATCTGCAGATGATATTACACAGCAATTATCATCAGTAGAAGTGGCTAAAAGTCAATTAGAAGTTGATATTAAAGTAGGTATCATCCGTAGGGTTGATATTAAAGTAGGTATCATCAGTAGAAGTTGATATTAAAGTAGGTATCAGTAGGGTTGATATTAAAGTAGTATCATCAGTAGAAGTTGATATTAAAGTAGGTATCATCAGTAGAAGTTGATATTAAAGTAGGTATCATCGGTAGAAGTTGATATTAAAGTAGGTATCAGTAGGGTTGATATTAAAGTAGTATCATCAGTAGAAGTTGATATTAAAGTAGGTATCATCAGTAGAAGTTGATATTAAAGTAGGTATCATCAGTAGAAGTTGATATTAAAGTAGGTATCATCAGTAGAAGTTGATATAAAGTAGGTATCATCAGTAGGGTTGATATTAAAGTAGGTATCATCAGTAGAAGTTGATATAAAGTAGGTACCATCAGTAGGGTTGATATTAAAGTAGTATCATCAGTAGGGTTGATGTTTCAGTAGTTATCATCAGTAGAAGTTGATATTAAAATAGGTATCATCAGTAGAAGTTGATATTAAAGTAGGTATCATCAGTAGAAATGGCTTAAAGTCAAAAGTTGATACTAAAGTAGGTATTATTGAAAGAATCAAGGTAACAGCATGAAGTAGGGCAAGTAAACTTACTTGTAAACACTGTTTGAAAGCAGTATGGTAACAGCTCGTACAGTAACAGCTAGCATAAGGTAGGTCAGTAAACTTACTTGTAAACATTGTTGAAAGCAGCATGGTAACAGCTAGCATGAGGTAAGGTCAGTAAACTTACTAGAGAATGTTGTATTAAAAGTAGCATGGTAACAGCATGAGGTAAGGTCAGTAAACTTACTTGAGAATGTTGTATTGAAAGTATCATGTTAACATCATGAGATAAGGTAAGTAAACTTACTTGAAAATGTTTGATCATGGTAACAGCATGATGTAAGGTAAGTAAACTTACATTAGAATGTTTGAGAATGGCAACAGCATGATGTAAGGTAAGTAAACTTACTTTAGAATGTTTGAGAATGGCAACAGCATAATTTAAGGAAAGTAAACTTACTTGAGAATGTTTAAGCATGGTAGCAGCATGATGTAAGGTAAGTAAACTTACTTGAGAATGATTGATCATGCTAACAGCATGAGGTAAGGAAAGTAAACTTACTTGAGAATGTTGTATTGAATGTAGCATGGTAACGGCTTGAGGTAAAGTCAGTAAACTTACTTGAGAATGTCTGAAGCATGGTAACAGCATGAGGTCAGGAAAGTAAACTTACTTGAGATTGTTGAAGCATGGTAACAGCATGATGTAAGGTAAGTAAACTTACTTGAGAATGTTTAAGCATGGTAACAGCATGGTATAAATAGTGTTGTAAAGATGGTAAGTATGCAATATAATCTATATATTATATATACTCTATAGGCTGCAGGCTTGGATCAGTTTTATGAAGGTTGGCAGAAAAGTCAGGTATTGTTTTGACATTTGCTAACTTTTCTTACTCATAAATTACATTTAAGTCCTCATGGTATAATGGTATAGTCTGATAAATGCCCTTACATACTATATATTTATCAATAACTGGTGCATTAAACAACAAACAGACTCTGTAGGTTTATGCATGTAAACTTTTGCAAGATAACATCCTACAAATTGTCACTTCACAGTTCACGGAAGATAATAAAAATTTCTGGATTTTCTTATATGTGTTCCAATTTTCAATCAGACGTCTGTGGTTCCTGCAATTCCACTAAAACCCAAGTGTTTGATGACATCACTTATGTGTTAAAGCATATTTTGTGACATCATCAAACACATGGTTTTACTGTAATTGCAGGAACCAGAGATTCTGAAAATTAAAATTAGAATTGATGCTAACAGTTTCTGATATGCATACAAAATTTATAAAAGCTCTTTACAATCCCTTTTACTTGTAAAGATGTTAAGACCAAAAATATTTGTTCAGCCATGCCCTATTCAATTTATTTTGTTTTTTTAGGAATTAACAAATAAAGTGCAAGATTTAGAGAACACAAGAGGCAATCTAGATTCTGAATTACATCAAAGTCGAGAAAATGCATCAAGTCTTACAGCTCAGTTGTTGGAGATGCAACAATCCTCTGAAAAAAGGGAACAAGAGCTGAATTCAAAGTTATCCGAGTTAAATGAACAATTGCAAAAAACTTTAGAAGATAAAAACTCATCAGAGTCGTCTTTAGGAAGTCAGTTATCTGATTTACAATCAAAATTTGACTCTACATTAGCAGAAAGATTGTCTGCTGAAGAGAAATTAGCCCAGGACATCCAGTCTCTTCAACAGTTACTAGAGCAGACACAGAAAGAAGGACTGGAAACGCAAGCACTTCTCAACCAGAATATTGATGAACTACACAGAAAATTATTAGGTATTTCATTTTTGTGTTTATTAACATAGCACTCATGCTCCACAACTTGTAGTATGGCTGTTGAAAACAAGAACCATTTTTCACTAGGACGGCAACTTAGTTTTATAAAGATCCTTTACACCAGCTGGTCTTTGGCATTGATCTTTCCCAGATTATCCATTCCAATTTTCAACTGGGTCAACTGGAATGATGAGAAAAGATGACTTATTCAAGGTCTCCAAACTTTTAAATGCTTACCAAGATTAGAACCCAAGACTACCATTTGATCGACCATGCAATTGAAGTCATGTACAGTTTCTGACCAACTGTCTTTGCTATAGCAGTTTCTATTTTGACAAATAAGTGAACAAATATGATATATCTTTATTGTAGGAAGTTGTATATTAGAAGGTAAAGCTATAATTAAAGATGCTATAGATCAACATGATAACCCTTCCCATACATCAGTCACTTGTACAGCTGGTAAGTTCTTTCATTCTCTTAGAATACTTGGTCATCAAGAACTGATTGTGTCACTTCTTATTGATGAAATATATATGAAACTCTGTAATGATAGCATTGCTTTGCACCATTTTAATTTTAAGTCAGACGTCTCTGCATCTTTCAATTTCAAAAGACGCCCAAATTTAATGGAATGCTAGAAACATAGTCTTGTTACTGAAAATTTTAAGTTTGCAAATTGGTGTTATAAGTGTCCCTGATACACTTAAAATTTATACAAAACCTCCTAACACTACCTTTTAATTTCTAACAAGTCTATTTTTTATGTATAGAATATTTATTGACAAGAATAGAGCCTGCCTTATCCAGTATCAACAAATTACAATCTAGTTCTAATGTATATAATACAGATAAAAAAGGTAACATTTTCTTAGTGATACCACCTATTACTTTATGAAAGATATATGGTTCTACAATATTTGCGCTACCAGCAGATATAGCTCAATTTCAGCTCTCTGTATCATGTAATCATTATTTGTTTTAGCATTAGCATTAGTCAGAAACACCTGCCTCTATTCCAGCATCGGAGAGAGCTATTTTAACAGTTGTCAGCTGGAGAAGGGTCAGAAAAAGTTGAACATATTTTATGGGGATTTATTTTGACAAAATTAATCCAAGATTTATAAAAAAAATGTTTCTTCTTTTCTCCATTAGATTTAGAAGAACTAGTGAGTAATATCAATGAATTTAGTCATTATATAGGAGATTGTATTATACATGGTTATGCTACATCACATTCAGCTCAGATAGAGCCAGGAGAAGGTGAGAATTTTACATCAGGCACTTTAAAATTAAGTCCCAATACATCTGAAATAGTTCTGAAATGCCAGAAGCAAGGCTTCTTATTTACTTATTACTTACTTATTTGATAAGTTTGTATATTTGATAAGTTTGTATATTTAATAAGTTTGTATATTTGATAAGTTTGTATATTTGATAAGTTTGTATATTTGATAAGTTTGTATATTTGATAAGTTTGTATATTTGATAAGTTTGTATATTTAATAAGTTTGTATATTTGATAAGTTTGTATATTTGATAAGTTTGTATATTTAATAAGTTTGTATATTTGATAAGTTTGTATATTTGATAAGTTTGTATAGTGTAATAACATATAGTGTATATTTAATATTTCAGAATTATCATCATTATGTAAAGAAGTAGGAAACTCTGGTATAACTTTATTAGATAAAGTAGAACAGAGTAAGTTTTACTTTATTTAAGGGATTTATATTGATGTTCTAGCCTTTGGGAAAGAGAAGGGATGCTTTGAAATGGTGCTAGACATGGAAAGAGCGTCTAAACGTTCGGATGGGACAATAAATCGAGGTCCTGTGTGCTACAGGATGTGCACGTTAAAGATCTCTCGACAGTTGGAAATCGAAAAAGAGCAGGGTAATGCTGCTGTCCTGGCAAAATTTCCCTCATTGCACCCTGCATGGCGTTGCCCGTCTTCATTAGCCCACAAGATACAGAACAGTAGGACTCCATTAATTTCATTTTGAAATGGTGCTAAATGTTATTGCTAATAAATTTTATTGGTAATGAAATTTTTCGATCTTAATGGAATCTTGGAGAGGAGGTGTTGAGTTTAGATTGGTACTTCTAATCAAATCTTGATATTGTTGACTATTGTAGAAGGTGATGTAGATAAACAAGTTGAAATAACAATACAACAGTTAAATAAACTAGTCAAACTAACAGAAGACTTATTACCTAAAATGGAAGATGTTAATTCTGAAGAAATTGGTGATTTAGTTGAAAGAGAAATGGCTGATACTTCAGCTGCTATAGAACAAGCTGCGGCTAAGATTGCTGTAAGTACAAACATAGGCAAACTCTTTTATGCTCTAGTAAGACAAATTTAGACAAATTTTACAACCCAGAAGTATGCTTGAAACTAAAGTAAATGGTCAAAGATTTTACTAACCACTCTGTTTGCTCTGTAGAATCCTGTTAAATGATCAGAGATGGCTTCTTTCATCTCCTGGTCATTGATTTTGTGATTGTGATATGGATAAGTAAATATCTGAAAATATGAGTGCATATAGCTATATTTTATGTATTATAGGATATGTTAAGTAAAACAAGAGAAGAATCTACAGGTATTAATCTAGAAGTTAATGAAAGAATATTAGATGCTTGTACTGAATTAATGAAGGTTAGTAAAAAAGATGTAGCCTTTGTTAGCTGAACTCTCTGTTGAAGAATAAAATGAAAAGTGTTCTCCAGGTAGAATTATAAAGATTGTGTCATCATGCTGTATACAATGAGGGAAATTTTGACATAAGTATTAGGATATAGTGCAATCTCCAATTGGGTCTCATACGTTGTCTGATATACAAGACTATACCTACCAATATGGAATGATGGGGATGACTTTGAACTTAGTTGCCACTAAATCACAGAAACTTTGTTTTTCTATGACTAAATGACATTATTTAGTCAACAAAAGGTATTTATTAATCCTGACTATCAAATTTCCTATTTATTTCAGGCTATTAAAGAATTAATGGAACAATCTCGAGATTTACAGAGAGAAATTATAGCTTCAGGAAGGGTAAGATAGTTAAATTTTATAAACACTCTCATGAGTTTCATTCCTCTTTGAAATAGATGGGATGATACGAGTCATTAAAGTATGAAATTTGGCATAGAAAAATACTGATATTTTTTTTCACTTTTGATTAAGTGTTTAAACTCTTATCCACTAGTTATTTATTTATTATTTTAGGGTACATCATCTGCTAAAGAATTTTATAAGAAAAATCATCGCTGGACAGAAGGTCTACTATCTGCTGCTAAAACTGTAGGATTTGGTGCTACATCTCTTTTGTAAGTTTGAAGACTGTTATTCTGAACTGAGACATTTCCAAAATGCAAATTGTTAGCTCTAGAACAAATATCAAATATTTATTTGGAAGTTTAATCAAGTAGTTTCTTATTTGATCAATAAGTTCTATAGTATTCTACAATTGATGTATTAAACACTAATAGTGAAAATGTTGTGTATAATGAGTCTCTTATTTTCATTTTGAAAAATTTACAGCTTAAAACAGACAATTTTTATATGCCCACATTTCTCTATGTGGACGTATATTGTTGGCACCCCTGTCCGTCCGTCAACATTTGCTTGTAAACGTTCTAAAAACTAGAATTTTTGATGGAATCAAATGAAATTCGGTATGTGTATGCATATTCATAAAACGAAGATCAAGTTTGAATATGAGCTATTTTCGGCCGTTAGAAGCAGAGTTATTGCCTTTGCCCCAAAATCTTGAATATTTACCATCTGCATGCCATGGTGGGCGTATATGGCTGTGGTCCACTATCTTTAAGTAAAATATTCTTAAATCAAATAATCATCTCAAATTTCAGGGACTCTGCTGATAAAGTGGTAAATGGACAAGGAAAGTTTGAAGAATTAATTGTATTTGCCCAGGATATAGCTGCTAGTACAGCTCAGTTAGTGGTAGCATCGAAAGTGAAAGCTGATAGAAGTAGTAAAACATTAGGATTATTATCCCATGCTTCTAAACGTGTTAATAATGCTACTGGTAATGTAGTAGCGTCTGCTAAAACTGGTTCACAAACTATTGAAGATCAAGGTATGTCCATAAAAGGATACCATTTCTTTTGAAAATTACCAAAAAATAATTGAAATTTTTATACGCCCACATCTCTCTATGTGGACGTATATTGTCGGCACCTAAATGGAAAGGTTTGAGAAAGTTTAGTTTACTTCTGATTAAATTTAAGGCTTTTTCGACTATTAGAAGCAGAGTTATTGCCCTTGCCCCAAAATCTTGAATATTTACCAATTGCATGTTGTGGTGGGTATATATGGCTGTGGTCCACTTCCTTACTGTTAGTTCTTGTCAATGATCTTTCTGGATGAGCAAAATTATAGCTGGGCCAGATGATTTTGTGTGTTCATTCTTATAAGAGCCCAAGACAACCTGTTTGTCTGCTGTAACCAAGCAAACAGCGTCAAAATCTAAAAAAAATTGAAATTTTATGAAGCTTTTTTAATCTACAATATGTTCATCCTGTTATAGGCTTAATGGACTTCAGTAAAATGACACTATATCAAACTAAGAAAATGGAGATGGAAGCCCAAGTGAAAGTATTAGAGTTAGAAAATGAATTAAAGAAAGAGAGAATGAGATTGGGTGAATTAAGGAAACAACATTATCAATTAGCTGGAGAAAGTGAAGGTTGGGAAGTCAATCAGGTAATTATTTGTTAAACTTTCCATATTTATGATATGCCTTCAAACTAGAATAAGAATATCCAAATAGCGATTTAATTCATTTGATTCTGTGTGACATAAATTAGTTCATGTCATTGAATTAAGATTCAACTGATTTATTGATATTCTTTTTGTTGTTTTCATGGAAATTCATTATTAATTGAAATATCTTTTCTCAGAAATTCATCTTTTGTGCTTTTTTCATTGAAATTCATTATTAATTGAAATATATTTTCTCAGAAATTCATCTTTTGTGCTTTTTTCATTGAAATTCATTATTAATTGAAATATATTTTCTCAGAAATTCATCTGTTGTGCTTTTTCATTGAAATTCATTATTAATTGAAATATATTTTCTCAGAAATTCATCTTTTGTGCTCTTTTCATTGAAATTCATTATTAATTGAAAAATATCTTCTCAGAAATTCATCTTTTGTGCTTTTTTCATTGAAATTCATTATTAATTGAAATATATTTTCTCAGAAATTCATCTGTTGTGCTTTTTCATTGAAATTCATTATTAATTGAAAAATATCTTCTCAGAAATTCATCTTTTGTGCTTTTTTCATTGAAATTCATTATTAATTGAAATATATTTTCTCAGAAATCCATCTTTTGTGCTTTTTCATTGAAATTCATTATTAATTGAAATATATTTTCTCAGAAATTCATCTTTTGTGCTTTTTCATTGAAATTCATTATTAATTGAAATATATTTTCTCAGAAATTCATCTGTGGTCCTTTTTCATTGAAATTCATTATTTACTGAAATTCATTCTTACAGAAATTCACTATTATTTTATTCACATTGAAATTGATTATTCATACTATTCTCACTGAAATTTTTATTCATTCATTAATTATAGAAATTCATTATATTCTCATTGAAATTCATTATTCTTATCAAAATTCATTATTCATGTTATTATCAGGTATTGACAGTGTAAATTTGATTTTCATTAAAATAATATTCATGTCATTTTCATGCAAATTCATTATCTATAGAAATCCATTATATTCTCATTGAAATTCATTATATTTTTATACAAATTAATTATATTTTTATACAAATTAATTATATTTTTATACAAATTCATTATATTTTTATACAAATTCATTTTTCTCATTGAAATTTATTATATTTTCATTCAAATTCATTATTCTCATTCAAATTCATGTAATACCATGCCAACATCCAGTTTTAAGTGAAAGTCTTAATAAGTCATTATTGTTATTCAATATATTGCGTTGGTATTTGAGAGGAGTATAAAAAAGATATTATATTATTATAGGAAGAGGAGGTAGACAGTGAAAATAATGCTATAATGAGTGTAAGTTGTTAGTTGTTGTGTAAATATATAGAATGCTTGTCAGTTAATAACCTAACTTTTCTAAATCCTTGTAGTATTTTAAACAGAGCAATAATTCTACATGCTTATTGCATAGCTTAGATCCAGTGTTATATAAAAAATAATGACAATTTTTGACTTAACTTGCTTAACAGCAGCTTGACTCAGGTTATTTTTAATCTATTAGAAAATCTTTTCCAAAGCATGGAATGTTTACTCAAATTAATATGATGACTCTATGAGGGATTTAATTTTAACTCAGTGATTGACAACATAAATGTTTACTTACTGATTTACAATATAAAATGTTGACTGAATGATTGAAAATATAAAATGTTGACTGAATGTTTGACAACATGGAATGTTCTCTGAATGATTGACAACATTAAATGTTGACTTAATGATATACAACATAAAATGTTGACTGAATGATTGATAGCATGGAATGTTGACTGAATGATTCACAACATAGAGTGTTGACTGAATGATTGACAACATGGAATGTTGACTGTATGATTAACAACATGGAATGTCTATTAACTCAATTCCTTTGCCAAATTCCCTTCCTTCTAACATTTGCTACAGTGTTAGTTCTGAGGTAGAAACATGTTAAGCGAGTGATATTAAGCACATGAACTCTCCAGACATGAAGATGAAGACTTGCAACTTGGTTCAATTTAGCCATTGATATCTTGTGCTTTTAGTTCATCAGCAGAATCGTATAGTGAACCTTTTTGCCTTTGCTAAATCCCTATCTACCCTGAAAATATTGTAGTTGTAGGCAAGAAACGTGTGAATATTAAACACATGAACTCTCAAGAAGAAGACTTTTGCTATTGGTAATATAATAACTACTAACAAGGCATGTTTGTCTTAATGTTCTTATGTTTAAATAACATAATATTTCATTTTAAGTTAAACAATTTCTTCCTTTTGTTTTAAATCTTTTTTTATAGATTGATTTTTTGCATGTAAAGATTTGTTAATCATAGATACAACCTTATTCAGCAGTATTGTTGAATGTTGCTTCAGCACTATATTGGTGCCAATTTGTTTAGGATTTTGGAAGTGGTTCTATCCATTTATAATTTGTTAGAAAATAATTCTCAAATTAAGAAAGCACTTTCATGAGATTTTGGGACTTTGACACAAAAATCTGTGCAAGCAAAACAATAATTCTTTGACCTAAAGTCTTAGTCCAAAACTCTGTCTCTGATTATTGGAGACATTTCACTTTCAAATATGATATGATGACCAATGGTTTAATCTTGAAGGTAACATTGATTTAACTGTGTTTTAGTTAGCTGATTTAGGTGTACCAGAGTGGGCTGAACCGTGGGATTCAGATATGTTATAAGCAGGGTAAGACAGCATGGTGTGACATGTTGTTTCTGTTCTCAATCCTACTTCTCATAAACAGTTCCAGAGTTTAATTTTCCCCATTGTTAGAAAAGAAATTCATCAATTTGATCTGCTAGCATGGTGTTCAAATAGTTTCTTTGCAATGTCGCAAATGGTTTTAATGACATTATCAACTTTGCTGTAGCATGATTAAGAAATGATTTCTTGTTCTAATTCTTTGGTATGATCATTATGATTAAGGCATGATGCCAAAGTGGTTGCAGTGTGTCGTTTAAAATGTTTTATGGCATAGTAGCATAGGGAAGAAGTGATTTCATAAAATTGGTTCATATGGTTTCATCAGCATCAATAACTTTGATGTAATGGCATGTAGTAGATGTGGTTGAATTGAATTGCTTTAAAAGTTTTATCGATGTCACTAACTTTGGTGTGATAGCTAGTTCTGGAGTAGTTCCAGTGCATTTATCCATAATTACATTTGCTTTGTACCTATATGACTACAAGGTTCATTAGTGGTTTAATTTGATATGAAGATAAAAGAATCTGGTTTTTGCTGAAGTTTTCTTGGGTTTTTTTTAATAATGAATAATTGCATGTGAAGAAAAAGATTAAATAGAGAATTGTTTTGATTTCAAACAGATTTATCAACTATCTTGTCTGATGTCTGATGTCTGATGACAAAATACTGAAACCGTATGAGCAATTAATGGTGGTTTACTGAAGGTGAATCAAGGTCAACTCAAACGCAATTCAAAGCATTTTCATCAGATTCTTCAAAAAAATGACTGATTATTAGCATTTGTGATAGTTTGTCGGGTGGCATCCTACTATTCTGTACCATGTGAGCCTATGACGACAGGCAACGCGATGCAGGGTACAATGAGGGAAATTTTGCCAGGACAGCTGCATTGGCCCATTTTTTACTTCCATCTGCCAACGTGCATAGAATATAGCAAGCAGGGCCTCAATTTATTGTGCCATCTGAACAACTAGATGCTTTTTTCCATGACAGCCCCTCTTACCTTCATCACTCAGAATATTGAAGTTGCTCTAGTTAATAGCAGTTGTTGAAAATCCACTTTTATAATTACTTCACAATGAATCTGTAAAACTTTCAATAGAATTGATAGCAATACAGTTTGATAGTTATAGATCCATTACTTTATTTAGAAAAAAAAAACAAGTGCTTTAGAGAGCCCTGTACTTTAGAGGGGATATAATAATCAAAGCCCTCTGTGCTTCTAGTAGGTGTGCTTTGAGGTGGTTAGTTCTTAGTGATTCTAGCACTAAGTATTAGAAACTTACTTTAGTGCTTAGTGTGGAAAAATACCATAATATAAGAATACATTACATTGAATTGTTTGTTTACATTTGCCTCCATTTTGTTTTCCTGTCCTTGAACTTCTTTTTTATTGAACTGGAGAATGACCAGAAGGCATTTTTGTTTTAACAATTTTTGTGTTCCATGGGATGGGAATGCCACAAGGCCATGTTCTTGGCTCTCACCGCCCAACTTTAAATATGCTCTTTAATTATTGTTGTTTTTTTTTCAGAGTAAAAAGAGTTGACCAGGTTAAAAAGAAATATTCAACAATTAAACATAACTTATAGAAGAAAACAGAAGTCTGAAAATGAAGATTGTCCAAAGTTCTTTATCTGTAGCATTGTAAACTGACAAAAACAAATATAATTTGTTTACACTTGGCCAGTGCTTTCATAGAGGTCGATTTCACCTTTATCTATTATCACTTTATAATGAGTCAAATCTGCTATTGTTTATAAATTTACTAATTTATCATTAATATGACAATCTCAAGATTATTTGAGATATTGATGCTGGGAACTCTTCTAACAGTAAGGTTTGTTTAGTCATTTGATAAAATTAATAAATTTTGAAAAGGTTTTTTTTTTTCAAATTTTGAACTGTTGAAAACAAAGCAGGTATTAAAATCTATTTTGTTTTTAACTGGCTCTCAGACTACATATGGCCATTGCTGATTTTTCTTTTTTGTATATCACATTTTCATGCATTTTTGCAATAGATCTGCAGTTTATAGCATGTATATTAAATGTTATAGTATAATTGGTGAGTTTTGAAATCTATTCTCTCATTATATTATGATGAAATATATGATCATATGTTTATAGAGTGTGCCAATATATTAAATATACAATTGTACTTCTTATGGCTAAATATGAGTGGAATTGTCTTATTTGGTGCCAAATAAAATGGTAAATGCCATCTATTGTTAAAATCTTGTTATTTAATCATAATGAAAGATGTAAATGGTTATTGAATTTTGATAAAATGTTGATTTTTATCCTACGAGAAACATTGTTTTTAAATGTATTTTATTTATTGTGTTTTTAATTTGAATTTAATATACAGATTTGTAAATTTTGTAAAAATGGTAGGCACCATATTTCTTTTGTTGATTTTCTATTATGATCATTCATCAAAATAACTTTTGTTTTATTGTACAATTTAATCTTCAATCAGGAAGTTTTATGGCTCCATTATATGGTCTCTTTCAACATTATGCCCATTTTTTACATCACTTAAGCATATTGATTTGAATATAAAGCTCACTGTGTTGCAGTCGACATACTAAGCTTAATATAAGCTTTGTGGCTGCTAGAGCTGAAAATTGTGCTTGTGTGCTTGATATCAATTATCTTTTTTGAGAAATTCATATTAAAGACTGCACATGAAATAGTATTGTCAGCAGGGGCATATCTAGAAAATGCCTGTGAGGGAGGCCAAAAATAGAGGTGTCTCTCCAAGGTAAGGCCAAATGAATCGCGAAGCCAGTGATGTGCCAGGGCCCCCCCAAAGCCAAAGGATTTAAAATGACCTGAGATGATTTTTAGTTAAAGGGCTTAATTTTCACTTCTGAATAGAACCTTTCACAAGCCTGAGGGGAGGGCCATGACCCAAAAATTACTGCCTAAATATGTCAATGATTGTCAGAATAGTCAGCTTTCTATTCTGGTAAAAATGACACTAAACCTCATCAATGTTGTAGCTTTATAAGAATGTTATAATACACTTTTCTCATGTTATAAAAATCATGCAATTGTTGAATTACATTTTACTGTTATTAGCAATTAGCTTCTCTCCATGTGATAAACTTATCTCTTTTCTTTACCACAAAACCTCTTTAAAAGGCCTGTAACTTAAAACTTGTATAAGTTGTTTTTCAGGCACAGTTTTCCTCACTGCACACTGCTTTGATATGGCCTGGTTAATTAAGTCTGACTGAAGCCTTCTTATTTTTTCTCCAGTCATTCAAGATATAATTGCCAATCAGGCAAATAATTTTGTTTATTGTTAATATTAATTTTATTTAATAAGGCAGGGACTTGTTAAAGTGTTATTATTTCATTATTACAGCATTATTATTTCAGTAATTAAGACCATTTTAAGGAAATTTTAATGTTGATTTTGAATGCAGATTGTGCTTGTTTTCAGTTTGATTTTAAATTTAAAACATTTTTGAATGATTACCTAGTTAGATTTAGATGTAGGGATTCTATTGAGGGATTCTGTTGTATAGTTATGACACCAGGTTAACCCTTAATCTTAAAGGCCCCTTTAAGAATTTACAAGATAGTAAAAACAATACCTGTAAGACAAATTTGCTATTAAAAGTAGTTTATTATTATTGATTGAAATAAAATCCAAAATTTTTTTACTGCCAATTTAATTTTCAAGAAATGATTTTTTTCAATAATTTTAATGCTTGGCATTTAACTGAATTTCATATTTTAAATTCAAAATAATACAAAAAAATTCTTGGTTATTTTTGATATTTGTCAACAATTATTAGTTGATATTTATAATGATTAAATCTCACTGCTATGAAAGTTTTGTTTACTGAACTAGTCTATATAGGCTGTGAAAATGATAATTTTAAAACCACATATAGATAAGCCCAAATATAACCAAAATCATATTTTAAGTTTTATCCAATTGTTATTACTACTTAAGTCACTCAACAGAATTTAGTCCTCTAAATATTTGCTTTACCAGATGATAGAGCCTAATTTCAACCATCTGTATCACCCCCCTAAAAGACAGGAATGACAAATGACGTCATGACATTGCTAATACCTGAAGTTGAGAATGTTAGTAATGTCCTGACAGCACTGTTTGTTTAATTGTAGGTGAACCTGACTTCATTTGTTAATTACGATAAGTGGTATGGCAGGAAAACAAATATTTAGATGATTATTTAATTGATATGACTATGGACTTGGCATTTGGATAAAATGCATGTATCTTTATTTTTAATAGTAATATTGTAAGATAGTTCTTTATGAAATCCAAACTTCTTTTTGCCTCTATTACATTGCCTCATATCTATTTAGCTTATTGCTAGATTATGTTTACTGGTAGTTTGTATATTATACATGCATACATTAGATATTTCTTACATTTTACATTTACTTTTCTTTTGTTATAGACCTTATACAGACTTCACATTAGCTATTTCTTAAATTGATGTTGCCATCTTTTTAATAGATACTGATAATTTCAACACCAGACGTGAATCAAGTCTATTGTTTATTTGTAAATTTTTGAGAATTTTTTTGTTTGGTATTAAACCAGGAGAATCTATGGCTGTTAAAGTAATAATGGCAAGGTAGAAATAGGCAATGTGGAATTGTATGTTTTTTGTAATATTAGAAGAATTTAATTATTATATGCTGGTGCCGGAAACTGGTGGCAGTTGATCTTATTTTATTCATTCATTATGTAAATTATTTATTCATGTATCTATGACAGCTTAAACAACTCAATACCAGTACTGTTATCAAACTCTTAAATTGACAATTTCTTTTTTTCATTTAATATTTAAGTTGAGTTAAGCTTGTTCGCCATTCTGCTTCGGAAAACGAGATACCACTTTACAAATGATTTTGTCCACAATTGAAAATATTTCTGTGGTATTTTCAAATTATTGTTTTTATTTTTTACATATATGGATAATTGCAAATTTGTCTTCTGTAGCAGTCTTTAAACCTTTGATTCAAAGACTGTGTATCTGGGAAGTGAATTGAAAAATATTTTGATTCCAAAGAAATGGCAATGTAGAAAAATTAAAGTTGTTTTTTTTTTTGCGCTAGATAAACCTCTAAAACACAATTCCTCAGTAAAAAAAGATTCTGTTATTATAATTTTATTATCATTGTATGTATACTGTGTCACAAATTATCAATAAATAAAACAAACACATATATCACAGTTCTTTTTTTTTTTTTACAGCAAATTGAAATTTTGATTTCATTCTGTCAAATAAGGCCTTACTTGATATTCACGTAAATATAAACAATGAACAACAAAGAACATCTATGTACATATATGTAGATCAGGGATGTTGATTTGGTTCTACATTTTGGACAGTAGACTTGACCAGCAGAGCAGCTCAAATGTCTGAAAATCACAAGCTTTTGTCAGACATCAAGTAAAGGTCAGCCATTGCATGTCTATAAATGTAATTTAAAATGCAAAATTTTATGAAAACTCACTAATGACTAATGGAACACAAAGCAATCAATCTACATTGTAGATATAAACAACAAATATATAACAAATTGCACACAATGACAGGTGATATCTAATCATAAATTTGTTTAAATGAAGATTTGGCTGGTGAATCTGGACCTTCAGGATCTTGTGCTGAAAAATCAATAATAATAATAAGAAAATAAATTAAGACTGTAAGAAATAACTATGGCTAGAAACTAGGATTGCCTTAAACTATTGAAATCTTTCATAATTAAGTTTCATTCTTAGCTGTGATCACCAGAATCAAGTATGATTCATTAAGGGCATCAATGGACTGATGAACGAGCTCACTCTATATTTAGTAATTCAAACACTACACTCATTATATTTGAAGCAATTCTTACAGATAAATCTGATCCTTGTCTGGATATAGCCTAATATATTACAAATTAGGTGGTATATTCCAATTTTTAATTGATTCCTGGATCTGACTTTTCTGGTTGTAGAAAAATGTTCACAGATGGGAGCAAAGCAAAGCAGCAGAGATTTTCTGGCTTTGCTGTTCCCAGTGGGGACATTTATAGCTACCATCAAGCCAAATGGTATATAATTGTCAAAGTAAGAAGTTACTAGAGTAAAGAAATGAAAGAAATACCTTGTTCAGAAAGAAATATAAACTGGAATAATGAAAATGCTTCTAATTGTTCTGGTGTAGTCAATTTATCATTTAATTCAAATAAATTCTTCATAGCTGTTTCTTTCTCTACAATATAATTCACCACTAAATATAATATACATGTATCATTCGCAATTTATTCCTTATTCGAAATAGTTGTCTTCTTCAGCTGCACAATAGCCTGACATTGTGAAGATGAATTTCAATTCCCATAAACACTTTTTATACTACCTTAAAAAATGTAAATACATGTATTTCTGTTTTGAATTGGACCTATATGTGTACAACATGCTTGACTATACCTACATACAATTGTATAACAGACATTGTATAATATACATACCTGTTTGTATAGTAGATATTGTATATAATTTATATAAATAAGATTGTAATATAGTTGTATATTGTTGTAATAATGATGATAATGACTGTATATCTTCTATTTCTATCAAACATACAATATGTAATATGGCTACCATTATCTACAAATACAAAATTATCAAAAAGTATATAAGTTTTTAATACATCATACATTGTAACTTTTAAATTTTTTGTTAAAAGATTAATTCATATCACACAAAAAAATAAGGTCTGTCATGTCAAGGCTAGATGTTGATCTTGAGAACTCCTTGGGACAGAAAGCAATTGTTACAGCTACCAGCTATAATTTACAAAAAATATTAAAGCTAACCTGCTCTGTTAAATTATCTCTGTATTTGTACTCTGCAAAATCTGTAATATCTTCTGATGTCTTTAAAGCTATTATTAAACTTTCCATTACATAGTTGAATTTTCCACCATAGGAACCTCTCTCTTTCAATGATGATAAAGCTAGGCCGGCATTAATTCTGACTTTAAAATTCTTACAATCTTTAACTACACTACATAATGCATTGATGACATCTGGCTGTAATCAGAGAAAAGTAAAACATTATTCCAGTGGGCAAAATTTATTTTGCTTATTCTCATTTTGAAATGGTTGTGCAGGTTGGCTTTAAAAATTACTAGAATCATTTTAGAATCCTCAAGTTTTGTTTTGTTTTAATTCATTTGAAGTGGTTGTACAGGTCTAATGTAACTAGCATCATTTCTCCCAGTGTACATGAATTCCAGGATATGTTGGTACTTTGAACCACTTTGAAGCCAAATACATGAATGCATAGGTTCTTTTTAAGTGGCTATGCAGGTTAGCTTTAAATTAACCAAAATCATTACTGCCAGTGAACATTAATCCACAACGTATGTTGGCACTTTAAAGCCACATACATGAATGCATAGAAGTGGCTATGCAGGTTAGCTTTAAAATAGCCAGAATCATTACTTCCAGTGTACATTAATCCACAAGATTTTCTATCACTGATAAGAAAATAAATGAATACAAAGATTTTCATCCATACAAGTCCACTTTAATCCAGAATGTAAAGAAGTAGAAGTAAACTTACTGTCCAGTTAACAGAACCATGAGGTAAACCATCATTCTTAAACATATTACTTATAGCATAACAGGCATTCCATCTTACCTATAAAATCAAAATTGCAAAACTATGTCAAATTATTACATAAATAACTTCTGGTGACCTTGCAAAAGTCATCTTTCTTTATTATTCCAGTCAAGCAAGTTGTAAATAGGTACATATTATGTGCTCTCATTATATTAAAATAAAATAATCTAACAACATAGAAAATGTTATCTACAACGGTGTCCTTAAAAGAAAAGCTTTGACTTAAAATTTATCATTTTCATTTAATTTAGATGTAGAAGTATAAGAATTAATCTCACCTTCATAGTACCAGTTAAGATATTTTTAACTAAGGTATCAACACTATTCTGTACAGCTGTCATAAAATTACTTTTACCTAAATAACAAACAATGTAAATCTTAAATTAAACAGCACATCATTACAGTTACTAATGTTTGTTAAGTTTACATGTAAAACTTTATGTTATGCCCAAAATTTGCTTAACTGTTGCTCTAAAGCACATTTATTGGTGGAGAGTGGGTTTGCAGACCTCTATATACACCAGCATTGTAGTGAAGTTCAAAACTGCAAAATTTTTGTTCCAGATATCCTCATGAGGTGTGATATCATTTTTCAACTAGCAACATCTATAAATAAAAAGAGATTTCCTAAAAAAAAAGTCATTACCTTATTAACACTATCCTTGTTAAATATAACTAAAGAGTCTTACCTAGACTTCTATTAGGTAAGTATCGTAATATATTGCCAACAGCTCTAACAGCATTAGATTTTACTTTACCACTATCTTGTGATGCTCTGGTAGCTGTTGTCAATAATTTTAACAATAACATATCAGAGAAATCTTCTATAAACTGATCAGCTTCACAGTCTCTGTAACAATTTACTGATGTTATAGCCTTTTTTGTTACACAAATACTTTTCCTTCAGAGATAACAGCTAAATATTAGCATAAATACATTTGTCAATTCTGAATCCCTTATTCAATGAGTCTTCTCTGCATTCTCTTTCCATTTCTTTCATTACGACTAGCTGTTATGCATTTTTTTCAACTTATGAGCAAAAATGGTCAAAAGAAGCCAATTAGGAACTGTCTGCGCGTTATGCACACCCTAATTCCCTACTTCCGCCTCAGGATAAACAACATCGATTGAACAATCATGGAAAAGGATCTTATACAAAGGGTTTACAACATTTACAATTGTCAGACTCATGATAAACGCTATAAACTGAGAAAACTTGCTTTCGACAAGTTCTAATTGAAAAATGGATAACTGTCAATGTCATTAACCCTTTATATTATATTATTTTCCATCGCTGGCCATAGACTGACACATTAAACCAGTATTGTTCATCCCCAGGTGAAAGAAGGGAATTAACGTGTTGCGTCTGCACACGGATTGGCTTATTCATTAGAGAGCAATAAAGTCAGAGAATACAAGTCTGCAATCATCAAAGCTTTCGAGTTCTCACTCAATAATAAAAAATAGTTAAGAAAAACTTGACATTACTTACTTATTTAATACAAGAGCATCACAGAGATTTGCCATAGCCCAAGCTGCTTTCATTCTAACATTAATACTAGAATCTTCCATACACATTAATACAGCATTAGCAGTATCTGCTACAAATGTTACCTCCTATAATCAAATATTATTAGAAATAAAATGAAGATTTATGTCTTGCTTAAACAACACCATTCAGTATACAATAAGGGAAACTTTGTCAGAACAGAAGAATGTGTCTACTCTTTTTCAATTTCCAATCTACATAGCATGCCCACAGGACCTTGTTTTTTTGCCTATTTAAATGGCTAGATGCTTCTTTCAATGTCAACTTCTTTGAAATGTAATTGTATCACATAAAGGAAAAAGCAAAGACTCAAGTTCAAAGGTCAACGATTTTTCATAAACTGTTTTACCTTTTTTAAAGAGGGGTAAAGAATGTAAACACCAAGAGTTCTTACAGCTGCTGATTTCACCAATTTATCATCATCATTAGTTAATCCCAATATCATGGTTATACACATGATACGTTTATCAAACTAGAAAAAATATAAACAATCATCATCATTAGTTAATCCTAATACCATAGTTATACACATGATACGTTTATCAAACTAGAAAAATATAAACAATCATCATCATTAGTTAATCCTAATATCATAGTTATACACCTGATACGTTTATCAAACTAGAAAAATATAAACAATCATCATCATTAGTTAATCCTAAAATCATAGATATACATGATACGTTTATCAACCTAGAAAAATATAAACAATCATCATCATTAGTTAATCCTAATACCATAGTTATACACATGATACGTTTATCAAACTAGAAAAATATAAACAATCATCATCATTAGTTAATCCTAATATCATAGTTATACACATGATACGTTTATCAAACTAGAAAAATATAAACAATCATCATCATTAGTTAATCCTAATACCATAGTTATACACATGATACCTTTATCAAACTAGAAAAATATAAACAATCATCATCATTAGTTAATCCTAATATCATAGTTATACACATGATATGTTTATCAAACTAGAAAAATATAAACAATCATCATCATTAGTTAATCCCAATATCATAGTTATACACATGATACGTTTATCAACCTAGAAAAATATAAACAATCACCATCATTAGTTAATCCCAATATCATAGTTATACACATGATACGTTTATCAAACTAGCAAAATATAAACAATCATCATCATTAGTTAATCCAAATATCATAGTTATACACATGATACTTTTATCAAACTAGAAAAATATAAACAATCATCATCATTAGTTAATCCAAATATCATAGTTATACATGATACGTTTATTAACCTAGAAAAATATAAACAATCATCATCATTAGTTAATCCAAATATCATAGTTATACACCTGATACATTTATCAAACTAGAAAAATATAAACAATCATCATCATTAGTTAATCCTAATATCATAGTTATACACATGATACATTTATCAACCTAGAAAAATATAAACAATCATCATCATTAGTTAATCCAAATATCATAGTTATACACCTGATACATTTATCAACCTAGAAAAATATAAACAATCATCATCATTAGTTAATCCTAATATCATAGTTATACACCTGATACATTTATCAAACTAGAAAAATATAAACAATCATCATCATTAGTTAATCCTAATATCATAGTTATACACATGATACATTTATCAACCTAGAAAAATATAAACAATCATCATCATTAGTTAATCCAAATATCATAGTTATACACCTGATACATTTATCAACCTAGAAAAATATAAACAATCATCATCATTAGTTAATCCTAATATCATAGTTATACACCTGATACATTTATCAAACTAGAAAAATATAAACAATCATCATCATTAGTTAATCCTAATATCATAGTTATACACATGATACATTTATCAAACTAGAAAAATATAAACAATCACCATCATTAGTTAATCCTAATATCATAGTTATACACATGATACATTTATTAACCTAGAAAAATATAAACAATCATCATCATTAGTTAATCCTAATATCATAGTTATACAATGATACATTTATCAACCTAGAAAAATATAAACAATCATCATCATTAGTTAATCCAAAATGAAGTTATATAGAATATTTAAAGTAAATACTTACCGGTAATTGTTGAAATATCTCCATACCAATATTAGATATACAATCACAAGCATTGGCCCTGACAGGATTATTACCTTCACATTGTAATATAGCTGGTACAGGACCATTTAAAAACGACATCCAAAATTCTAATAACTGTAATAAACCAAAATTTATATCAATATCTATGCTCAATAGAAGTGGTTGCTGCATAAATGCTAGACTTTTCAACCTGCATCACTGACAAAGGTACTATCTCCACCTGTTATCGACCCAGGACCCATGAGTGAAATATCTATCAATTTTCAAACCTTTTGTTCAGTAATGGCTTCTGGTCCACCAGTAGAAGAGTTCTGATAATCTTGTAACATAACTTGACTAAGTTCATCTAATAATTTAGTACCATGTAGTTTAACAACAGAGTCAGAATCGGCTAGGCATTTTAATATCAAATCTTGTAATAAAACATAAGTTTTCCTAAAAAATCAATTGTCAATAACACTTATAAATATTTCATACTTATGTCATATTGAAAATACTTCAAAAGATTCAAATGTTTCCTTCATATCGTGACCGTGGGTTCTTATCTCTGTCAGAGTGTAGCGTCTTGTGACTTTGCATAGATCATCTTTCCACATTATTCCAATCAACACAGGTGGAAATGGAAAAGATCAATGTCAAGAGGTTTGGCAAAGACGAAAAAGAGATCCTCAGATAGCATTTCTTCTAACCTTTCTTTCTTCAATTGTAATTAAAATAAACATACCTAATAATGGGAAAGTAGCCTTTAGTTAAATTTGCCAGAACTTGTAGTGATTCTAATCTGACTGGAATTGGTTCATACACCATTACAGGTACTTCAGGCTGAGATTTCTCCCATGGTGGAGCAAAATCATTGATTTGTCTAGCAGCTGGTTGTTCAGCTTTCTGTGACAACACATTTTTTATGCATAATTTAATGACCCAAGAGGTATCTTGAGCATAATTCTGCAGTGTCTGATCTGTAAAGACTGGTGTTTGTGTTCCTGGTGAGGCAGCTAAGACAGGTGTTCCACAATCAGATGAGACCTGACCATTTTTAGTATGACTAGATGCTTGTGACATATTATTTAGACTGTTGAAACCAGAATCACTTGTTGTTGTCGTCTGATCTTCACTGATTGAATTACGACTAGAGTTATCTGCACTTTGATGTATTCTTGTACCAACAGGTGGCCTAGATGGTTGAATGATGTGACAAATTTCCAATAATGGAGGTTGTATACTGGCTATTGCACCTAAACATGTTAAACAAGCCACTCTCACATTAGGATCTGAAAAGAAAAATCACTGTTTCAAACTTTTGTAGACAAGCCTTTGTACATAATTTCATACATCTTAACACAGCAAGTGCAAATCCGATAATCTTTAAATAAGCCATCTTTCCTTATTATTCTAGTCAAAACTTGACAGCCATCAACTACTCTAAGAAATTTTTTCTGAGTGAGTAAAAAGAATACCTACCTCTATGATTAAGAAAATGTCTGATCTGTTTAACAGTACGACTTAATAATCCTGGCTGTAATCTATGGTAAGGTGTATTACTTAATAACATACCAATACACTGTAAATAATTATTATTAAATGATTCATTACATAGGGCTTTAAATCTAAGATCATTAAATATATCTTTAAGGGTCTTTAGTTGGCGGAGAGAGCACTGAGACGTAACGCTAGCTGTCAGTCAAAATGTCACATGATTGTGAAATTCATAACAATTAAGTGAGCCAATGAAAATTTTGCCAAACGATTTAGATCGGATGTTGGTTAGGTTCTTAAGACATGTAGAGTACTAAAATTCATGAGCTAAATGCTATTGCAAAATTGCCAGATAGTATTATTTAACAATTTCTTACAACTTTTGAAATGGTTGAATTTGAATTGTTGATTTAATAAAAGTTACCTTAATTAATTGTGTCAAAGTAAGAGGAAAGTTTTCAGCTACCAATGCTAATAATAAACATCTATGTAATTCTTTTATCATTGAACCCAATACAGTAGAAAATGAAGTGAAAGCTGCTTTTGTTGTTTGACTGTAAATAAATACGCAAAATAAAATGTACATTTGATCATTCAATATTTCTGTGATAGGGCACATATAAATATGAAATTTGGATGAAATTTAGTTGAAATTTGGATGAAATTAAGTTAAAATTTAGAAACACTCTTCATCAAGCCTGTACAGATACATAATAAAATTCCTCAATGGTAATATTCTGTTTTCAAAACAATTAAAATTTGGTTCCATATATAGTAGCTCATAATAGAAAAGAGGCAGTTCCAAAACTCACCAATCTTCAGCAGCAGCTAAATATGGTTTACTACCATCTATCATAGCTGTTAATGTGGCCAGAGCTCCCATTCTACACTGAAATATTCAACATGATAATAGATAAGACCGACAGTCTTACAAACCTAATTACTTAATGCATTTGAAGAATCAAGCTGGATTATCATGTGTCCACAATTAAGTGATGTAGCCTTAGCTTCCTCAAAACCAGAAGAACATGAAGTGTTTCTTCCTTTTCATCTGCTCTAATTAGGCTGTTGAAGATGTGCAACACCGATTAGAGAGCAATGCAATAAGTATTATTTTATTCTTTAAAAAGAAACAGGCATATTTTAGCTAAGCCAATTAGTGTTCACAGCCCACTGTCGAAATTTGAGTCTTCAAATCCATGTGTGTCTAGAATTATCCGTGTTCAAATATCAAAATGATGACTCGTCATTTTAAGATACTCTGTGATATGTATATACCTGTTCTTCTGTCTATCTTACAGTCAAATCAACCCTCAAAATGGGGCACCTGACCCTCAAAATCAAAATTATTCCATTCTGATATGAACAATATTCATTGGTTTCGGCTCTCACCATGATAGACAGTAAAAATGTTTACCTTAGGGGCAGGATCTTTAAGAATAGTAGTAAACAATGTTTGTGATTGAGTAGAATTGGTACCAGAAATAACGTCGGGTATAAAAGACGACCAATAACCAAATATTATCTTTTTATCACCATTCTAAAATATATATACTAGTTGAAATAGTACTTAATTCATGACAACTGCTCAAATTTGGGAAATCTGGTTTGATGCAGGGGAACTACACTACATTATAATGTAAATACCTACAAGCTCATCAAATGTATATGTACCATGTAAAATTCTCTTTTCCAATAGCTAGCAGATTGTGAAACAGTAACAGTGAGCCTTGATGGACTGACAATTTCAAAATGGACTTCAATATGAACTGAAAACTAAAATTGAACAGTAATAGCTCCAAAATACAGACTAATATTTGAATGTTATAAGAATGTCAATTAAATTAGTAAAATGGCTATAACAAACCTTGATAACAGTGTGAAGACAGGTAAGAGCACATTGTCTCACTTTAATACAAGCTGACCGAACGCGAGAAGTTTGACCACCTTCTGTATCAGAATATTCAGAATCAGAACTATGAAATTTAGCCCATGATGGTCGTAGTTGGGATGACTCTTCTTCAGTGGAGGTTACTTTAATAGGTGCTTTATCTTCTGCTATTTCCTTTTGAGGTTCTTCGCTCTTTTCCTGCTTTTTCTTTTTTCCACGTTTTCCTCTAGACCTTGCAGGTTCTTTTGGTGTGTCTGCAGTCTTCTCTTCTTTTGGTTCTGGTCCTACAGGTGAGGATGTAGATTTTACAGGATTGGGATCATACTGACTCATGGGTGTTGGACACAGGCTTTCTGGAATAGATGATACCACTTGATTTCCTAATCCATGATGAATGTATGCCTAAAATGGATAATGGATATTATTTGAGACTGCATACAAAAAGCAAATTCCCATTATATTCAAAAGAGGTTTGATCTATAAGCCATAAGAAGATAATCACATACATGTGAATACAATTCGCCATCCGCTTGACCGATCGCACCTTAGTCTCAGAAAAGGCAATGTTTTTAGCTAAGATTATCAGCAAGTGTTCACAACTCACTGTCGAAATTTCAGCCTTCAAATCCATGTGTGTCCAGAATTGTCCATTTGAAGAATACATTCAGCTCTAGGACAAAAAGACTCTTTTTTGATGATTGGCTTTGTATCCAAAACATTTAACAGCATAAGATGCGTAATTGCCAAATCATAACTACAACTTACCCGAACAGCAGCTAATAATTTTCCTATATCATTATTAACAATTACTTTAGAGGTCAATAATATATTATGAAGACCTCTGAGTGTACTTATAATGACCTAGAAATAGAAATCATGTAATAGCTCAAACTTCACAAAATATTTGTCAAGAAAAACCTATAGAAGATCCTAGAAAATTCAAATAAAGTTGATTCCATAATTGAGACATAGCAAACTGCCTTACAAAAATATGAGGTGTATTGAAAGTTCTGCAAATGGAACGCAGATAAAACAAATGTAACAAACCTTATTTTGAATATTAGGATCCATTTTGATTTGAGGAATATTGTGTAAGATTTGAACAAATAAATCATAACATATTTTAATATATTCATCATCCATATAGTCTTCACCAGGCACTCTAAAACAGATTTAATAGATGACAAAATCATAGAGGACTCATAAGTTTATATTCGACATACTCTGATATGCAAAAAAAAGACAATAATACAATATCACAAATTTTACAAAACGCCACAAATTCACTCTTTAAACTAAGAATATTGAGGAACAATTCTTCCAAACAGACTTACTTGATGGTTAGATTTTCCAGACATTGAACTGTACCATTTAATATATCTTCATCTATATTAATATCAGTAGCAAATTGAGATAAAATACCTTGTTTTCCCAGTAATATCTCATAGAACTGTAAATAATAATACCGAGAAGTCAGAAAGAATAATCTAACTAAATGTAAGTTATGTTACAACATGATTCAAGTTCTGTTTTAATATTTCTTAGTTATGTTATATGTATATCATTAGTTAAAAATGTTAAATAAAAAAACAGTCAATAATAGTAATATTTAAAAAAAAAAGAAAAATTGGAAAGCAAATACTGGTAGTAGAGTTTCATGTAATTTATTATGGTTCTATTTTTTAAAATTATAGTGACAATGACATCAGCTGGGTTGGCTTTTTGATGCTCTGGACCTATTGATAAATTTTTGATTAATAATGAAAATGATATTGAATCATATGATTGCAGACAGTTATACTTGGAATGGAAAGTTCTCTACAAAAAATCACATCAGATAGAAAACCCAAAAAAAGGACATACAAAAACACCAAGCTTTCTTGAGAACAGATAAAATCTAAAGAAGAATAAGAGTCTAAATAGTTACCTTGCTAACTTTTGATCCACTGAGAAAAAGAATGGCAGTGAGGGCATGCAGAATATCAGAATGGGTCCATGTTGGACATCTCTGTAAAGCTGTTACTAGAAACTGTACAGCGATCTCTACATTATACTCATACAGAATAATCTGTAAAACAAAAATTACTCAAATGACATTGTTACAAAGGGTTTGCAATTTCCTGAGTGATACTATGCAAATAAAGTAATTTTGAAACCCTGGAAAACAAGGACTGGTGATCTTCATTTTTAATTAGTGCAGCAAGTCCAATGGCTTCAAATTAGAACTTCAATTGTGAAAGATTTTCACACACTTCAATACGAATTAAGTATCTTTTATTCTTTATTATAAAGTTAATTTTGTAATTAAAAAAATAATCAAAGACAATTTCTATATATGAAGCCACTTACATGTTGACGAACAGAAAAATTTACAATGGCTTGGCATGTCTTGGTTAACATACGTTCTTGATGAAAAGGAACTGTCTTACAGAGGTGAACTATAAGCCTGTTACCATCCTACAAAAAATTAAGTATTAAGTTAGATATCATTTCTTTGATGTAACATCGCAATCAAGAGTGCCTATTGTGCATGTTTAAGAACAATACCTGTTAAACCATCACTTTAAGGTGAGGTGTGGAAAATCCACATTTAACAGGGTCTTTTTCTTCTGACTCTACTCCAGCTAATATCATACTCATAGGCCTCAAGAGTTCTCTAATTCTAGCAATCAAAAATAAAACATGACTCAGACTCAGAGAACTAAAAGTAAAAGAAACAAACCTCTCTTGATACAATTTCTTGTGAATAATCTATAGAATTGAGCTCATCTAATAAAACATTAAGATTTGTTCTACTAGAGTCATCCTCTCTGTACAGATACGTTCCTAAAGATCTAAAACAGCGTTGATATTTCTCTCTGTCACAGAAACTGTCTCCTTCGGCAGCCATGCTGAAACAAATATTTTTAAGGGACCAGTCGGTAAAACGTAATTCAATTTATGGAAATTAAGAACAAAGACATTTTTATTGTGGAATTTCTAAATCATAGTATTCATACGAAAATAAACAACAATAGACATCATATATGAATAAGTAATTCTAGTATCTTCATTGATTTATTAATATCATATTCAAAAGTCAGTTCAAACAATTAATACTCCCAAGATGGCTGCGCCCATATGCAGACGAAATTTTTCTGTTTTTCTTCGACTATTTGGAAATATTCCTAATAAATACAGTATTTCAAATACAAAATCTTTCTGCAAATGTACTACAGTGTGCTCAGAATATAAATCGGAGACACATTTTGGGTATCAAACAGTTCCTGAAGATGAAAAGGAAGAAAAGGGTAAGGCGAAATTTGAATGGTGTCACAGTTTTGCCAATCACAAACTTTCACTATGCTTTTCATATTTATAGACCTGGGTTGTCATTAATGAATGAATATTTTCAGATGATTGTTACATGTCTGAAGTCATCTTAACCTTATTTTTTTAATGTATGCCATGTAAGGTGCAAGAGAACCAAGGTCAAGGAAGAAAATAGGCCTTGTAAATGTAATTATTTACCAATCATTGCATTTTCAGTTTTAGTTTTTTTTTTTTAGACACTTTTCAATATGACAATCTGACTTTGGCCTGCATGCTGCCATTTATTGAAAGCAATTGCAATTGTAACCTATTTGTATGTTTTATTTTGAATTCAGTTCAGAAAAATCAGTTGAAAATCAGCACAATAAACTTGTGGATGCAACTGTATTTTTTACAATAATAGCCTGTAAAAGCTTTTGACAGTTCTGTTGCAACAGCATATATTTATCATTTTAGTATATGAAGTGTTTGAAAATGTAGCCAGTAAATATGATTTAATGAATGATGCAATGAGTGCAGGTGTACATAGACTGTGGAAAGACCATTTCATTCACAGAATGGCTCCAGTAAAGGGAACCAGCCTCATAGATGTGGCTGGAGGAACAGGTATGTGACCTAATTATATACCAGTTTTGAAAATGTAAATATTGATTTAATTGCAAATAAGTGACTCCAAAGTGACTAATGAGGAACTAGTATTATTCCTTTTCCTTAAATTGGAATTTTACATTTATTACAACACCTCCAGTTTTGGTTTTTGAAAGCTTAATGTTAACTCTATGTTCCTTGCAGGTGATATTGCCTTTAGATTTTTAAAGTACATTAAAAATGCAGAAGATAATGATATGGATTCAGATTATGATATAAAATCTACTCCTGAATATCAGAATTTAACAGAATGTGATAACAGTTCTATTAATCAACAGATTAAACCACTAGTTACTGTCTGTGATATCAACCAGGCTATGTTAGATGTTGGAAAATCTCGGTCAGAAAGTCTTGGTTATTTATCAGGTACATTTCTTAGTTTTCGGTTTTTCTCATTATGTGCTGAAGCTCTTGGTAGTTTGTAAGTCTTGGTTATTTCTCATTATGTGCTGAATCTTGATTATTTCTCAGTCTGTGCTGAATATTTTCCAATGTCTTGGTTATTTTCCACTATTTTAAGCTTTGGTTATTAATTAGCTATGTGCTGTCTATGTCTTAGTTATATCAGGAATGCACTAAAAAACTCGATTATTTCTTGATTTTATGAAAATTTACATGAATTTTTTTGCTCCTACAATAACTGTTTTATTTTCAGATGTAAATTTTATAAAAGGTAATGCAGAGTGTCTACCCATAGAAAATGATCAATTTGATGTTTTTACAATAGCTTACGGTATTAGAAACTGTACTCATATAGACAAGGTTTGTTTCAAATTCTATTTTGATGTTTACAGAACCAAGAATGTTGGCTTACTTGGGTCCTCATTTGCACACTTAGAAATATGTTAAAAGATCCGTTCTTCTTGGAAAATTGTTCTTCATTTAATTTCATTTTCCAAAGCCAAATTCTTTTCTAAAGCCAAATTCTTTTCTAAAGCCAAATTCTTTTCTAAAGCCAAATTCAATGCAGAAAGAGATAAGCTTATCCTTTCATTTACAAACAAACAGATATGAATATTTTGAATTTTTAAATAATAAGCTTACCTTATTTTATACTGTTCTCCAAACATAATGTGTAGCCAAGTGCTAACAGTTAATTGGTGAATCCAAAGAGCAAAACAAACTCTTTTCGGATCATTGACTTTGTGGAGATTAAGAAGATTTAGCTAATCTCAATATATTAAATACAATAATTATAAGTTATAATCTGATCATGATGAATCTTGTTTGTATGTGTCAATCATACTTGTTTGGTTTTCATAGTTTTTGATGATATCTGTCTTTGCACAATCTTTTGGTAAATTAAAATGTACAGAATTTTTTTTCGAGGCAAATTTGAATATTAGCTGCAAAACAGCCCCGCTCATGGAATGAATTTGCATTGATAAAATAAGACTCTTTGAAGTTTACCATGAATAGAACAAGATTGGTCTCATATAGAAAAAAGTCTGTAATTTGTGACCAATACATACCCTAAATGATATTGAGTATGTATAATTTGTGTTTTCAAGGTGATACAAGAAGCCTATAGAGTATTAAAACCTGGTGGTAGATTTATGTGTTTAGAATTTAGTGATGTTAAAAATCCCATTATTCGTCAGTAAGTTTGATTAAGTATAATAAACGTTCACATGTATCCCTTAAAGCTTTCAATAATTGTGTGGAATACAGAGTTCGACCTGTAACACTTTTAAATTCATAATTGTCTTAAAATGGAGCTTGTTGCAGGATTAGAGACAACAAAGAGGGGACTATTTCATTTTAAAGGAAAACATTAACTTGTCTTTCATTTACATTAGTTTTTACAATTTTTAACTTTTTTCAAATGTTACTACAACTAACATTATGTTTTTTAGATTGTATGATAGCTACTCCTTCCAAGTAATTCCAGTAATGGGTCAGGTTTTAGCTAGTGATTGGAAATCTTATCAGTATTTAGTAGAGAGTATTCGACAGTTTCCTAATCAAGTATGTCTACATATTGATAACTTACTTCGAATTTTGTCCACAGAATGGACATCATGAATTTTAGCTACCTAAAGGGTTAGGTCTCTTTAAATACAATAATGTGTAAAAAATAATTGAAGATCTATTGGATCATTCTTCCATGAAACCTATGCAATAGTCTATTGAGTTGGAATCTCTACACAATGTTATTTGATTGGTTACATCAAATAATGATGGTCCTGGGTTCAAATTTTGGTTGGCATGTGGAAGTCCGTGCCCTTATCAGAGTTTCACCTATTTGAAGGATGGATCTGCCTTGTCAGTCTTTTAATAATCACCTTGTTACCAATAGTTTTTCCTTTTCAGGAGGACTTTAAACAAATGATAAAAGAAGCAGGCTTCAAAATGGTGAAATATGAAAACTTAACTTTTGGTGTGTCTGCAATTCATTCAGGATTTAAATTATGATACTGTTCATGCTTGATGCTTCAGCATAGAAAATTGTGATACAAAGCTTTGAACATGCCAATGCAACTTCTGTCTCGGGTATTAATGAAGCATAGATTACTGATTAAAGTTGGGTGTTTTGGGGGGTTTGCTGTAGAACAAGTCAGACAAGACTGGACAATTTAATTTACCAACATATTGACTAAAAAATAAAATGGAGAGATATTTGTGTTTTTTTTTTGTTGACCATTATTGTCATTGCCCCAGTCCATCAACATTTCTCATAAGCACAGTAATTAGAAGAGATTTCAATTTGATTGTTACCTCAGTGGGATCTTTCATGTTTTCTTCAGTTATGTCCCTTTTTCCTCATCAGTTACATCCATTGAACTTCTTTGAATTCTCATGGCGCGTTCCTATTTTTAGTGTGTATTGTGTATGTTGGGCAGCTATCACGAGTTTGGCGTCTGGCAGGGTATGCTTACTCTTCTAGACACTTAACACCACTTTTCATTATGAAATATTTACTCCCTTTTTTTTATTGAGTTCATTCACTGCTCCCAATATTTGGTCAATATGTTGTAACAGATTTTGGGTTTCGTTTTGCGGTTCGGATCGTTATTGATTATTTCCATATTACCTTCAATCTATTTCCTTTTTTGTCCCTTCCCATTATGTTAATTTCCGATTCGCTCCCTTTTCATTCCACCCCTCATACCCACTGTGTCCCTTCCCAATTTGCTCCTTATGTTTGTCAGTTTTCCAAGATAATTAACAGTGGGGACAGATACCGGTAATACTAATATATTATATTTCCTTGGTACCCATACAATTAGTTGCAATGCAAGAAAACTGGATATTAGTATCTGAAAAATTCATACATTTGACTATCTTTGAGGTTTGAACTATATTCTAAAAAGCATAGAGACAATACAGTAATTATATCTTAACTTTTAATTAAAGGAACATTTTTTGAATAGTCAGTATAAACAGAACATTATTGGTCAAAATTAAAAAAACAAAACAAGAAAAAAACAGTCTTTGGTCGTGATATATATTAATATCAGTAGGTAATTTTTTTTTCTGTTTGATCAACAACTTCTATCCACATTCCTGTTCAACCAGATTTAAACAGCAAAATGGCCACTTGTCCCAAATAAAAATAAATGAAATGCTTGGTTTCATGGGTCACATAGCTTCCAAAGTTACGTCCTACAATACAATGCCATGTTGGATTGTATTTTTTATCAAATTCTTTCTTAATGTAAGCAGCAATGTCTTTTTCGATGTTGAATTTTTCTAATGCTGTTGTAGCACATTCAATCGATTCTGACTGCATGTCTTCTGCCATGTCAGCATTTTTGATAACTGCTTTTCTCTCAGTCATCCTGAAAAGACAAGTTTGTTTAACATTAAGTGAAATTAAAATTAAATAAATCAAGAAACTATTTCAAAGAGCAAACTGTATTTAGTGTCAAATCAAACCAAGCCAAGATTTTCAGAATGTCATCATCATTAAGGAGGCAGATATCACAGAGAAACAATATCTACTCTCTGGCTAGATTGAGCCCTGAATTGAATTTCTCTCTCATTTCATAAAAATTGAAAATAAAATTTTCAATTGTATGCCATTTGTCCTAGACAAGTCTTCATCTTCGGGTTCATAGAAATATAAGGTTCAGTGATTTTAAATGGATAACCTACACTTCTCTTCGAGAAAATTCACTTCAAATTGACCTACTTTTCAGACTGACAATCCCCCTCTGTAAAACCATGTTTACAAATATGAACTTTTCCAATGGTTAACATTTTCATCAATCAAAAGACAATCTTTAGTATTTAAGTTTAATTAAGACTCTCAGTAGTATTTTGTAATTGATATTTCAATTCATATGAAAATGATTGCCAAATTTCAAATCAGAAATCATTGAAGCCAGAAAGTAGCTCACTAGAACTAGATCTTGATAGATTCTATGGAAAATGATAATCATAAGTCCATTTTAATTTTGATGGCCTAACGCGAAACATCCAATAAATTCTCTCTTTCATTGATCTATGCTGTGATATTTTGTTCATTGATTAGATTAAGTTATAGGGGCACAAAAAATGCCATTTTGTAAACATTATGTAGATCTACTAAAACGAATGAATAAAAGACTGCTACATCTACTCACCTGTCGTGTGAAATTTCAATACAAATTTATGACAATCTTAATCTTTGCTGTCTGTGGCTTCACCAGTCAACTCAGTCTGATTTGAAAGTGTCAAGTTGATCAGAACAAGACGATTCTTAAAGACGATTGGTCAGATCGGTTCGTTGCTATTGGTTGAATTCGTGCTTCTCTCAGTGGTTTATATCAAAATCCTGGAGTCGTTTCTTTTCACAGCCGATTATACCACTATCCTATGGTTACAAGCTCCACATAACTCTATGGTAACAAACAGCGTGGATACCGATATTTATTAATATTTACATTTCTACTATCACTCCCTTCAATAAACCAGTTAGCCAAACCGGCGTCAGCTGATAGCGTAGTGCTTCATTTTAGGAGTCGACAGCACTTTAAGAACGAAACTTGTCTGGATTTTTTCTGCACCTTAGGTTGCGAGCACACGAACAGTCTTGATCGTCGATTTTTGTTGTAGACCCCAATCTTGAGTAAAAATAAAATAAAGATTATCGGGTTACCGACAGGATTGTAGAATCAAACAAGTTTGATATTTGTGGCCGATTATTTTATCATCTGCAATATACATTACAAATATCTTGTCGTTAATTATAGAACGCCAATTAAACATGTTTTAAACGGTTTACGTAAACGTGAGTATCGACATCGTTGTTTTTTGGTTGTTGTTCGAAAACCCTTTAGCAGAATATGCAATGTTTTTGATAATAATATTTTGAAATATAGCTCTGATTAATTTTGTCAAGCCGTCATCATTAGCCCACATGGCGCAGAAATGTAGGACGTAAAACTCCATTCATTTCGTTTCATCAGATTTGTCCAAGTTCTTCGAATGCGCCCATAGAGACGATAGAGGCAATATTTATAAGGCCCAATTAGAATAAAATAAATTTTTGAGGAACGATCTAGGCCTACCATTTTATCAGTAATGAATTCTTAGAACTGTCTTCAATATAAAACATATTTGTACCATAAATACACAAATGATTACTAGGTGCATATTGCAAAGAAGTGTTAGATTGAGATTGAGATTGAGATTTAAAAATCCCAATAAAAGCACTTGCCTAGGTTACAAAACAGAGATAACTTTTGATTATCATAAGGTGTTTTTTTTTTTTTAAGTAAAAGCTAACTTGTGACCTTTGTCTAAAGATAACCATCCAGCCCGTGCCTACTAGATGAGGTTGTTTTAGGTGTTTAGTCAGCTTTCTTTTCTAAATCTGGCAACGCAGTAAATATATACCATAATGCACCGGGCTTCAGATTAATTTGCAGTTAATTTATGCGTGAAAAGTAGATTACTTTTGAGTTTGGAGAAAGAAGTTACCACGCTAAATTATTTACTCGCAAATATATCGATACAATAAAAAATGTCTTATAGTACAAGACCACAAAATGATAACAGAATATATGTTGGTAATCTACCACCAGACATCCGAAACAAAGACATCGAAGACTTATTTTACAAGTTTGGAAGAATCAACTACATTGACCTAAAAAACAAACGTGGACCTCCTTTCGCCTTTGTTCAGTTTGAAGATCCACGGTTAGTATTTGATGCAATGGTCACTATCAGATGTATTTCTATTAACAAACTATGCTGTCTATAAATAAATATTAAATAATGATAAATCTAGCCTAAATGATATTGCTCAAGGAAAGGTCACAAAATAATCAAACAACACAATCAGTGTAATTGAAACTTTAAATAGGTCACGTCATTATCTACATGGGAAGCTCTTCTTATTTTATAACAGACATGCAATGATCATAGTGTTCAAGCTTTCAATCAAATTTAAGATGAAAAATGAAAATGTAAATTTCTATTTTCAGTGATGCTGAAGATGCTGTCCACCATCGTGATAGTTATGATTATGATGGCTATACATTGAGAGTCGAGTTTCCTAGAGGACCAAATGCTGAAGGTGGTAGTAGTTCTGGCGGTGGAGGAAGAGGATCATATGATAGCTATGGTAGTGGTGGAGGTGGGGGTTATTCTGGTAGAGGAGGTGGTCGAGGAGGATTCAACAGTCGTAGTGAAAGAGGTGGATTTGGTGGTGCAACAGGCGGTGGAAGAGGACGAGGTGGTCCTCCATCAAGACGTTCTGAATACAGAGTACTTGTATCTGGTATGTATTGGACTCGACATTAGCTCAAAATAGGTTAAGGATGGCATCTCTTGTGTTCAAACTTATCATTTTATAAAGTCACATGTAATCAGTTGTGGAATGGATGGAATTACATGATGGATATGAATCTAATCCTGCAAGATTATGTCCTCTATTTTTTTTAAAAAGGGGTATTAGGGGTTGTTAATCTACAAATGATTATGTTATGTACTAGGGTTACCACCATCTGGAAGTTGGCAGGATCTAAAGGATCACATGAGAGAAGCTGGTGATGTTTGTTATGCTGATGTATTTAAAGATGGTACTGGTGTTGTTGAGTTTCTGCGCAAGGAAGACATGAAATATGCTGTTAGGAAATTAGACGATTCCAAGTTTAGATCACATGAGGTATGCTTCCAATAATGTGCAATTCCATTGGTTTGGATTCTGAATGGGTTTGGTGAGTCTTATCATTATAAGATTTAAATCAAGCAGATGGCTTATCAAGACAGAGTAATGTATGGTGTTTTGTCCCACTTTCCTGCAACAGATTGGGCAAGACCATGCAGAGAGAAATGAGGAATGACCTGGAATCACAATTCTTAAATGATACTCTCATGTTAACATTTGATTTGACTTGTAGGGAGAAGTATCATATATAAGAGTGAAAGAAGATTATAGAGGTGGAGGAGGGGGTGCTGGACCTGTTGGAGGTGGAGCAATACAGAGATCCAGAAGTAGAAGTTTCTCACCAAGAAATCAAAGAGGATCACCAAGATATTCACCAATGGCTAGATCACGCTCGCCCTATTAAGAGCTGTGAAAGATTTTTTTATTATATAACATACATTTTGTATAGGCATAACATAATTCATTATCATCTTTCAAAATTATAAGTTTCAGAGTGGGGTCGACAAGAATTGGGGTCAATTAAATGTAATTTATTAATGGGGCTCTTCTAGTTGTGAGGTATTATTTCATCCTAATTAATGTTATTTTTTTCTATTATTCAGTTGGACTTGCTGTATTAGTTATTTCTTGGAGGAATTTTGGAATGACCTGGGAGGCATGTTCACAGCTTTTCCCCTCTTTCAAAGGATCTCCAGGAATGGATCATGTCTCCAAGGAATGGGCTTGGTGGAATTCTTTCAATTCTTGGAATTTAGGAAGGATATCCGGCTCCTGGGATGCGTTTCATTGCAGCACTTCATAAATATTTTGGCTTATCATGCATATCAAAAGTCTGTATAATATGGATTCGTTTGGAATCCTGGAAATGTTGTCTGAAATTGTCAGGAATATTGATAACTAGGAATGCCTTTGTAAACATGTGGAGTAAGGAAATCATGAGCGAGGAGCATGCCCTTCATTTGGAAATTTCTTGTGGATTGTTGATCCAAGAAGGAAAGGGAAAGGAATTAAGGATCTTTATTTGTAAAGTCTTGATCTGGAGTTTGGAAGTAGGATGCACTCTCACTTTTAGGAAATGTTTAGCTTGGAGATATCAGGGGAAACAGGATTGGATTTAAGGATGTGAACAAATTGGAAATACAATTTGATTGGCTTTTTGATATTTTGGCTGTGCTTGATTTAAATTATTTGCTTGAATGATAGGAAACATGAGGTTTTTATATCTTGAATCTTCAAGAAAGGAATATTTATTGGCGAATTCTATCCAAATTTCCAAAATGTACGGATATCCAATTTTGTAGCACACATGGAGGATTGAATTTCAAGGCTTTATGGATCTTGACCACTGATCAAAGTGGATATCAAAATTTCTTGTATGAAATTCCTCAAAGGATGGATATTCTTCTAAAACCTGATGTCCATTTCTTATATGAAGGAAACTTTGAATGTGTAATTGGTATTGAACTCCTGTCTGTATAGTCAGACTACCTAAATTTTCACTTGTTGATTTCATTGGCATCATACCAAATTTCTGAAATATTTTAGGATACCCAAAGGATTGGAAAAGGAGGATCCCTTCCCCAAGGATGTGTCATTATTTGGATGGATGAGGGATTCTGGAAAATCTAGGAGGATAAGTGGGGAAATTATTTTCACATGTATGAGAAGGCTTACAAATTGTGGCATAAAATAAAATAGGACAGATTTGATTACTGAGCAATGACAGGATTTTTTGCATGTTGAAAGATATATGATTTGACAATTTGACCTGACTAAAAACTTGGGTATATTAATCCTAATTGTACATTAAAATGTAAGGATGTGACATGCAAAAGAGGATAATGTTTAACAATTTTATATATGTAATTAAAAAAAATATTCTTGCATACTATTTTCAAGAATTTAAATCTTGTCATGCCCATTTTCCTTTCTCTGTAACAAATGAATTGTGCCATTTAAATGTGAACTTTGCGATGTTGGATTTGGGAGACAATATTTTAAGACAGAAAAGGACCAATATTTTCCATGGATCATTCCTAATGAATTATTAAATTATATATCAGGAGTCTAGATAAGAACTCTCGTTAGGATTTGAATATTGAACTTGCTAAGAATCTCTGTTGGTATATTGGACCTTTTACCATGCAAGGATTTGCTGCAAGGAAAATGTCAGGATCTCAAGGGATTGGTAAGTAGAATATTCAAGTAGTGCTAAATCAAAATTAAAAGTATGTATTGGTCCTTTTCCATATTTTAATCATTTAATTCATTTGACTTTCATTTTATTATCATTTCATCTTAATTAAATAAAACAAATCTTTTTAAATTGTGTTATCTTTGTTTGATGAAAACTGTTTCGGATGAGATGTTGCCATTTTTATTGTGGTTTTCCAGCTGGAACTTGAGAGAGGTTAAACTTCCAATGACTTGTTCATTTGTTCTTCAATGAAAGATCAAAGGGAAACATTTAATCTCATGGGGCTTGGGGCAGTAATGCAGCAGTGGTGATCTACACTAACAACAAATTCTTTATTGAATTTTTCACTATTATCCTATAGAAGGGTTGATCATTTTGTATTTGAAATAAACATGCTTCCCTCGAAATTTCCTATGAAAAGAACCCTTCTCGGAACTGAAAAAGGTCAAATGCGATCTGTTTATAGACGTAAAATTAACTTATAACTTAAAGTGATCTTCTGTTTGCTAATGGATAAGGTTATTTATGCAAATACAAAGGCAATCACTATGAGACTACTGCAAGGGTGAGAAAAGATCATTATCACTATGGGACTCCAAACAATTGCAGTGGCGAAAAAAAATCATTATCACTCTGGAACCCCAAACTATTGCAAAGGTTATGATTTTGAAAGGGAAATAATTCTGTAATTTAAAAAGAAATATATAATTTCTAGGAGCCTGATCTTTCCAATAAAAAAAGGTTTATTCAAAATCCACATCTAGCAGGTATTCTATATAAATATAATAATAATGAAGATTGTAAAATTCTTAGTTTTACTGCTTCACTAGCAATTGTGACAATACACAATGATATTAGAATTGTCAAAAACAAAGCTCTTCAGGAATTTTTTCCCAGGCCAATGTTTTTATTGGCCCAATGGATGCTGAAAATTGGAACACAATACTTCTTTTACAGTGGAATTAACAGTTTCAATGTTAGCCACAAACCAGTATAGATCCTTGTAAATTTTAATCCTTGGAGAATGTTTGTTGTGAATTTTAGAACAAAACTGCCACATATTTTCAAGCTTCTTGCATGATCCAAATGGAAAATTGCTTTTTTGACATTAAGTTCGTTCTCTAGACTTCAAACAACTTTATCCTTTATCAGTGGATTTCAATGGTATATTACCTGTAAGAGAAATAATAGTAAATAACACAAATAAATTTCTACATTATTACATATTTCTATAATATTAATATTTTATATTACCAAAAACAAAGAATACTTAAAGAAACATGTTGGGAGACCTTGAATATACAGTATGTAAAAAGTCTTTATCCTCTAAGGATTTACCAAAATGTAATGACCAAGAGAACAGATTTTGGCTGGTTAAGACATCATTTTAATCTAATAAACCTGCAATTTTATTTTTAAATTATAGCAAATTATTTTAGGCTTTTTGTTGTAAGATTTAAGTATTTGTACCTGGTGGTGCAACAAAATAATCTTCTTCTACTTTGGCTGCATTTTTTAACACATCTTTTTTACAATTTCCATCATTCATTTCATCAACTCTTAGATATAATGGCCTAAATGATGTAAAGAAAAATCAAACTTGAAATTTTTTGTAATCACTAATCACTATAATAATGATGGTAAGGGCACCTTCACCTTGTTATGGTATAATAAACTTTAAATGTTAAATACTTTGACATCACGGAGTCTAGCAAATATCTTTCAGGTCAAACTTAAATATAGTTTGTACGAATTTCACTGAAAAAGATATTCTTACATAGTTTCAAGAACTGTATCCAGTGGTTTAACAGTTGACGTTTCTACCACATATAGACCGTTAGCTGATTCAATGGCTTCTGATAAACTTTTTATTCCTTCTTCATTATTCAATTCAACTAATCCTAATCTTTCTAACTGATCTACTTGCTTCTTTGTTATTTCTTTTACCTGAAAAAAGTTACAATTTCAATAAAGCATGTACAACATTTCAAAATAAAATTTTGAATAAATGCCTTCCAAGAAAACTTTAGAGGAATTACCAGTCAGAAAAATATAATTATTAACAACATAAAGATGAACCAATAATAAACCTGCCTTTTTTTTACAAAAAAGGACATGCTTACTTACTTGAGGAAACTTTGATTTATCATGAAGTTTCCAGGTAGGAGCTGGAGGTATCTGGAAAATTTTTTATACAATATAATATTGAATTAACTGCATTTTCCTGATCAATAAAAATGCGTACAAGCAAGACAATTCCGTTTTATGCCAAGCTTACTTTCCATGCAAAAGTCACACCCAAATTCTGGCTAAAATCCGTACCCTATTTATATGCAGTTGATTATGGCCATGCTATCAGTTTCATTGACATTAGGTCTATTTATAGGCCCTACTCTACTGCTATAGCTTTGAGATTGGCAGTTAAATGAAGATTTAATAAAAAGACATGCTATTATACAAATAAAGTATTACAGATTTATGAAGTTCCCTTCTATTTATCACAGCATTTGCTAATCTTGACGCTGTTACAGCATACTGTAAGTTCGAGAAAGGTTTCATCACAAACTCTGTTACTGAATTTTCTGGAACGAGTTATCCTCCTTGATTAATGTCGCGTATGAATTTCTTCTTAATCTTGGTTATGAAAATTTGTAATTGAAACATAAGACGATAAATTTATAGTACGTTATAAGACAAATACACTCTAAAACTATTTTTATATACGAAACTTCACAGTTTAGGCAAACTTCAATGAATCTTTCATAATAAAACAGAGAATTATTTACAGGAAGACGTAGTTGTTCAAACAGCAGCTGTTGTTAGGAACTTCCGGTAAGCACATTGACTAAATGTTTCTTTTTTCTATTATTTCGTAATATTTTCAGTACATATCTGTGTTAGCCTAATTCGACAGGGGTGCCTAGATATTGTATGTAGAAAATCTTGGAGATAGATTTGATTAGAGGTGCATTCGGTTTACTCTCTGGCCACATCAAGTTCTAAATCACATTTTGGCTATCACTTTAGTATGAATGGAAATATTAATCTCCAAATATTGCTGAGAGTCTTAGATTGTCTTTGGGTGGATGAAAATGCCAACTATTGAAAACAAAATTATTTGGAACTATGATTTTAGAGAGGGAGATTTTCAGTTCAAAATGTGTCATTTTCACATGAAATTTCTTGGAGAGAAATGTGTTCATTTCAAGATTTTAAAAACTTATATATTCATGGACCCAAATGCATTCTAAGACAATTGGCATACACTTGAAAATCATATTTTGAATATTTGTGACATGAGAGAAAAAAACTATTTAGAACTCAATGTGGCCAGAGAGTAGGTATTTCGGCATAAGACCTTTTCCGCATTGCCACGATAGTGTTTGTCCCTCTTTTCATGAGAAATTTCTGGACAGAACTACAAGTTTTTAAAGTAAAACTATCCAGTCTTATAATTTCATTGACTCACAACATAATTCTAAAGCAAATGGCATGTATAATTTTTTAATTTTGAAATTTTGCTGTGGCTTGAAACTAGTTGGAAGTAAAAAAAAACACTAACCAAACTTATTGAATTTCTTGTAGGCTATTTGATGGAAAATGGAGAGTATTGGAAGTGATTGTCTGGAATTAAAGTTGCAGTATGATAAATGTTTTAATAAATGGTTTGCTGAAAAATATTTAAAAGGAGTTCATCAAGATGAGTGTGCTCATTTATTCAAACCTTATCAAGACTGTGTCAAGGTAAAGAATTGTGATCTATTTACTAAATTAAGACTTGTCACTTTGAAAGTTACCAACATTGTCCAATGCAGACCTTTCGGGTATGACGTCATGGGTCATAACTGCCAGTGACCATATTAATAACAACCCAGAAGTGATGACTGTCTAACCTTCTATAGATTTATTAAAATTGCAGGTGAAACAGACATCAGATTTTAATTCTGCAAGTAAAGGAATCCTCGAAAGGGATCTCTTTGATGGGAACATAGCTTGATTCTGTTAAAAAATATTTTTTTAATCATTTCAGAAAGCTTTACAGGCTAAAGGTTTAGAAGAAGCTGTATTGCATAAAGATGTGTTAGGTACCGTGAATGAGAAACCCCCTCCCCCTAAGAGCTAATGTTTTGTGTCTGGGCCTTGTTTAGAAAGGAAGTGATATTTTAATATGAACTAAGATGGTTTTGTATTGTGCTTTTATGAAAGAGACCATGAAAATATTATGTAGTGAATTGTGATATATATGTAACATTTTAATATGGTAGGATATTAGTGACAAGGATGATGGATAAGTTATAATTCAGGACTGGAGATGTTTGGCTTCCAAAGCAAAATATTAATATAATTTAATATTAAATAATTTGCAGATTTTTTTAAAATTTAACATTTTGCATATTATATGTGAATGTAACATTTGTTAGAAGTAGATAATGCTTTATTTGAGCTTCTCAGAATGAAAATCTGAATGAATCTGAATCTGAATATTTAAGAAATCTTTTCTCCCCTATTGACTAATGCATTTAAAGAGTAATCATGGATCTTAAGCATTTGGATGTGGTCAACTCATTTTCATTAGTTACTATTTTGTAAGCTCAATATATCAAAGTTTCAAAACAATTGACAAGCCTTGTTTGTTCTTTTATTTTTTACAATAACAATAAAGTTTTACTTTTCTATAATTTTGTTAAACTTAAAAGGACAGTGATCTGCAAGGAAATTGCAGTAGGCCTTCTTTATAAATTAAAAGGTCAATCTCTATATTTCAATTGAAAATGGGTTTTTTGTCCAGAAGTACAGATATGAAAATATGACGGTTTTACCAATGACACAATGTAAATAATTCTGAATACCTCTGTAATATCTGCATGTTTACTAGACCCTTGAAGGTATACATCTTAATAGCATAAACAAAAAATTTAAACAGAAAATAGATCATATACACTTGAATTAAATTAGCTTTATAAATTAAAACATTTGCTTATATTTATATTTAATACTTCCCATACATGCCTAAAAAGTCAAAATGTCTGTAAATAGTCTAAAGTTCAAATTACACTTCTAATGGCGCCGTAACATTCTTTCTCTTTCATGTTTTTCTTCCACTTCTTCATCACTATGGTAACCATTCCTACCCCCAACTGTATATCCTCTTGTAGCCTGCATCAACTCTGCATCTGGTCCTTTATCTCTATGTTCATATAGCAAAATATTTAATGTTTCTTCATATATCCTAGCTTCAGGGAACTCAACCTTTAATAAAAAACAAAGCATAATAGAAAAACATTTTCTGAAGTAGTATTTCGACTTACCCAAATGATAATCTGATATGCAGTTAGAAGTTCATATGATAATTATTTCTATTATTCATATAAGCAATCCTTTAATTTTGAAAAGCAATGGCAAAAATGGCCAAGACTTTCTCTTTTTGGTTCCTGAGTTAGATCTAATCAAATGCATAAAGTCAAAACAAATTCATTCAAGAGTTTTTCACATCAGTTTTTAAAATAAAACAAAATTTCCATTAAAAGAAAATCAAGAGTTAAAGTGTCTTTCATGCAGAACTCTTAGATACATAAAAAGATAGTGAAACATTTTAACCCATGGAGAGGGGAGGGGGTATTTACCTTGGTGTGTTTTTTATCAGTACCATACACTATAGATGTACAACAAACTTCAGCTATTTTTTGTTTATGTCCAAAAAATGACCAGCAACAAATCTCATTACTTCCGATAACATCTTTAATAAACATAACTCTTGGGTTGAAGCGTAAAGATAATTTATCAAATAATTCCAAATTCTTCAATAAATTATCATCGGAATTACTGAAATGAAAATTGCAAACATTTCAAAGTTGAAAAATAAAAAATGAAAAAACATCTGAAATATTAATGTGATTATTCCCAGGAACAAATGTTGAGACTGGATAATTCCTGACAGGAAGGCAATTGCATTAAGGCAAGTGCCTCTTGTAAAAAAAATATAAAAAAAACAAGAATGAAAAATAAATTTTCTTTAAAAATTAAAAAATATATAAGCGTATGTGATATTTGCTTAGATCTGAAATCTACAAAAAGCGTTGCAGACGTTGAAAGATTACAAGTAATCTCTGACACCCAGACTATATCTATCTATGTCGAGAATATAGTCTGGGAGTTTTCATTGAATTTTCTGTTAGGACACTTTCAATGGAGAAAATAACAATAAAGCATATTTCAAAACAAATTTGCAACCCTTAACAGTTTTGTCAGTTAATATTAGATATTTTTATCCGCAGATGTTATATTTTTAGCGATTTTTCTAGCAAAATTCGAAGACATTGTAATAACAACTGATTTATTTTCATAAATTTTTGTCATCAGCAAAACTTACTTTGTATAGGAGTATTTATTGTTGTGCCGATTACAAATTAACTTCACAACAGGCTGGAAAGGAAAAAAGATATAAGATAAAAGGGATTATCTTTATTTTCAATACAACATTGGTTGCTCATTCTCATATCATACTCACGAGTTTCTTAGGTGTGGCCATAAAATAAATTAACAAACAAACCAAATATACAACAGTTTTGATTGGCCTGTTTGAAAATCAAGTGACATCAACCTTTATGAGACAAAGACGTACACGATGATATTCCCTCTTCTAGTTTATATATAAATCGTAGATGAAGCCATTAACAGGAGCTCCATAAACAAATTATCTACCTTGAAAGTACTGGAGACAAGTTGCTGTTCTTCTCTTGAAGAGGTTATCAATGGGACTTTACAAATAGGTTCTAATTCTTCTCTACTTTTAAGAGCAGCTTCAATTTGTGTTACTAAATCTGTGACTAGATAATACTTGGCTTCTTGCAGAAGCTCCATTAACTCTCTCCTAACTTCTGGTAATGGAACTGTACTGTCTCTTAGAAAATTTAAAATGGATCCAAAATGTTTTCCACATCTATCGATTAATATCCACCCTGAAAAAAAAAAAGAAACAGCAATAATCTTCAAGTCCCTATGACAACCTCTGGATGAATTGTGATCTACTCTTATATCTCTGGTTTTTTCCTTCTCCCAGTTCCATCAATGACAATGTATCGTGAATGAGTTTGGTAGTGAAAGTAAAATAAACTTTACAAATTTTTAGGAACTACTGTTGGGGGGCCATGGCCCAAAGATTACTGCCTACCACCATTGTATTTTTCGGTTTATAACTATCATATTTCAAGAGCAAAGACTTACCCTCTGAATCTGTCAAAACTTCCATCCGACCACTGAACATGGCTCTGAGCATTGTATCTTGTTTGGTCAAGGTGCCCAGTGTTGTGTAATGTAATGATCCACCAACATTTAGTTTCACATATTTTGATGAATTTCCTTTAATTACAGTTTTGTGGGAGTCACCGGACATTGTTAAATTTTCCTCTAGGTTTACTCTCAATGCAACAACTTGATCTTCGTCCAGTACAGCCAGTTGTTGCTGTACTATCACTATGTCTGACTTTTCACTTTCAGCAATTTCTTGCTGGGGAATCAACTTCCCCGCGGCAACTCCCAAAAACATACATACAGATCCAGAAAGGGTGGTTCTAAAAATACACAAACCGTCACAAAATTTACTATATTGGTGCCAAACTATGTTTCATTAGTCTAATAACCAGTCAAATGCATAATTTTCGTGTCAATTGAGTTTATTTTAAGCAATCTATATTTAGAAGCACTCTAGTGAAGAATGACGTCAGTATATGAGGATATGACGTCAACAGGTGCGCGAAGAAAAATATCTGAAAGACCAAAGTCAAATCGAACCATTTAGTCAAATTGACCACTGCTTTTGGTATGACCTCTTTCATATCACATTTGTATATTTTTTAAATCTTTTAATTTGATTAATGAAAATGAGACTCGAATCATCAGTCATCTCTGGCACATTATATCAACACACCCTTACCCCACCTCTGCAACTTTATTGTTGGGGCGATTTGACATTGTCATTGGTAAACAGAAGAAAAAAATGGATACGAAACGTAATCATATTTTCTTCTAAAACACAGATTACTATTCGATATAACAAATAATCTGATTAACAAAATGACGATTTTGATATACTTGAAATATTTTTTTTTCAAATGCGAAACTCTATTTTATAACTCCGCATGGTAACGACATACCACAACAACAATGGCCGACGAAGCTCTTGCGAATGCGGGTCTCCACTTTGATGAGTTGAATAAAATAAGAGTACTTGAACCGGAGGTTTCTCAACAAACTACAGAATTGAAGGAGGAATGTAAAGATTTTGTGGAAAGTAAGTTGTAAAAATCTGCTCTATAAATCGCATATTAAACAAGTTTTGAATTTTTTGAAGTGAACTTTTCTTAAATTCTAACTTCTTGTATTATGATATGATAAATAGACTAATACACAGAGTCCAATTTATAACCAGACCAAGCTAACAGAAGAAAAAAATCGGCTATTCATAAAGGCAATTTTCGACTTACCAGACTTTAAACAAGTTAGTGTTACATCAGCTGTAATTTGACTATGCAGACCACATATTTTTGGTTTTAGGCTACACAATAAAGAACTGTTCCAAACCCTAAACAAAAACCCTAAAGTCTACATTCCTCTGCCAGTGCGTTCGTAAAATAACTTAATTGCAATGTTGCAACCTTAAATTCCTAAAGCTAGCAAGATATAATTATGATTATCCCCTACCTTACCCATAACAAGTGATCTGATCTTAATGTAGATCGAAGATCAGGTAAATCATAGTTCAACATAACCAAGTTCACGGCTGCTGCAACAATAGTCACTTTCTTGCTGAGAGTTGTTTGATACCGATACAATTGAAAAGAGATAAAGACCTAGATTGCATATTTAAATTAATCTATTTCAGAAATTGGAGACTTTCAAAAGATAGTTGGTACATTTATTGGAGTTGTAGATAATGTCGCTAAGGAAGTTGAAAAAGAGAAAATGAAGGTATTTTTTTCGTTATTTTCTTTTCTAGCACACACATATTGAACAGTGATGCAAACTTTCAACCCTTGCAGACGGTTTGCCACATAATTAAGCAATATATACCTTAACGACTGGTTCTAAGTGACATCATACAACGTTAATGTCATAATATTACTTTGATTACACAGGTTATAAGACGTTTTATTTCATTTACACTCAGGGTTCAAAGGGTTAGAAGATTTTTTGTGTAAAACCATTGTATTTTTGCTTTGTTCCACAATTACCGGTAATGTAATTAATGTTTAAGGTTGTAGAATTTGTTTAAAGCTTGCTGACTCTTTGCAGCTTAAGTTTATGTTATGCTGATTCCAAATGCTGTTTTAATTCCAGGCCATTGGTGCTAGAAATTTGTTGAAATCTATAGCTAAACAAAGAGAAGCACATCAACAACAGTTACATGCTTTAATAATAGAAAAGAAAATGCAATTAGAAAGGTAGGCCTGAATTAGTGTTTAAAGACGTATTATAACCATCCAAGAAAAATTTGTAGACAGTAATCTTTAAAAATATGATTTAAAGGAACAGATTCACCATTCGTTAGACCAATTTACCTTAGTTTCTATCTCTAGTACATGGTTGTCTGTGTAATCCATTAATTAATTCTTCTGAAAGTCTGTTAGAGCGCATCTCATGACTCTCACTAGCCATTATAAATTTCATGACTCTCACGAGCCATTATAAATCTCATGACTCTCACAAGCCATAATAAATCTCATGACTCTCACAAGCCATAATAAATCTCACGACTCTCAAAATTTTTCTGTTTTTTTTTCAGATTACGGATACAACATGATGCATTAAATAAAGAAGAAAGTGAACAAAATGACTTTCTAGATCAGTTAATATTACAGAAATAGTTATTTGTTGTTGTTATATGGTTGGTCATCTGAAATAATCTGGATGTGCATTGTTGATTGACTATACCTGTTATTTATTAGAAAAATGTAAGCAGAACCTGAAACATGTTGTTACAGAGTTACACACTGTGTGATCTTCAGACTATACATGTTATTTATTTTGTATTTTCTTACAATTAGATTTAAATGCATATCTAGATGTTTTGGTTTTGTGTTTTTTCACCAGTTATTTCGCTCGTCATCCTCAAAAATTCTTCCTAAAAGTCATATGAAGTCAAATTTTGATCGAATAGTGACAAAACTTGATCTTGAACCATGAATATCCCAGAATTCCTCCTATGTTGGAAAAAATATTGGACAAAGCTTTTGATTTGCTAAATATTTAAATATCCTAGAACATGTTTTGGATGATTGGAGTCACCCACAGAAAAAATACAAAAGAAAACCATTTAGATGTGTGTTTTAATCAGATTATTTTCTTACCAATGGTGTACTCAAAAGACCAGTTTTGAATAAAAAAAAATATCAGATTATGGAAAAAAAATGATAAAATTTTGTGGCATAAAACATAACTCATGCTACTGATAGTCTTTAAATCCGAATGTATGATTATGACTTTAGAAAGAATTCTAAATAGGTATGATGTGATGTTATCATTTTCCGTCCCTTTTTTTTACTGTGATACTCTCATCATTCATTCATTTATTTATCTGTTGTCGTTAATTCTATTTAACACAGCTTTGAAATTTGGCTTATATAAATATTGCCTGTCAGTGAAGCATAGTAGGCCTAAATAGTCAATTTTGAACACGATTTTAGGGATTGCTCACATGAAGTTGATCAAATTCTTATTAACTATTTAATAAAGCACTTTCATCAGTAAGTACTGTTTTGATTTTGAAACCTGATGGAAGTAGAGTTTTTAAACTAAGGGTATTAAATATAATCATGAACAGACTAATCCTATCCATTATTGTTTTTCATAAATTTTAATTTAGTGTTCATTATGAAAATGGTTTGTTGTTAGGTTCAACTCTTTGATATGTAAACCAAACATGTTTCAGGAGTTATATATATTGATCAATAAAAACTGAAAAAATATTAAAGCACTTGTTCATATTTACAAAACAAACTATGATATTGACTATATAGAGGCTTGTGGATTGGCCCATATGAAAATCATATGACTTAATGAATTTTTACTACCTCAGTCGCTAATACAAAACAAATCCTCTTATTGCAAGGTATACGATTCCCAGCTTATAACTCAACAATCAAGGACTATATTCCATTTCATTTATTCAAAACTACATGGCAAATGATAGCAAAACAAATAGCATCGAATAATGTTTTTCTTCTTACATAATCTGTGTTATAACTAAACCGGTAATCATAATTCTGAAATAATATAAAAAATATTTTAGAGCTACTCTACATGGGAATCCGAAATATTGCACTATTTACGTCCAGATGCCGATCTACTTTTACGGTGATAACCCTCTTAGCACAGAGTATCAATATGTTGTTACGTCCATATTTTCAAGTAATTGGGGAAAGGATGCGTCATTTTTTTCATATAATGCCATACTTTAGGCTATCTGGAAATCCCCGATTAGAGCAATGTATCGGTTAGTGTTGGAGGGTGTTGGAGGGTTCTGGAAGATTGTGACCACAGAAAACTGGTTATAGTTTGATGGAGTAGCCAGTAGTGAACATGATGTACGACTTACCTAGAATTACCAAATTCCGTCAGATATAGGAGGGTCACTTTGTTGAATAGGAAGATCTGATTCCTCGTTTTCACTGTTTCTTTGTAGCATCTGGTTATTAAAAAATGGGTTGATCAACGTACCAAAACCCGGGATAAACCTTCTAATGGGAAATCCAAATCCAAAAGGAAAGCCTCCCATTCGTGGGTTAAACCCCCTAAACCATTGTGCTGATGAGATGGTTAATATACAAGCCAGAGTAATTGCAATAATTATTATCTTCATCATCTGAAATGAATGTTTGATAATGAATTAATAGGGCTGCAACTTGTCTGTTAATTTTTTTTGAACAAAGCCTTTGATTAGTTGAATATTTTGGTGACCTTGAGCATGTGCCGCCTAACGATTTCGTCAGATCATGAATGTCCGGTATGCAATTTTTTTTTTTTCAATCAGATATTCTTAATTTGAACAAGCGAATACCTGAAAGCTCCTAAAGACACATCTTCACAATGTCAAGTTATTAAGATTGGAGATTTTTGCCTACCTTGTAAAGTTGGTGGTATTGGTCTAGTTGAATAATTAAAGAATTCAATGTTTCAAACTCTTATATATATTAGCTCACATCTATATACGTCATCAATTTAATTAGTGTAGGTTATAATTTTAATTAGCCGTTGTCATATATTATCTAATGATGTATAATCCGACATATTTGTTAATTATAATCCGCATTTGGATGTGGGTGGGGTCAACATTTGACCTTTCAACAATATAATATCGAGGCAAACATTTGCGAAAATAATAATTTTATATCTATTAAATCACAATGTTTTTTTTTGTGTTGATTCTAATGGGTTTTTTTTTTTTGGCAGATTTGACTTGAAGAAGAATCAAAGCCTGTTAGATGTCTTTTAATCATGCATTAAAGGGAAGGTCTTCTTATGGTCCGCTATCCCTTTTCAAGATTAAAATACGACCTCGGGATCATCTCAAAAGAAAGAGCAATAGTTAAGTTATGTCTGCGTTTAAGCAAGTTTTAACATGCCGGTTTGTCCATCTATAACGGATATTATCGTCAACATTAGCTTGGTGGTCGGTTATGGCTACCCACGAGAATGTTCAGAACGGCTAGTAATCAAAACTTCCATGATATCTTCTTATTGAATTCCAGGAGATTTGGACGTCAGACTCTTTTATATACAAAGAGTGATACGTATAGCAGTAATTGAGCTCTTTCAGCTGGTTACTGATGATAAGAGGTTGGTTCTATCAACTGATGTAGCAGATGTATGAAATAAGACAAGATGTTACAATATTTATTTTTCAACAACATCTTCCTTCTACTGGCCTGCAATTTTCTTTAATAAATGTGTAAAATTTTATAACTTTTCAACAAGATATCGTAAATAAACAGATAGTACTCCAAAACCCAATCCTGACTTGTGTGACAGACAACCATCTGTAATAACAAAAAAAATAGTATATAGTAATATCTTTTGTGGGACATAATTTACGTCCTTAAATACCGAACGCCTATTAGAAACGGAAGATGATTTATTTTTCTGAATAACTTACTTTATCGTAGATTGATCCTTTTGAAGACCACTATTGACAGTGAAATGGTGCACAATTTGTTCCGAACTAAATTTCTGGTATTTCCGGAAAGATCTGGCCAGTCGTAGGTAATCTTCCAAAAGCTTTTAATTTATGTAAGGTTTATATAATCCAATCCGAATGTTTTGTTGTCTATTTTTTATTGTGGTTCCTTGTCGTACTCTTTATTATAACATACATCTTCACAATGGCTATTACGAGCTGTGTCTAATACCTTGACTACAATAACCACATTTCTTGTATCAAAGAAGTTTATTAATGCAGCGATTTGATTGGATTGTACGCTACCAAGTACACCCAATCATCGCCCGAGCTTACATACGCAGCCAGATTGTTTACAGTCTTTCTGGCGAGGGCTCTGATATTGTGAAGATGTATATTATGGGTTACGTACCTTTCATAGACGATTCTCGTAACAATTTTCTTCGACCACTGAAAAGAGAAAACGCCTTACTTTAGATGTAGCTGAACAAGGCAGTAATGGGGGCAAAACTCTCACGACGATTAAACTGTAGAAATGTCTTTTTTTCAATTATGTATTTAAATCAAGCAGGACCTCCTTTGCCCTACTTTAACTTAATTAGCCCATGGCCTCGCTCAATGATGGTTACAGACTTAGTTTTAGAAAGAGGGTCAAATTTGAAAGATGACCCTCTCTTATGAAGAAGGGAACATAAGACTTGCTTCTACACTTTTTGACTGCCAATTGTCCTCTGTAGAAGAATGCGAATTTTAAGAGACTTGAGTGAGTTTAATGCTTACCCAGAAGTTTTGATAATTCTTTCTAAATCTTTGAGGTAGTTTGTTGGGCTCATACCAAAACATCCATCACTTCTCTGCCATTTTAACACCATGTTCATCCAGTCTTTTCTCTCAAAATCTTCAAATCCCAGAGTTCCACATAACAAGGCTGAAATAAATTATAAATTTCCTTATACGTCAATAATACATGCGTTCTCGTGGTACCAGTCAATGCAATGTAATGATTGGCTTATAGAAAAGGCAACATCATGCCATGCTCGTGGAGGGCAATTTACTGGAACGACAAAACGATTTTTTCCATATCGCCCCCGCCTGCATAACTGATAAGGGGAACCCGGGATTGAGCCCTTGACCCTCCTGTTAATGAGCATGCGTCTAATTCTCTGAGCAATGATACCTGTAAATGAATTTTGGCTTACATTGTTCTAGAAATAAATCTTGTTGATTTTCAGCTACTTGTTGATTGTTTTCTAAATTTGTTGATTCTTTATAAATATGTTTACAGAATCTATTCAATACCTCTCCTGGTTTCTCACTGGATTCGTATTTTTCAAACGCATTTTTACAACCCAACTAGAAAAGAAGAAATTCCGAATGACTGATACATATTAACGGAGGATGCTATCTTTTCAGAAAGTTTACTTTCATCTTGAAATTTATAAAATGGGTTATACAATCTTTACATCAAAAGGATAAAAATGAATAAAACGGCTATCATAATCACGTGTAGTATACTATACGTCATTATGAAGCATTTTTTACAATAAAGATAATATACACATCGTTAATATTTTACTCGACTTATTGAAAAGTAGTAACGTGTCAGGAGTAAATTTCAGAGGCTTTTATTCTTTCCAAGCCGCGAGTTGGAGTCATTCCAGTTAGCGGTATTCAAACGTTTCTGACTTAAAGTGTCATTTCAGTGGTATTTTCACTTTCATGCTAAAGGGGGCCACATGTCAGCGACATTTAAACTTTTTCAATTGAAAGTCAGTAACTATGAAGTGGCATATACATTTATTTAGCTGAAAGTAAGAAACATTTCTGATTTCAGAAAGATGCGTTTTTAATAAATTCAAAACTTAAAATTTTGATTCGTTGACGTCACCTACAATTTTACAGATATTTTTTGTTTCTAAATTAGTATTATTATTTTACTTGATATTTTTCATGACAGCAGGCAATATGGAACTGACATTTCCAGTTCGCCAATTAATCATGATCGTGTATTTCTGGTACTGACTGAGACTAAAAGACGACCATTGTCAGATCAAAATATACCATTCCATTTAATATAACACCCACACAATATTAAACTAAAAGCTGCCATAAAAGGAGAATATTACCAGATTCAACGTAACAATAATGTTTCCACTTTGTTACACAAATAATCAATTTATTACGTTTGCAATTTTTCCATTGATTAAACTAATTAAAGGAACGGATGGCTCATTTTGGGGGAATAATTTGAGTCTTGAATATTATGTAAATAGTATGTAGAGTAGGCTACTAGAAATGTACAAAAATTGCATAATTCCTTTAAAAATATCTCAAACTAGAGATTTCTTTTCCTATTTCTATAGATATCTTTTCTATATATGGCAGTGTCTCATGTAAAGACGACTCGTCTTTTTAATCTTCAAAGTCGAATAATTCTAGGCACACACGGTTTTGAAGGTTAAAATATCGACGGTGAAATGTGAACATTATTACTGATTAGCTCAGATTCCCGTTAATGAGATATGATTGGTAGAAAAACAATGGCGCATCTTATATCCCTTTAAATTTATTTTAGATTTTAAACATTCGTCACCGTTCAATTTAACTTGGCTTTAAGAATCATATATTGATATTTCAACATTTATTATAGTGAAGTCAACAGTCTTATTTTTCTAATTTTTTCACCATCATCCTTTTTATTCAACTTATGACTGCAGATGAGTTCAGATTTCAAATTTAGGAAGATGTATATAGCTATTATCAAATTCTTTCATCTTTTGTCGCAGACAAAGTACACATACATCGATAGATAAGACGTTAACGGTTTCGAAAATTAGATTTAGAATTTAGATTCTACTAAGTATTATATAACAGAAATACAATACGAAATCGTGTGGAAATAAAATGATTTGAAGTAGACGGAATTGTAACTAAATACAATTTTAAAATATTTGTACGAGACTTTTATGAACGTGAATTAAATATCAGAAGGATCTTTATTGCAATATATATATAACGTACAATAAGCAAAAAAATGCCATTCACCTTAAATTCTCGGACAAAGCAAAATTCTCTTTCTACATTTCACTGTCGACTTCAAAATGAGTCAAATATACAAGTGTGACGGGTGAATCAGGGAAATAATTAGAATATCTAGAATAAATCAGGGGGTCTCCGGTCGATCATTAACGCGACCAACAGCTCATGATATCTTGCATGATTTATCAATCGACCGATCTTGTATAGATAGCACATATCAATAGTATAGCACGTTCTACCAAGTCCAAAACATTCTCGAGAAGAAATTTCTTGCAAAGGGGGTGCAACTGGTATCTATACAAACGTGGTCAAGTCAACCAGCGACCGGTGAGGTACACTTTATATTTGATAAGGCATTCTTGGTCGAATAAAGTGAGAGTAATTACCTCGGGGTGTTAAAAATAAAATATGAGAATCTAATAACCTCGTAAACCGAAAATGTCGTTCAGGGATAAAGTGTCTTTCGACAGAAAAGTCGCAGATTATTCTCTACATTTCTGTACAATCTGGATCTGATTTTCGTCGGAATCCGCGACTTAATGGTTGATTTCAGCTGTCACATCGACTGACCGGATTCGATGAGATGCCTTGAATAGACCTGAGCCGCCATTGCACGGTGGCCGTTTGCTGAGCCCCTTTATAATCTGTTACCACCATTTGACCGCCCAATGATATTGGCTATACCTACATAATAATAGTAACACGCTACTTACATGTTGGGACAATATAAAATATAGTAATTGATGAGTAATGAAATATGCTCTGGTATTTTCTTGGGTCATAAAATCCCAACATTCATCTGTTACATTACATTTAGGTACTTGGCTGAAAGTATTAACATACCAACGAGGTTAAGAACTTTAATAACTTTCTTACGGCCAGAATAACCGACAACGTCATCGATAATGTATGCAAGCGAGAACATCTTAGATATCACAGCTGCTTAAACTCCTACGATATGTTTTTTATATTGTAGGAGAACAGGACGTTGAAGTATAATTCAAGTGAAACACTAGCAGATGGATAAGCATATTTAAAGAGATTGTAAAGAGCTTTTTTAATTTCTCTATATGTATCGGGGAGATGATAGCATCAATTTGCACCATTCCAATTTCCAATCAGACTTTTGTTGATCCTGCAATTCTACAAAAAAAACTAAGCGTTTGATACGCATAAAAAAATAAGAAAACCTCTTAATTTTACCCATAAACCCTAAGATACAAGTGCAATTTTACTGGAAGTTCTTAAATTTAAAATCGTTGTCGTACAGAGAACTTACCTGGCGTATGAACCCATCAATCTGGCATAACACATATCACCAAATTCTTCATCGTACTGTGTTTCTGTGCCCAGCTTGACATCATCTAAATTTTCAAAATGGTGCGGTTTATACTCCAGCATATATGGTTTGTCAATGACGGATCGAAATCGTTCAAAGTATTCGGGATCGTCCTCTTTGATATAAGGCATGGCATTTTCCCCGGTTTTGGCTACGACAGACAATAATCTGAATAATCTTTCAGTAAAAACTTCACCACAATTTTTCTCACGACACAAGTTCACTGCTTCCTTTATTTGACCTGAAATGTTAAAAATTATCAAAGTAAGAATATACCGATTTACACCAAACAATCTATATATAGGCCTACATGAATCTTAAGATTATTAATAGGGAACTTCTAGTAGGCTATCCATACACAGACTATATGATACTACAGAACAATAATGAAGTTTGATTCTAAAATGTTATTCTACAATGTTATTCTACAATGTCCAGAGCTATATATAGCCCCAACTGTTATTGTCGCATTCTCATAATATTTTGTACGGACACAGAAAGTGCAATTTGATTGTTAAATTAGACCAAATAAGTGCCATAGATAATTCCAGGTTCCAAATCGTACCGACTTTTGTACAACAGTTTTAAAGAAGAGAAAATATATTCTCCCATCCTTTATTTAAGGGTGTACGAAAACATATTAATTAGGATACTAAAGAAATGTTAATTTCTATAGTGGACGAAAGAAGTTAGGCTTGACTAAGTTGACCAGTGGATAACTGGCTGGCGAGTTATGTTCCAACAGTGTCCAAAGCAGCATTAAAAGTTTTAACTTATTCCATACCTTCTCCAACTCTGAGTCCATATAATCCATCAACATTTAAATCACTGAAATCCCGAGCGAAAAAATTAGCTTCCTTTTCAACGGCACTAAGAACCTTAGATATGAGACCATCATTGTGTGGTAATGCTGAACAGTCTATAAGAACTTGTCCTAAAATCAAGAGTGAGATTGCTATTTGGCCTCTCATTTTGCCCACAAGTTGTCACAATCTGAAAAAAATACTAAATTTAAGGGAGAAACAACAGCTGTATAGGACTGATATGTCAACATGATAGAAAATGTCCTATCTCTCAATTCCTTACATTATCAGCTTTATAAATAAACAGGTAATGACAGTAGGCGTGAAAATACTCAACAATATGAATATTAAAATAACTGTCTTACAACTGAAGTGGGTTCTTCCTTTTATACAATACATTCGCTAAAAACTACTCAAATCTTTTGAAGTTCGATCGAATCAATATTGAATTCTTTGTGAGGTTTGAACATGTCATTTGCCTTGTATACATTGACACCTTTTATAATATAACACAGAATGGTGTTTATAAATAATATAGTTGAATAATTCTTACATTGAGACATTTTAAGTTCAAGTCCTCTTTACATAAAAGGAAATAAAAATTTATCATTTGGAAAAAAAAACCCAAACTTTTCTATACTTATAAACGTAAATCTAAATTGTATTTGCATATTATGGATCTATCAATAGCTAAAATTTCAATCATCTAGAAAAGCGAATATTTAGAAACCTCACTATTCCATTAGCGAATGAGTGACAGATCGCTAAACTAATCAGTTATAATGTTCACATCTTACCGTCGAATTTGCGCTTTAAAATCCAAGTCTATCCATAATTATCTTTGTTTCGAAGTTATTTTAACGAGTCGACATTTTTGGAGACTTTTTATTTTGAATGTCTGTTGATGACGTCATGTGTATATGGTAGACTCAATCATTCTGTCTCACTTCGTCTACGCACCACTACGACGAAAGATGTCTTGGTGGTAGAGACTATATCAAGAAGACGTTCAACTTTCGGATACATCAAATTTCAGAGAAAAGATAAACTTGTGAAAGAAACAACTAAAAAGTTAAATTTCTTGTTTGAGATCTATTTGAAGGGAAAGTGAGATTTTCGTACGTTTTAGTTTAGGTAGTTTTGAAGATTATTTACATATATTCAAGATCCAAATTATCGCCCGGAAAAGTCGCATCTATCCCTTTAAAGGGCGTGGTCAAAACGACAATCGTTACCAACTCAACAATGATTAAAACTGCAAATATTAAATTATGAATTTTACTCCTTAAGACATGAAAATATTGGAATATTATATTAATCATGTATTCATCACAGTTTTATTTTAGTATAGAATAACAAGAAATAACTAAATGGCTCGGGGTGCTAATTTCGATCTGAGATCTAATAAGACAGTTTATTCCATCAGGTAATTTACAAACTAATGTTATTTACTTCATTTAACAAGATTAAACTTAATTCTATAAAAGAATCAATTATACTGGGCCATAAACAAGAGAAGTGTATTGCCAGTAGTCTTATTAGACGAAATGGATGAAAATTTGGCCGAGGAATCTTTAAAAGGTGTCGTTTTTATAGTGGGGACAGGGTGGGGGGGGGGGGGGGGGGGGGGGGGGGGTCATATATATTCCGCAACAGATTAGATTCCCCCACATCACATGACGCCTGTTGCTTACAGTCGTTAAAAATCTAGCAGCTTTCAAATTCTGCCGCCAGGTCACTTGAAGAGCATCCATTAACAGGCTTTAGCTCGTGTAAATTGTCTCTCTCAAATTGTCAGTTGTGCCTTCTGTGAACTTGAGCAAAGTTGAAATGAAATGATTATTTTCCATCCTATTTTTCTGCACCCAGTGTGAATAATGTTGAAGAACGTGTTAAACTTATTAACCCTCTTAGTGAACGCAATGACATTTCTTTAGACTGCTGCAAATTCCAATAACAAAAATCTTAGTGGGTGAAAGCGAAAGAGCTAAATATATAACCTAGATTTTTCTATGATTTCCCTTTTGTCAAAACGAAGAAAGGAAAAGAACCATTTAATATTCTTTTGTTAATGTGTTCTTTTTTAAACCAACTCGGTGAAATAAAAGAGAGCTCTTGTGTTGGTCTATTGAAGAACTCGTAATAATAAAGGACTACATTATGTTGAAAGGTTCTTGAAAATAAAAAGAATGAATGAATGATTAAAAAGATGAATGCCAAAGCACTTGTCAAAATCTTAAAGAGATTGTAAAGAGGTTTTCTAAATTCTTGTGTATCAGGGACACTGATAGCATCAATTTGCACCATTCCAATTTTCGATCAGACGTCTGTAGTTTCTAGCAATTCCACTAAAACTAAGTGTTTGATGACGTCATTAATCTCAAAATATTATGCTTTATAATCACTTAAGGCCCTTCGCGATTATTGATGTCACTAAACTTTCGATACACATAAAAAAAAGTCTATATTTATAATCTATAATACACTAACTATGCACTAACGGCTGTTTAAAAATTCATTGGTGAATTATCATTTTCAACTCTTTAATTGATCATCTCAAGGTAGCCACCGTCTTTAGGACAAACAGTCCAAAAATATTGATTCTATGACAAATTTTGCCTTTTTGGGTTAGTCTGGAGATATTTCATTTCAATTCTCTCCAATTCTAGCCTTCGATTCCCCATGCGATTTTCCAAAGTAAATTATTTTGTTTCACTGTAAACCATTGGATTGCAATCAGAAGATCGGGGTGGCCATTGTATGAAATACTCGACATTTCATTATTCTAAATAGAAACTTTTTCATAAAAAAAGGTCTCGGGCGATTTGTGCTGATTATTGGGCATGTGTTCAATTAAAGAGGTGAAATTACAGTAGTTACTTCCGGCTTTATTTATTTTGATAAAGAATTTGTATAAAAAAAAAAAAGGCTGGCATTTCATACTGTTTCTAGCTAAGAATCTATTTTTTTTAAAAGAACTCTAATATATCTATAATTATCAGATACAAATATTATTTTTATAGCTTTGTCACTTTTTATATCGTTTTTTTTTTAGAGCCATCCGATATTCAGGCATTAAATTTAGCCTTTTCAATGTGTCTTTAAGTATTTCTAAAACACACCTCACCAAAAAAACAATTGCAACAAATTGGAAAGATTATTTTCATATTTGAAGTAATTTTTTTTTATTAGTGCCTAGCCTATTTAATGTTTCCAAAAATTTTGTCTTTTTTTCTTATTATTGCAGAAACAATTGGGTATTAATATTATCACAGCTATGTATTATTGATTTAAGGGAGGTAACTCCTTCTCTTCAGTGTTGTAAGCGATAAAGGCCGCTGACATCAATTATTTACCTGTTGCTTGGAAACGACGCCATTGATCTAATTTTCTGACAGGTGATTGTTTACATTTTTTACAGAACAATTACTAAAAGTTTGATTGAAAATAAAGATGATTCCTGTCGAAATAGAAGATAATAAATTACCCATTCCTCAACTGATCCAGGTATAGTATTTAAAAGTTCTGTTTAAGTCTTTATTCAGGTCAAACTACAAGAAAGTTTGTTTAAATCGTAAACGGGGATAGCAAACGCCACCGTTGACTTTGAACGTAACAATGTGTTTCCAATTCTTGCAAATCTGTCTACACTGTGTAGATGGGATTTATGGTCAAATGTTGAAATTGCTGTGTGATGAAATCGATTAAATATCCTAGTTACGTTTATTATTTATCACAAACTTAGGACTTTTATAAAAGGCAAGTTCGGGATGTTTATTTAAAAAGTTGTTAATTTTCTTTTGTAGCCAAGAGAACACAAGGCCAAGATATGTGTTTGGTAAGTTGGTTATGACTTCTGAGTTATTCTTCAAGGTTACATATTATGTAAAGGCTGGTTAACACACTGGTTAGCTCAAATGCATTATGTAGCGTATGGTAATTATTGTCATTACATGGGGCTTGTTTAATGTATTTTTCAGGGCTGATTTAACAGTAGATGATGTTGATAAACTCAATGAATCTTTGAATGCTGACCATAATAAACAGTAAGTCAGATTATATCAAAATTTAATTTCAAAAACATAAACATATATCAAACTAGATATATTATACTTGCTTATCTACAATTTTTATCAATTGGTTACTCACATATTATCATCTTTTCAACCAAAAGAGAACAATTTGTTTCACAGTCATCAGGAATCAAGGAGTTTTGATTAAGATTATGACATCATCAGATCCTCTGAGAAACTCATGCACTAGTATAGCAACTAATTTCTTATGTCGGGAACTTCAAACTCATACATTTCAAATACCTTATATTTATTAGAATAGAAATTTGATGAAATTCTGAGACTTCAATTATTTTGGAGAATCCACTTACATAATATATAATAATAATTGTTTTTAATAGAGTTTTGGCTAATATATTTGGTATAGAAGATTATAAAGAAAATTTAAAGAGTGGTGTTACTATAGATCTATATTATTATACTTTACAATTTGCACGAGAAAATGGATTCAACAAAGAAAAATTATCAGCTGTATTCTCTATCATTAAAAAAACACATGAAGTTTGTATTGGTAAGTTTAGATCATTGATTGAAGAATTAATTTGTATTTATTGTCCTAAATTTTGTCAAATATAAACTTTAATTTAAAAAAGTTTTCATATTGTCAATCAAAGCCATGAACAAAGCTGGTAGTCGTAGTCGAGAATACACCAGCTGCAAATTGACAGTGTTTAACTTTTTCCTTTTGTACACAGTTTTATCAATTTTGTTTTAATATCATTCTTAGTTCCACCATAACTTTGTACAGGACAGTCTTATTTTTTAGAATATAATACTAACATTACCACGTTTGGTTCAGTCAACCATTTGTATGCGAAAACAAACATTGTACTCTCTCTCTCTATACAACAGAGTATTACATCAATTGTATAGCAATTACACTGATGGATTTTTATGCACGAAGTCCTTAAGTTTAGATACAACAGATACTGAAATATAGATTAACTTGGACCCTTTGAAACCAACTTCTTTTCTCTTGTTATTTCAGAAACACCGTTTGGTAATTTAGATCAAACATTTAAATATTTTAGAGACTTACTATTATGTCATGCAGTCAAGGTAAAAATCTTTGCTATGACTAACTCGTTCTAATACCTTGACAACATTAGGCACTCTTCTTGTTCATAAGTCGTACGACTCCTGTTGGCTTATTTTTAGGATTTATCTCCCTTGTGAGATTTGAATATAATTTAGTCCACCAAATGCTTTGTTAGAAATGGTATATAAAATGGCAGGCAAGATTAAGTAGTTACCCTTTCATTCATATTGTTTAGTCTTTCTGTGGAGGATACTCATTGGTTGTATTCATTAGTGTACAATCAAATCAAAGATGGTGTTATAATACCTATTGCTTCTTATTATAGAGACCACCACACAGTATAGATTTATATAATGCTGATGAAGTAAGAAAAATTACAGAATATACCATAAATACATACTTCCGTCATTTTAAAATGTATAAATATGCCTTTACTCCTTTAGTAAGTATTGGAATATCATTTGATTCTTTTGAATGTACTAAATAATTAAGGTTATATCATCATTTTCTGAATATTCTGTTCCAATTTCCTCTTGGCTGGTCAAAGAGTTTATTCATTTGTTTGGGGCAATAAATATACCCTCTGTGCTGTAGCATTGCTAGGGAAGGTCCCCAGAACTGGCCTGACAATGCCCACCCGATCCTAAATTTTTTATCATTTACATAGAGAAATAATTGTCTATAACCATCCCCCCTCTCAATTATTGTTTCATAGAATAACCACTGCAGGTGTGCCATAGGCTTTGACAGGGATAACCTTAAAGACAGAGGATAATGCCACTATTCTTGCAAATTTTACCTAATTGCACACTTCTTCAATTCATCATGAATATTTCCATTGTCAGGTGAGATTAGATCTAGCTATGAATTATATTGGTATACCAGAATCACCAAGACCAGAAGAAGGTATGTTAGATAGAAAATTTCATCAATTTCTTCATCTTGGTCTAAGACCTTTTCTACCTCTATTTCAATCTATTAGGTCGTGTAATATTGATCTGTGTTGTAAATGATACCAAGTGGAAATATACGAAAACTTATACTGTGATGTGATAACTATTTTTCCTGAGCCCAAAGTCATGTTGATATGTTCTTGTCCAAAAAAACCTTTTTCATCATGACTTTATTTAGCTGTTTAATATATATCATTCATATTCAATACTCTATATATACTTCTTAACACTTGCACTGCCTTTTTCAGCTGGTGATGTTGAAGGTGAAGGTCAGGCTGATGATGAGCTGAAAGATGTTGATGATCAGATTGAAGGTCAAACTGAAAATACAGAAACACAAAATACACCAGAAATAGGTAAGTGTGAATTATTAAGACACAATATTATTAATATCTTCCCTCTCAAAAAAACATTCATTCAATATAAAAAAACATTCATAAAAGCTAAAAGGTCATCAATTTTAAGAATAAATTGGTTGCAGAAAATGTCTAAGGGGGGGCCAAAAATGAGAGATCTTTCTCCGGGACAAGGCCAAAAGGGCCAAAGCCCGTTAAGGTTTAAATAAATCCAATGGTTGGTTGTGAGCACTTCTACACTTGGTTCAATGACAGCTCCTAAGAAAGCAACTTGCTTTGTTTGTAGAAGACAAATGTTACATTTCGTACAATGAATAAACAGAAGTTTGATTCTGTTAAATCTTAACTAAATCTTTTTTCAGAAGAGTCACCTGCACGGAAAGAATTACGAACCATGATCCAATCTTTCCTATCAGAAGAAATAAAGAAAATGAAATTATCAGTGGAAGAACAAATAAAATCCTCAGAAGAAGTTTTACATCATAAGTTAGAAGCTGTAGAACCAACTAAGAAAAGTCCCCGAGCTTCAGCTAAAGGCAAAAAGAAATGAGACTTTTCTGCCAAGCAATAATTTCTGTTTTATTTATTCTTTTATAACAAAACAATATACCTTATACTAATGTGTTCTTTTTTGGCCCTCTATATAGTGAGGCCACTCCAGTGACCTTGTGGCTTTCGCTCTTGCTCAGCAACAAGTTTACCCTCAAGTTAACCCTATACAAACTGAGTCTAAAACCATGGATTAGTCTTTGTATAGCTACCCCTTACTCCCTTTCACCACATTTTAACCCATTTGGAGCCATTTTCGGAAATTTTTCGACCCAGTGTCTTTCCTTGCAAATGAAGGAGGTTGGATGTTTCAACATGGAAAAAAGAGTTTAGTTATATGATAAGACTAACAACATTCCAAGTTTTACAAGCTGGAAAAATAAAGGTCTCTCAACTGCTGGAAATCAAAAAGAGTATGAGTTAAATGCATCTCACAATACAAGGTGAAATAATAAAGTACACGTAAATACTAATTAGGAGTTCTAGTACTAATCAGTACATACATGGCATAATATATCACTCACTACCAAATTCTACCTTGATTGAATACTGAAAACAGTTCATCCAGTTCATTAGATTTTAGTTGACCAAGTCAGAAAAAATATCTTAATTATGTGAGTTGTTGTGAATAGTACCGGTACTCAACATCACTCACAGTTTATCAGTTATTATTACTTGGTTGAGTAGAACTCAAAAACAGTAGTTCACTTTCAATAGATTTCAAAAACAGTTCACCAATTTACACAATTTGTAAAATATTTCCTAAATAGATGAACTGTACCCATGAATTTAATAAGTACACCGATTGACCAATATTATTACTTAATCAAAAAGGATACTGAAAACAGTTCACCAGGCTGATTGTCTCCAAGAAGACTATTTATCTCCAAGAAGACTATTTATCTAAATTAGGTGAGTTTTAATAATCAGTAATCATCATCACTTACTAATAACAGTTCACAATATCAAAAACTGTTCACCAATTTTCCCCATGTCATAAAATATATCTTAATTTTGTGAACTGTAGTGATCAGTGCTCAACATCACTGCAAACAGATCACTCAGTAGATTCCAAAAACAGTTGAGCAATCTGAAATAATCTAATAAAGCAAAGAATGAACATAAATTTCAATTTTTCATGGGTCAATCAGGAAGGATGTGATACGTCTCAATTGCCCCTTTATTATATCATATGGAAAGATGAGAATTCAGAGAAATAATTCCTGTGGCCTTAAAATAAAAAATATCGATCAAGAGGAGCAAGATCTATTCACAAAAGAACCCTCCACCAATATTCAGCGCATTTACGCGGAACACTAATTTGGTAAGCGCACCAAGGTAGCACCAATTGAAGAAGAGTTAATTCCCTTGACGCATCATCGGGAGATAACTCCTGATTGACTGTAAATAATGGAGGCTTTCAAAACGAAGTTTTTTAATATTCAGTAAAATGGTGAGTTTTGAATGGAAAAGAGACATGAAAGCAACCTTGATGAAATAAACGGCTTATACATGAAGCTTTGCATTGTAAGACAAGATGAAAGACATAAATAATATGGGACATTCCCTCTCATTTATTTGCTTTGCAAACACTGATAGCCCACTGTCTTTGCAAATTCGTTGGTAAATGAAAAGTTTTATTGGATATCAGCTTTTAATCAGTGCTGATTACTGATTATTTTGTGTGGTTTAAAACTATCAATATTTGCAAGTTTCCATTGAATACACTTGTGTCGGTCAGATAGAAATAAGTCAACTGCAGTGGCTTTGTGCAAGATAAACTTGTCATGCTACCTTCTTCAGATTTTGAACAGACTTTTTACAAAGCTCAGTTTTATCAACTTGTATAATGTCCATCACCAGCTTATGTAAAATTATAATAACTATAAGCTTATAATCTTAAGTCAATATTGCAATGATATGAAAACTATTTTCTTTATTAATTAATATACATGTATATTTATTAATTAATATACATGTATATTTATTAATTAATATACATGTATATTTATTAATTTATATTATATTTATTAATTTATATTATATTTATTAATTTATATTATATTTTTTGATTTATATTATATTTATTGATTTATATTTATTAATTAATTCATATTATATTTATTAATTTATATTGTGAATGATGTGCTTGGTCCTTTTACTTAAAAATATCCTCCACTCTTACAGTATATTTTTGTTCGAAGTGTGGTTCCAATTGCAGAACTATAGTTGTAGATATCACTAGCAATTCAAAAAATGCTCATACTTTCACAACTCTTTGTGTTATTCAACTTGGCATTCATTTGGAAAGTCCACAGCGCTAATTGTTCAAGCGATAAGCTTATTTTAAGTTGTAAAATGGAAAATTTTATACTTTCCATAAATTTTGATGATCATAAGTTTTTAGAATCAGTTCTATAAAAAGTAGGGCTTGATGATATACCAGTATCTTGATAGATACCAATATAGAAATTTATATGATTAGTAATATCACCTGATTAAAAAATACTGAAATATCTCCATATCATGATATATGGCAGTTAATTATTTTTTTTGTCCAGATAAGATCATCCACACAATTTGAACAAGCAACTTAATTTTTTGAAACAGATGGTTTTTTTCATGATATTCAAGACTGGGGTGTTTTTAGAGATATTTATTGTTTTTTCTTACATTTTAAATTTTTAGATAGATAATCAACAACATTTTGTACCAAAAACCAGTAAAAATCACTCATCGTGATATTTTAATGCTTAATATCATGACATCAACTTGAGCCAATATCGCCCAGCCCCAATGAAAAGTATCTTTAATAATTATATATGAGGTAAGGTGTGGGTCATTCCCCATCAGTCTATACTGGTAATTATTGAAGTCTGCTGTGAGGTATAACGCAATAACGCAATAACGCCCACTCCTGTAGACCTACTGATATATATACTTTTATTATCAAAACTCAATAAATATTCAATAGTGTGTTATATATTGTAGAAATGGTTATTGTTTGTGCAAATCCGACACTGATAAAATAAAAATGAAGTGAATTAATTTTCAACCAATGGGCTGAACGGTAAGTGGTAACAGGTGTTCTCATATAGGTAGAATTACTGCTACTGTGGACAATATATACCTAGGGTAGGTAGGTTACTAATCAATATTACCGTCAGCTGAGAATTTATTGAAAGGAAATAAAACTCCCATATTGCATGCTAAATGTATTTCATTTAATTTATTTCAATTCAATAATATTTCTCAATCGGATTACATAAGTTTAAGGTGTTTGACCGAATATCTCAGAAATAAAAAGGTAGGATATACTTTTATATATGACAATTTCAATTAATTTTCAGGCTTACAGGTAATTGCTATCTTTATTGTTTTTCTGCTTATAGTACAATTTACTATAATATGACGTTTCTCCATACATTTGCAGAGTTGAATGACTCTTGTAATAGCAGAGATCTGCCACCTTTACTAAACTCTTCAAGGCCATCTAAAATCTCTAAAAAGAGTCAAAAAAGCCTGTTTTCATAAAAAATTTAAGCTTATATTAATAAGCGTTCAATAAGAAAATTTTAAGATACACATCCATATGTGTTATGGCACAAAATATTGAAAAATTTGAGTGTCTCCTCCTGTGCAATCAGAGATCAGTAGTGGAATAAACCAATTTAAGGAATTACTGAAATTGAAAACACATGAAATGACTCAATCTGTAGAAGATCTAAATCTAGTGGGGTGACCTTATCTGAGTTGTTGCAGATAAGCTAATTTTAGTAGTAGACTTCCTCTTTGCTATCACAGAGAATCTTACTCTAGTATGACTGCTTCCTCTTTGCTTTGCTGTGTTCTTGTAGCGAATCTTATATTACTAGTGTGACTCTTTGTGCAATTGTAGAGAATCTAACTTCCTCTTTGGTTCAGCAGAAAATTTGTGCTTGTGGGGTGAGTTCATCTGTTTTATTGCTGAGAATTTCATATTAGTATTGTGACTCTCTGTGCTTTTTCAGAGAATCTCATATTAGTATTGTGGCTCTCTGTGCTTTTTCAGAGAATCTCATATTAGTAGTGTGGCTCTGTGCTTTTTCAGAGAATCTCATATTAGTAGTGTGGCTCCCTATGCTTTTTCAGAGAATCTGATATTAGTATTTTTCAGAGAATCTGATATTAGTATTGTGGCTCTCTGTGCTTTTTCAGAGAATCTCATATTAGAATTGTAGCTCTCTGTGCTTTTTCAGAGAATCTCATATTAGTAGTGTGGCTCCCTGTGCTTTTTCAGAGAATCTGATATTAGTATTTTTCAGAGAATCTGATATTAGTATTGTGGCTCTCTGTGCTTTTTCAGAGAATCTCTCTTTGCTGGCATGTTTCTGTCTGTGCTAATCTCAATCTTTGCTATTGCTTAGAATCAACCACAAAGGGCACTTGTTCAATTGTAGAGAATCTTAAACTACTTCAGAGACATTGTCGAGGTAAAATTTCAAGGACATATGGAGCAACTTAACAATTGCAACCCTGTAACATGATGAAGCTGGCACAGTTGATATACTATTGATTGGAATCAGTTGTATTTTAGTTGTAATGTCCTCAAATCTATCATTGATATCTGATATAATAGTCAAACTTGCTTTTAAACAGAGCACATGAAAAATACTAAATGATGAGTGTTAACAAAATATCTTCAATTTTTATCCTTTAGAAATGGCTGGTACCACACTGTGATAAAACTGTTGATTCTACTTCTACTTCCCTTAAAAAAAACTAAGCCAATTTTTTTTTTTTTTGGTATTTTGTTTATTTTGTTATTATGAAATTAAACCCAAACATTACAGTAAACAAATTTGATTTCCTGTTGATTATTGGTAAACAACAGGTTTAATATTTTCAAGGTCATCGTTAAACATGGGTGAACAACTGAAAGAATTAGTGAAGAAATGATTAACAATAAAGTATTTTCTGACTGAGGTAGATCATGTATACAATTGCAATATCCTATTAATATGGATGTAAGAATGAATTAAGAATTAAAGAAATTAAAAGAATGAATGAAATAGTGGATGAATATTCAATGTGATGTATGTTTATTATAAAGGAATTTATATATAGACATTAAAGGGACAGATTCACCATCCGTTTGACAAATCATACCTTACTCTCAGAAACAGGAATTCAGTAATAGTGTTCACCATTGAAATTTGAACCTTCAAATCCATGTGTGTCCATAATTAACTGCATTTGACTTGTCTTTTCTTGATACTCCACCAGATATAGAAAATACATATATTATAGAAATAGAAAGTGAAATTTTTATTTTGAGGTATATTTGAAGGGGTTATATGATTTCCATGCAGTTTTGATACCTCTGAAGACTATTTACATCTATTCAAGACCCAAATCATTAAAATAAGATAAATGAATAGACTGATGAATGAATGAATGAATGAATGAATTGGTGAATGAATGATTAATCAACATATTGATAAGTTGGATGTTTATCCTAAAGATTTTATAAAAAAAAATATAGATCTTAATACATACTTGAGAAAATTACAATATTTCAAAAGTGTGAAAAACCGAATTGAAATTTCAAGCATGAAATGAATGAATTAATGAATGAATGAAGGAATTAGTAAATGAATTGGTGAATGAATGATTAATTAACATATTGATAAGTTGTGTGTTTATCCTAAAGATTTTATAATATAGATCTTAATACATAGTTCATTACCTATTAAAATATATAGCCTACAGCTGATTACAAAATTACTTCTAAACAACCACAATAGGGGGTAGGATATTAATTTTCACTTGGAAGATCAAAACTTCACACATGGCCAAGCAGATTTGATCAGATTTCCACTTTGAAAAATTAGAGTGTATTTAGGATCTGTCATTAGCTGGATATAAAATGTAATTGTTAATCTTTATCCATGTTAGAAAACAGAATTTAGATATAGCTTAGTGTTAAGGTCATTATCAGAAAGGACCATTATGTACATGACTTTCTGACCATTGGTCATAACTTGGAAGTGTTTTACTGTTGTGGAAATTAGCAAAAACATATTTTGGCTTTTATGTTGTGATATTTAACTTTCCATTAGTTGAAATTTGTCAAAAATAGTTTTCAAAGTGATTAAATGGGTTTGGTTTTATTGCCAAATAGTGCACGCATGTCAAAGTTGAAAGTGTTTTATCTATTATGTGACAAATAATGACATATATTCTGTGAATAATTTGGATTTGTGCAACAATCATTGTATATGTTGGGTTTTTTACCAAAATTACATAGTGTGTTCTTGCACGATTGCACTCAATATAGACATACAAAATTTTACAGCAAAGTTAAAAGTCAATGTTTATTTTTGAGTTATTTACTGGAACATATATTCTAAAATTGAGGATAAAATATTGTGTTCTAGGAAAAAGTGCAATTTAATTGAGGAAAATCTTTCAAAAAATGGATTATATCATATTTGTGTCAATTGCATAAATGTTTGATTTAGCCACATAGTAAATTTAATATTGACAGTAGTGATAAGATACAACAATCAGCCAAAAAAACAATAACCTATATTATGACTTCCTTAAATGTATTTTATCTAATATGACATGTAACTAAATATTGACTATATCTTCGCACAAACTTTTATTTGGAAATGTTACGTCAAAAATATAAACAACTTATTCGTAAGAATAGAGAAAGGAAAAAGAAGAAAAAGTAAGTTTTGAAGATATTGATATCTCATTGAATTTTGTCTAAACATGCTGAGTGAAATTTTTTCTAAACATGCTCAGTGACATTTTTTCTGAACATGCACAGTGAAATTTTTTCTAAACATGCTCAGTGATATTTTTTATGGAACATGCTGGGTGATATTTTTTCTAAACATGCTCAGTGATATTTTTTCTGAACATGCTCAGTGATATTTTTTCTAAACATGCTCAGTGATATTTCTTCTGAACATGCTCAATGATATTTTTTCTGAACATGTTCAGTGATATTTTTTCTAAACATGCTCAGTGATATTAAACATGCTCAGTGAAATTTTTCTAAACAAGCTCAGTGATATTTTTTCTGAACATGCTCTGTGAAATTTTGACTAAACATGCTTAATGAAATTTTTCTATACATGCTCAGTGAAATGTTTTTTGAACATGCTCAGCAAAATTTTTTCTAAACATGCTTTGTGAAATAACACATTTTGCTAAGCATGTTTGCTTAGTGAAAAACTTGCATTCGGGGCAACAAGGGGGGCGACTGCCCCCTCTGCCCCAAGCCTCCCCCCCTTGGCTCCCCCCCCCACCCCCCTTGGCTCTGCCACTGATTCCTGGCAAAGTGGTATTACATTCTCAAGATATTGTAGAAAATGTAAAACTGAAGTATTCTAGAAAATGTAAAGTTGATGTTATATCTATTTGCTGGTTTGTCTAGAATTGAGTATTGATACAATTTGTTACAATCTGTAAATCGTGACATATCACATTACGATGTTTTAATTCACTGCTATATTGTGACATCACTCGTTTTTATCAGTAATGCTGGCTTGTTATTGGGAAACACTGGATTGTTGACTCTAGATTTCCCTCATTGTGCACTACTTGGCATCATAGGACATAAAATCAAATTTCAATTCATGTTGTTTCATTACACAGGTGGGTGTAGTAGGCCTACTTGACATATTGATTTTATTTTATATTGTCATGTCATTTGAAATTCATTAGTCAGTTGACCAAATACAAGTTATAATATATGTATTGTAATTAGGAGGTAGAAATAGACTAATAACCTGTAGTATATTAATATAAAATAGAAACACATTAATATACTATAGATATAGTTAATAAATATTACGTTCATTAAGCTCTATTATTGTCAGAACTTTTAAAAAATGTTCAAAAATTTTAACCTTTTTGTTTATTATATTTTTTATTAGAAACATAGCTTCAAATTTTGAATCATTTGAATATGTTATAGAAGTTGAGGGGAAATAGAGTTCTAAATATTTTCTCTTCAGTTGAAAGAGGGTAAATTTAGCTATCCATTATCCCTTTTGAGAATTTGAAATGTTACAAAAGGTTCGCTTATTATTAGATAGGAATATGAGGGTGTATGATACCTTGCCTGGCAAGCTATCTTTAACTAGGTCTGTTTAGTTCACCATTATCATAAATTTGAATGTGTGATGAAGAGATCATTTAAGATTGTGATCTGTTATCTTTTATCTTGATGCACAATATTTCAGAAAAAAACAGGATCTAGTTCATATTGACCTATACTTGATTATATTATCATTGGTAGGTGCACTAAGGCGACCACTTAAACTTGTGATTACCTCGATAAAAGTAATGAACATATTGTTGTGACCACTTTAACTTGTGACCAATTACCTTGATCAAATTATTGAACATATTGTTGTGACCACTTTAACTTGTGACCAATTACCTTGATAGAATTATTAAACATATTGTTGTGACCATTCTAACTTGTGACCAAATTACTGATCATATTGTTCCTACCACTAAAACTTGTGACTAATGAAATATTGTGGTCAATTTAACTTGTGACCAAATTACTGTGACTAAATTTAACATTACTCTGACCAATTTTACTTGTGACCAAATTGCTCTGACCAATTTAACTTGTGACCAAATTACTCTGACCAATTTAACTTGTATTATGCATTTTAACTTGTATAAGCACTTATGTGAGCATGTTTCCTACAACTGTGTTAATAATATAACACCTACAGTTACAGCGCTCCCCTGTGGTTTACACAAATAATATATGTTACTATATAGCAAGTTTATCATATTAATATTATTACTGCTCAAGCTGTTACCAACTTTCAATAATGTCACAATAATATCATATACCTTATCATATACCTTATCATTAAACTCTAATATTTATTATTATTTTATTCTTAAGTGCATATCATTAATCATTTTTAATAAACAAATAATTTTCATGATTTTCTAGTGAATATTGCACAAGTTTACTGGACAGTTACCAACTAATAAAAACTCAATTTCAGCTTACTGTATCACTTTTCAGAATACAAAGCTGACGCTTAGTTCTACTCTTAATTAAAATCAAAGTTATTGTTATTATAAAGAGTGAAGAAGGTTGATGCATAAGAAAACTGCTATGTAAAGCACGGGCCAAGGTCACAAATGAAGAGATCTGCTAAGATATAAACTAGGGTGGAGTTAATAGAGTTAACATTAAGTTTCGAACACAAAAACACGTAGCAGTAATCTAGAATAATCTAATAAATATTATGAAGTATTCTTGCCATAAGATAAGGGATTATATGAGAAGTCTCTGCAAAGATTTCTGTTTAAAAATACGATATATACAGACTTAATACAGGAAGTCGAAAAAGGGGTGTGTTTAAATTTCAAGCCATAGGTTACATTCCCACTATTGGTTATGATCAATGATAACATACTTTTGATAATATTTGAATATTAATAACTTATTGGAATTGACATAGTCTAAACTTGCACAGTACATTTCAGTTGCATAGTTAAATAGCCAAACCTTGGGATTTCCATTGTGAATTTGAACACTATCAGCTGATAGAGTTAATATTTTGCTTAAAATAGAAGATGCCTTTAAATTTCTGTTCTCAATTTAACTCTTTGAACACAGAAAATGGATCTGATTAAAAAGTATAGTAGTAAATATTTATTTGAAGATTTTTAAGTTGGTAATCCCTAGGTCCGTAGCCAGACTTGAAAGTTCGGAGGGGGCAAGTAATATATCATGAAGGGCCATGGTGTATAGTGTTTAGTTTCAGTAATGGAAATGGTCAGTTGTCAGAATTTTTTCAGGGGGGCCGACTGATACAATGAATTTAGCAACCTGTAGAAAAATTATGTACCAATTCATCTTGATGTATATTTTAGTCAAAATCCAAAAGCAAACTTTTTGATGTCAAAATCTTTTAATAAATTTGAAAGCATTGTTAATATTGAGAGCTATAACTAATTGTTGCTGTTGATCTTTGGTAACTGAGTTATATTTAAATGCAAAACCTGTTTGATATAAATACCTCAAAATATATAAAGTTATAGAAACAAAAGCAGATACGTATCATATGAATATACCTTGGGGCGAAACTAAAAAATATCAAACATTTATATGTATTCCTCTATTTAAGCTTATATACCAACCAATATATTTTATCTTAAGATTTTTTTCTTTTTTTAAATTCAAATAACATTTAGTTTTACTGCATAGATATTTTGGGTCAAAATTTCATGGTGATTTGACTGAGAACACCTTTAATATATAGACAAAATGTCCTGCTCTTTTAAAAAATTGTTATGGTATGGATTTTTGAATGATTATTGCTTTTGTCTTCTGATGATTCAGGAAGGTGCCAATTTACGTAAAAACAATTTGAAAAATTTGGTAAAAATAAGACAGTAGAGAAAATATTATAATTTTTCAGTTTTCAACCATATATGAATTGGGATATCTTTGAAAAAAATATCTAGATTTCAACTGCTATTTATATTGTTTATCTTGATTATTTCAGTGGAATGGAGAAGCAGGCAAGCTATGAGGCGGCAGAACCAAATACTGATGATATAGAACAGTTGATGATAGAGAAGGCTCATGATTTATTCCGAGTATGTGATACGGAAGAGAAAGGCTTCATCACCAAACGTGATATGCAGAGATTACGATCAGAGCTTCCACTCAATCCAGATCAGCTACAAGATGTCTTTGATTCACTTGATGATGATAAAAATGGCTACCTCACTCTGGAAGAATTTACAAATGGCTTTGGTAAGTTAAATTTACAAGTCATTTTTGATTTTAGAAATTTCAGAATCTGTTGTCAATTTTTCCAGGACTCATGTATTGGTTAAATTTCAATATAGATTTAGGGCAATAAAATTTCAAAAAAAATATTAAACATTTTGTGGAAAATTCACTATTGCTTTGTTAAAGGGACAGGTTTTCCAGTTTTGGGGTTTGATTTGGGTCTTGAATATATGTAAATAGTCATCAAATATTCTTTCAAATATACCTCAAACTAGGAATTTCGCTTTCTGTTTCTATATGTGTCTTTTCGATATATGGCAGAGTCTCAAGAATAGACAAGTCATCTTTTTAACTTTCAAATGCAGACAATTCTGGATGTGATGTGATGGCTCATAATAAGTTTCTGTGAACAGCTGCCCCTTTAAATTTATATATATAATTGAGCCAAATGTTGTTCTGTTTTGGGTAAATTATTTTCTTTTTTGATCCATAGTATTGACAACCTAGTCGCCAAAATTCAATTTGATAAGCAATCTGAAGGTCAAAATTCAAATCATGAACAAAATTTGACACTTAGATAAAAAGGCAATCAGTATTTGACACCTATTTAGTTAACTTTTTACTAATTAGTTTACAATCCAAGATAAAGATTGAGACAGTGTCATATATCTTTAATCTTGGTGTAAGCATTATCTTGACAGTAATCTTGACTCAAGCACTAAATTATACTAAATAGGTTACCATAGAGCATAGTCATTGAATTGAGATTGTTTTGGTTGTTGGATATGACATATGTGTATTTTCTATTTATACAATGAAAGTAATGGCTAAAAATTCAAGATGGCCTTGGTTATTAGGTATGATCTTCTGTTCACTCAATGAGATTTAGTAATATTGAAGTTGACTGGTTTTGAATACCTTGTATTGCTAGCTTGCAGGAATTGGTAGGGCTAGTCTAGCTTTTATACAAATTTCCTGATCTCATTCTGTGGCTCCTGTAATTCCAAAACAAGTTTATTTGTTTATGACGCCATTATCAAACTAAAAAATGGGCTTGAATAGTAAAATCTGAAATCAACTTTTTTTTGGAATTATGGACAAGAAAGTATATTTTTAGTATACAATAGCTCACTTATAACTCTTTTGAATCCAATTTTTATAAGACTGGTGCAGTGTGCACTAAGGTTAATTTTGTCAGGACTCTTAAAGGATGATTGACATAATAATATACAGTCTGTAATACACAGAGCTTTGGTGGTTCAACTGTATTGTAAAGATAAATACCTGTAATTTTATTGAATAGGAAGTTTTGTGGGTATGTCACCAAGAGGTAAAGAAGAAGAAGAAGCTACTGAAGGTAGTTATGAAGTCTATGAAGAAGATGAAGATGGTAATATGAGTAAACAATTTGATGATATGATGGAACAAGTTGGTGCTTCAAGAATTCTTCCACAGTAGGTTTTGGATTTTCCTATTTATGAAACACAAAAGATTTATGCTTTATTTTTCGGACAGTCATCTATATGAATGGGCAGTTTATCCTCAAAAAAGCCAAAAAACTTGACGTGGAATACTGTGATGAAACTGATGATGCTTTAAATCAGAAAGACCCTGAACACTTAGAACCCTATAGAGTAGTCTAATACCTATCATCGATAAAATTCCATTAACCCAATCAGAAGCCATACACCAGGATGTAAAACGTTTGATTCGAGTTATCAACAGTATATGACAAGACAATGAAATAAAATAAGCAAATTTGTATCTTTAGACATTTATTGAGTCATTATTTTTTACAGCGATGATACAATAAAAGCATTATGGGTAAAACTACAGAAAGATGAACCTGGCCTAGTGGATTATTATGAAGAGTTTCTGTCCAAAATTTCAGGAGACATCAAGAAATCTCAAACAGATTGTGAAGAGCTAGAACATGCCTTGAAATTGTAAGTTTTGTTTTTTTACATCAGACACACAAGATTTTAACTCCAAGTTCTATTAATTGACTAGACTATGCTGACAATCATCTTTTCAAGACCACTATTAAATAATTATATATTTGGCTGATGAGGAGCAGAGTATGGAAATCACATGATGTGCTATTTTCAATGTGAATAGAGAGTGGGTAATGTTGTTAAATTTTACAAGATAAATCACTGGTATTAAGGTTTTACCATGACTGTATAATACTGTACACTTACAGAGACAAACGACTAAATAATGGCCTCTGTATACAAATTTGAATCAGATCTTAAGTTATCATTTCATTTGGGCCAAAATTAACAAATGGTTTAATATATAAAAATTACAATTAAAATTTATTGAACACAATTTTGGAGGTGTAGGAAAGAAATGATTGTTTCGGAATGATATGCTTCAAAGTTTAGACCACACCTAATGCATTCATGATATGTCTATTTGGAACCCCAATTCCACAAACAATGTCATGTATTGAGGTAAAACAGAAGTACCCTAGTAATTATCAACTTCTCAATATAATCTAAGTATGGAGATAAGGACATAAAGTGGTAGATTTTAGCTACCTGTAGTACTTTTCAGAATTAAAATCACGGGGAAGTGCACATCTAATTTCTCAACTGTCAAAAAAGAAAAAAATAACTACCTGGAATGCAAGCTTTTCAGCTTATGTGCATTATGTAATTGTATTATGTACAATAATATTTGTTTGTAGACCTACTTAAAAACATCCCTTCATTTGCCCCCATCAGTTAAGATTGTGTCCATGATTTCATTAAAATCTTACATACTATATTAACAAAACATCATCACATGATACTAATAATACTAAATTCTTTAAAACTTAACAAGTGTTATTTTCACCTAAGTACAATTTGATACTACTATAAATACACAATAAGTCACTTGAGACTAAGTTTGTTTCACAACATCTACCATCTTGATATCTGAAGGGTGTATGAGTAAGATTTGACAGCTAACCCTTGATCCAAAAGGTCAATATTCTGGTCACTCACTTTGAATTGTAGTGATTTAATTTTTAATTCATGAGATTCATTGAAGTAGGAGATATTCTGCTACTCTGAACCTTAAAAGGGAACATCATTTTGATGAGTCTTGAGTATATTCTTCAGAAGTACTAGAAATGTACGAAAATCAAACAATTCCATCAAATAGGAATTTGTTTTCTTACTTCTATAGATGTCTTTTTTAAATATGACAGTGTCTCAAAAAATACGACTCGTCTTTTATACTTTCAAATGTGTATAATTCTGGACACATGGATTTGAAAGCTCAAATTTTGACAGTGAGCTGTGAACACTATCACTGATTGGCTTCGCTACAAAATTCCTGTTTCTAAGATTAAGGTACAATTGGTAAAAAAAATGGCGGATCTGATTGGCTGGATTGAGCAATTAGGTAAGTAACAGTTTAAAGTAACAGAAAAAGAGTTCCTCTAAATAAAGAATTTGCCAAAAGTTACTCATACACAAAAATGGATATCTTTCAATGTAATAATGCATGATGATGTATGCTGGTATTAGTCATTCAGCTGCCAGTAATAAGTTTCCTTAGTTCTTATAAGGCATAGTTTGCATACAAAGTACAAATAATCACTTTGTTCTTCTCTGAAATATCTGATTAAGTTAATTATTATTCAATTAAATTAAAAAAACAAACAGATAAAATAGTTTTGCTGATTTGGTTTGGAATTTCATTCATGTAGATCAATACTGTCTTGTTTGTTCTGTTGTTAAAATGGTTTAAAATGATATGAAAGACAAGTCATTGACAACAATAAGGTGATGTTTCTTCTTAAAACAAGTTTGACCGTTATATCAACGTTTAGTAATATAAATAGCTGCACTTAAAAGGATTCCAGTTCCTAAAACAATGAAAGCCTGTTTGGTTGGTGTTCCAAAATGTTCAACAATGGCTTCCCATCCTCCACGCCCAATTATCCATGAAGCAACATGATCACGAATATAATCCACCACAAAATTAATCGTAGCATTGATAATGGGAATACGATTCAAAGATTTTAAAATCATTCTGAAAGCAAAATAAAACAGTGCCACTATTCTTCCCCAATTAATGACGCCATCACTAAAAATATCTCCTGCAACTTTCATGAATGTTTTACATTCTGTTCTTGGTGGAACTTTGGCTATCAAATTATGCATATTTTCATCCTTATCTAATTCATCTCCTATAGATTTTAAAGCTTTTCCAATTTGAACCTCTAAGGAAGGGTCTATAGGTGGTCCAATAGGAGTATCTGGTTCTATGAGCTTTTCGATATTTTCTGTGCCAGGTATTTGATCTTCCTCCATTCTGTCTTTAATAAAGTTTGTGAGCAGAAGTCTAGCCTGATTGCTGACATCATCTATATTTAAGTTTTTCTGACTCCCCTTCATTTTTTCACTAAGTAATACTGCTAAAATGAGATCTGAAAAATGCAAGAAAAAAGATGCATTCTGTTATTGTTCACATAAATCTTCTAGAATAGGCATGAGTTCTGGCACGCTTTAACGTTCATTGTGTGTGGTTTTGTAAATGAATACCAGTTAAAACGGAAACACGTCAAAACGGTAACATTTTAATAGTCAAAACGGTAACAGATCTGCCAAAACGGTAACAAGATATTTGGTTATAACGGTAACAGATCTGCCAAAACGATAACACAATAAAATGTACTGTAAAATCTTTTTATTCTCTATAATAGAAAAATTGTTACTGTTTTGACGTGTTACCGTTTTAACTGGATACCTTGTAAATCTATGTACTTTATATCATACCAACCTCTAAGAAAGATTGGAAAACAAAGTCCTTTTCAACATTTAAAAAATCACTGTGTTCACCCGCTAAAACATAATATAATCGACTTTCCAACAAGATGAAAATTCAAAAAATGTAAACAGGAAGTATAGTCAGATTGCTAAAAGACCAAATCGCCCTGAGATATTCTAGTCAAATCGTCCAAGTACTATGCCAAGTCGAACAATAAGGCCTACATCAGGACAAGCTAATATCAACGTCGTCTAATATGAAATTGGGGCTAAAATTTATGTGTCATTTTGTTATCAACTTCCAAGAAAATCAAAGTTTTATATAGAAAGACTCACCTTGATTAAAATAAACCTTGTACCTTCCCTTTAAATTTTATCTTAGACAGTTTAACATTGATGTGGACATATTAGTTTGTACATGTTGACATTGGATTATTCTAAATTTTGGAGGGGGGAAAGGTTAATTATTTTGTTAATTTTGGCCATATTTTCAATTATTTTAATAGATTTCTAAGGAGACTTGTCTTATTATGATAATATTTCAAAACAATTTTGTTTAATGTGAACAGCTTCAAACAAATTTGAGTGAAAAGTATTGCTTTATGTCTTGAATAAAATGCTAACACCCCTTTTAAAGTAGACTTACCCTAAAGTAGTGGGTCAATGATTTTCAACTATGTACAGTATAAGTAAAAAAGATAATAATATATATGACAATTATAGATAAGGAGGTAAAATAAACTTTTTTGCTTAATTTGTAATAATATTTTCATTAGTATAGTCCATTCTGTACTATATATCTGTCATTGGTGTCATTGATATAATTACAACTATCACACAGCTGTTTTTGATAGTGAAAAAGTTAGTAACTTTGGAACACTAAAATAAATCTTAAAGGGACTGTAAAAAGTTTTTTATTGAAATTTTACGAGTAATAGAGACATTTTTAGCATCAATTTGCACAATTCTGATTTCTGCAATTCTACAAGAATTAAGCATTTTATTACGTCACTATCGCAAAGGGTCTTATATGATATTAACAGACTTTGCTTAGTTTTATTGGAGTTACAGGGACCACAGATGTCTGATTGAAAATTAGAATGGTGCAAATTGATGCTATCAGCGTCAACGATATACATTAAAAATTTAGAAAGACTCTTTACGATCTCTTTAAAGCACACTATTACCACTTACAATTAAAATGTCAGATTGTGAGAAAAAGCTAACATATTTTTTGAAAATTCTTAAAATTTTATTGTCAAATAGTGAATTTACATGTGACATAGAGCTAATGCCTGTGCCATTAAGAGGTAGGCTACAAATCTAAATCACCATGACAACTTAAATTTAACATTGAAATGTGTCAAATGTGGGTTATTTACACCATCCTGTCATAAAGCCACACCTTTATTTAGAAGTATTAGTCAAGGTTACTGTCTTTATTTTAGTTTAGGACTTAAAACACACCATACTTAGACTACATAATTTGTAATTTATGCTTATAGCAATAGGAGAATTTACTCATTGTTTTTCACTTCTTAACTAACTGTTATAAGCTTAAGGTAGGAATTAAAACCAAATTTCCTTTTATTAATAATTTTTAGAATATTTATAAGTTTATGTTATAAGTCAAGACTAGATAGATGATATGAATTTTTGTTACACACAGATACATTCTCAAAAAGTGAAGGCGAACTTTTCCGATTTACCTCTTGAAAACTTTTAATATTACATTAAAAAAATAAAAAAATTGTCGCTTAGTTTTTAAATCATATCACATTACTCTTGTCTGCTATTTTTAGCCTGTATGATATATGAAACTAGAGTTGATTCAAATAAGCTTAAGAAAATCTAAAGTTTTGCTTTGTATGGGTAACAGGAAAATTAAGACCCAATTGCTACAACTAGGATGTCACTTAATTTAATTTGAAGTACAGTCAAATGTTCGTATCAATGGAAGGAATCAGATAAAAATGGAAGCTTTATGTATCCAAAATACACTTAATATATAGGACGGAAAATTGCTTTAAGGAAAAATATAAATTTCATTTCATTCATTTCATTCATTTCATTCATTTCATTCATTTCATTCATTTCATTCATTTCATTCAAAATTGAAATAATTTTTTGTCTAAATTCAGATGTTTTAAATGTGTACATATTTCTTATTATTTCAGAAAAACTGCTACTCATGATGCAGAAATAAAGAAATTATATGAAGAGATGGAATATCAGATTAAACAAGAAAAAGAAAGAATAGTATCAGAGGTGTGTGACATCAAATTATTTTTGTGCTTTAGGCATCATGATTTACCATATCCCCGGGACTATTTTCATTGGCCATAGATGCAGTTAATATCTGAGTATTCACAGAGTCAATATTTGTTATTTGATAAATCTTCCAGTATAATTATGACTCTCTAAAGCTGACAAATTTATGACAAGCCCCCTCATATTCTCTATTTTTATATAAAACCGTTGAAAGAGGACATACTTATAATATGTAGGTTAGTGGTTATTAGCTATCACTGCTGAGATGATTCAGCTTATGAATCAAGGACTAGATGTTGTCTGACTCTGACTGCCTTGAAAACTCAAAATTACCCTGTGAGGATTCAAATTTATGACAATCCAACTTACTACTAATTACTTATTTGCTAATTGCTGTAGTGTGTGATACCACATTCTTATTTTCATCAAAAAAAAACCAAAATTTAAACCACTATGATGTGGTTGAATTTGGCTTTAATCTGAATATTCTCAATTGTAGGAAAGAGCTAAAGAAAAAAGTTTAAGACTGACTATGGAGCAAGAATTACAAGAAAAAGAAAGATTATATCAAGAAATGTTAGCTAAACAACAAGAAGTGAGTATCACCAACACTTAGACTGAGATTTGAGAACCTTCCTAATGAAATTTTCAGCACTGTCACAATTACAGATTGTATGTGTATCAGCATAAAAAAAAAAAATGATAGTGTATAGATAAACACATGAGATATGGTGATGTTTTATTCAATTTAAAGTATTCTTATAATCCTTGAAGCCTGTCTTTATAATGATTCATTTAAATTTTGTGATAATTTTGTTGTTGATTTTTTAGATGGAAAGCCGATTGGAAGAAATGAATAATATAGAAGCTCAAACTAAAGAAGAAAATGAAAGATTATTGAAGGTAAAACCCTACCCTGTTATATTTGGATTCTTGTCATTTTTCACAAAATGTCTGATTGAAAATTGGAATGGTGCATAAATTTTTTTAGAAAACCTCTTTACAGCTAGAACTAGTTTCTATTCTAAAAAAAGTGAAATGGGACATTAAGACTCCAAAAGTCAGCTTTAATATTTGATTTTAATTACAGGAAAGAGAGTCATTAGAGAATATGTTATATGAATCACAAGAAAGTTTACAGGAATCTCAATCTTATATTAATCATCTTAGTTCACAGTTTAAAGATGATAAACGACAAAGAGCATTGTAAGTTTTAAAGCATGACTTTTTGTTTGGTTCAATCCAAGAAAAGAACTGGGACAAATTTCTACAAAACTTTATCTACTTATGCATTTTATAAATATGATGGGCAAAGTGTAAAATTTGCCATTTTATATCAGTGCCAATTGAAGAAATAGAATTCGAACTCTTTCTGAGCTGAAAAGAATTGACAATAACTGACTATGTTTAAATGTTTCAGTGCTGCTTTAAAGTTATCAGAAGGTATTGCCTTAGAAAGAGAAAGTCTGGTAAAACAACTGGATACTTTAAGGTAAGATAAAAAAAATTATGGTTAAGAAGGATAACAAATGTTTAGGTGGTTGTCTTTGGCAAAACCTGTTGGTTCTAGATAATATATGTCCTCTTTTCAGCTGGGATATGTTCAAAGTCAGCAAAATGTTACATGCTGCCAAAGACTCATTTTTGTTTTAATGTAATATAGCAAATGATAATGTAATAAACACCCCAACAGTTTTGATACAACTGCAAAATTGTTATTTTTAAAGAAATGTTAATACAAGATTACCTTATATTGTTATTTTTAAAGAAATGTTAATACAAGATTACCTTATATTGTTATTTTTAAAGAAATGTTAATACAAGATTACCTTATATTGTTATTTTTAAATAAAAAGTTAATACAAGATTACCTTATATTGTTATTTTAAAAGAAATGTTAATACAAGATTACCTTATATTGTTATTTTTAAAGAAATGTTAATACAAGATTACCTTATATTGTTATTTTTAAAGAAATGTTAATACAAGATTACCTTATATTGTTATTTTTAAAGAAATGTTAATACAAGATTACCTTATATTGTTATTTTTAAAGAGATGTCAATACAAGATTACCTTATATTGTTATTTTTAAAGAGATGTCAATACAAGATTACCTTATATTGTTATTTTTAAAGAGATGTCAATACAAGATTACCTTATATTGTTATTTTTAAAGAGATGTCAATACAAGATTACCTTATATTGTTATTTTTAAAGAGATGTTAATACAAGATTACGAGATGATAGAGATGAGGCAGAACAATGTGAAGCAAGGCAAGTATTAAAAATATCTTCTTCTTCTGCGTGTTAGCTTTAATGTTACTGTTTTCTTTTGTCATGTTAGCTTTAATTAATACTGTATATTGGTGCAATTCTTTGACTGCAATATGATGCATAGTGCGCTCTAATTCACTGCTCACTGCTCAGCGATTGATCCAAAATATAGAGACAGCCACTAACATTCTTACCCCCTGCCTTGTTTGTGATAAATGTTGATAAAGGGTTGAAGCAATGAGGTGTTTCACAAATATCTGGTGTGTAAAAGTTTTGTGGACAGACTAATGCCTGTGCGACTTTTACAAGCCAAGTATGGGAATTGAGGGAGAGATATGAATTCAGGACAACCTATCTTATGGCAGATGACAGTTCCTCAACTTACCATAATAGTGATATGATTGTCTTGTAAAGAAAACCCTAAAAAAATGAATTTTTAGGTGAAAAAGTCAGAATGTATCATTGAACAGTTTTCCTAAAGCATGCATAAGCAACCCTTTTAGTAAGTCAAGGGGTTTACAACTTGGTGGTAATTTTTAAAAAAATTTTGGGGGGAGGGGGCCAATTGTAGTCTAGTATAATATATATGGACAATTAAAATTTTAGTCGTTCTATTCAGTCAGGCTATATTCTCCAACATGAAAAAGATGGCAGGGAAACTTAAGAGAAAATGGCAATCGATCTTGAAAGCAGTAATAGAAAGAAAAAGGTTAAAAACCCCTGGTTTACTCAGTATTGTAGTGGAGCTCAACTTAAAAATTTGGATATGATTTCGACAAATTATTTTTTGGCATATTGTGAAAAAGTATGTGTAGCCTTGAGCCAAAATTCACCCCTATTTTGACTAATTTTATCAGACAGTATAATCTGCTGCCATGTTTCTATTGTTCACTACCTACTAGTTTCAACCCTGTATTGTCTTGTAATCTATGTATGTCTTTTTGCACTATTTTATTATTTATTTTTCTACTAACATGGAACAGTGATTTAATGGGAGAATTAAAGGTATAATATATACAGGATTGTTAAAAAAAAAACATGGGGGACCTTCACCTTACCACATGGACATTATGGTTTATTATTTATTTCATATTCTTTCTTAAATCATTAATATTATCTGACAAGTAAACCTGCCTGACACATTCCCACTCAATTTATGTAACATGGTCCATGAAAAGAATTTTAACTCTTAAAGGGATTGTAAAGTGGTTTTCTAAATTTTGTATGTGTATCGGGGACACTGACAGCATCAATTTTCACCATTCCAATTTTGAGTCAGATGTCTGTTGTTTCTGCAATTGCTTAAACAGAGTGTATGACGATGTTACTAATCACGAAGGGCCTTAGGTGATAAAGCCTATTTCGCATCAAACACTTACAGGTAGTTTTAGTGGAATTCTAGGAACCACAGACATCGGAATGAAAATTGGAAGGTGCAAATTGATGCTATCAGTGTTACCGATACACATACTAAATTTAGAAAACCTCTTTACAATCCCTTTAAATACTTTCGTTTATACAATTTTTAAAAATTCCAAAATCTTTTATGTTGATTTGTAGTTCACAATATGCCCCTTTTCTAGCACATATTTTGTTGTAGTGACTCTATAATTTAGTGATATATTGTTTAAATGCTAGCAGTGGAGTTATAGGCATTGATTTGGTAATAACTTAAATTTTTATGTTTATTGGGGTACAAATTTTTTAAAATTTTCAATACTAATTTGGTAGATATTTTTTGTGTTGGTTTCCAATTTTTCGTCCCATTCTTTATTTATTTCAAATCCTACAATTTATAGTTGAAAAGAGGAAGATCAAATCCAAAGTGAATCAAATCACTTATCAAACATGGGAAGCTAATGGGACTAGATATTTAGCCTGTGCAATAGCATGTACAAAATCACATTTTCTCATGAACTGTCGAGTCTGGTAAACAATTTTTTTTGTAATTATAGTGACCATATATGTTTTCATATGTATTTCATTTGGATGTCAAAGAGTTATTGTTCTTGATCTAGTTGAACGAAAATGATTATGTTAGATAATCTTGTCAAACACTCAACCTGATAATGTCAAACACTCAAACTTGGTGATTTCATACAATCAACTTGGTTATTTCCTACAATCAACTTGGTTATTTCCTACAATCAACTTGGTTATTTCCTACAATCAACTTGATTACGTCAAACATAAAGCATGATTATGTCAAACATAAAACATGATTATGTCAAACATAAAACATAATTATGTCAAATATAAAACATGATTACGTCAAACATAAAGCATAATTATGTCAAATATAAAACACAGAACCTGATGATGTCAAACTTAAAACATGATTATGTCAAACATTCTGCATGATTCAGCCAAACATAAAACAATATCACATCAAACATAAAACATGATAATGTCAAACACCCAATTTGAATATGTCAAACACTTAACTTGATTGTTTCAAGAATTATTGTGTCAAACACTTAAATTGATTGTGTCAAACCTTCAACTTAATTTCATCATAGACTCAAGCTATCTATTCGCACACTTTAATGAGAAATTTTGATTAATCATCTCTTGTTTTTGACTTATTTCATAGTATTCAAATTACCATCTAAGTGTTGAGTCACTGTTGTCTTTGTATCAAACTTATCACTGTGAAAAAAGACAATGCATGTATCTCACTTCTGCTTCCATAGAATTGCACCAAACTCTTAAAAAAGGCACTGTCATCAAGGCAATGGTCTGATTTTCTCTTTTCAACTATATAATAGCTTAGATATATTTCCATTGTATTAGTAGCTAATTTTATTTTATTATTTTACTATATATAGTCGACAGTTTCTGAAGGTATATTACTTAGTCTAGTCATATGTTTCTTAAAGTTTTTAACATTGGTTATGGCACTGCACTTTTGATATTTTGTTTATTTAACCCTTCAACTTCAACTATACGACAGATAAAAATTCTGCATCAAAGTTTTCTGAAAAGCAATATTCGTTAAAGGAATTGTTTTGCCAAATTTCAATCTTATATTGTTGTAAATGAAGATTATAGCAACCAAAATTTATTGTAATTTTCTGAAGCAATTCCTTTATGAATCCTTTTAGATGTCATCATTAAAGTTTTTTTTAAAGAAGTAACACTACTGTATGATTGGATTAAATGCATGTGTACCTGATTCTATTCTGGATATTCCTTCAATAATATCAATTTCTTTTCGATACTAATATTTTTTGCTACTGGTATTTGTATTTATATTAAAAAGGCACAAATTATCACCAAACATCAAATGGTTTGAATTACACTGTGTTTAGCACAAAATTGAATGCAACATTTTTATTTTGGTTTGAAGGCAAACAATTGTAACAGAAAAATTTATTTTGAAACTAATTGGGAAAAAATGATTGTGCCCAAAGTATTTCTGTCAAGTTCCACATAGGATTTAATATGCAATTAAAACATGATACACCAGTGATTGAATGAAAATCATATGATCTTTATTTGATAAAGACTCATGTATTTTGCAAAATCTTTTGATATGCACTTCTGCGTATGAGTATTATAAACACAATATGTATCTGGTTTGTACATCAGAGTTAAAAAAATACTGTTTTGAATCAGCCACAGATGTCATAATGAAATCTTCATCATTGAGTTTCCTTCAATCACCAACAATGTAAATTGCTTAAAAATAATGATTGTTATGGTTTTTATTTCTATTTCAATTCATTGATGAAATTTCAGGCATCGACAGAGACTCAGGGACCAACAGAGAGTAAACGCAAGGGCTCCATTCTCGCCAATTACTTCCCTGTCAGAAGGTAAACCTCTTATGAATTTTTTGTTGTCTCCCTTGTCCATTTGTCCATCTGCTCAAGGGCATGAGATTTTTATCAAACCAGTGATTTTTAGTGATCTTGCAATAGAAATTCATTGTGTGGAATTTTACATTAAGAAGTAGAAAATAAAAGTTGGCCATTAGACATCTTGAAAAACGGCCATTAGACTTCATAAAAAACAAGGATCTGAAATGCATTTCAACTTTGAACTTTGATTCCGTTTCTCTTGTTGTAGATCCAAGCATCCATCGGAGGGATTTGACAAGAGTTTAAGTCGCTCCACTCTAGAAGATTATGAAGAAGATCTAGAAGAAGATATTGAATGTGATGATGATGATCCTGAATTGTATATACCTTCCCCTCATACTAATTCTTTACATAGTGAATTAAATATTGACTCTTCCACTCATAATGATTCTCACCATAAACCTCATAAATATCAGCGTAATAAAAAACATCTATCAAGTGACTCTTTTAGCAGTGATCCTGAAAGTGAATCAGCACTACATAGGTAAGCAATTAAATTAGTGTATTAAATCAGGAAAAAATCAGTTTAGAAACCATACATGTGTACAGGTCAGGAAAAAAAATCTAATAGAAACAACTTTTTTTTTTTCGTTGGTGGGGGGTTACTTCACTCCTCATAGGATCTTAAGACATTTGTAAGAATGATAAGTTTCCTGTTTAAAGAATATTCATCCAATCAAATGCTCTGTTCAGTCAGGGTTGGTATTTATGGATGTTATTTCTACATACTCAGTTAACAAAATACTTTGACAGTTCTATTTTTTGTGAACCATAATTATTTCATGTGATTTATTTTCAAAATGGTATTTATAAGTTCTCAATGTATGTATTATACACAGATCTGCCTGCTTGGCTTTTAACAGTTGTGAAGAAATATCTCCTGATCAACGAGCATCTGCCATTCACAGGTTATGTCTGTTTTAGTCACAGCTCTGAAAGCATGTGTACTCTATCCTTACTTATATTGCCCTCTTTTGTTTGATATGATTTTGGAACTAAAATTCACTTTTGATTTAAATACAAAAGAAAATGGAAAGTGATCAGTTTTTCTCAGCTGGTTATATATTGCATTCAGGAAGAAATTCTAGGTATAAATTAAATCCTTAAACCCTAGTATTATAATTTTTAATTAGATTGATTGATTATTTACAATTAGAAATTGTTCTTGGTGTCTGCAGAAAGGGCCATATGAGGTAGTCAAATCACATATAAATTCAGCTTAAAGCATGAATAAGGAACATTTCTTATGTTATGAGTAATTGTGGAAAATCTGATCATTATGAACAAAAGTAGATAATGTATCAAATGTTGATTACCATTTGCATGATCATTCAATTGAAGGAATATCATTTCAAAATATTTGATCACAATCTAACATCAAGTTATTACACATTTCACTTTGCGTTCTTTGAAACACTTTAAAACACATAACTAAAGCACCACTATTTCCTATCAATGGTGCTAGTACTTGGTAAATTCCAATTATTATATAGCTGGTTAAGGCACAAGTCCAGGGTAATGGTAAAATATAAGAATGGTGTTTCTTAAAAATGCAATTTGGATCGATTCAGCATTATTTTGTCTCCTGACTCCATATATTTGTGCCAAAGTCAAAAATATTTTTCCAAAAAATAATCAGAATTCATGATTTTTATTTTGCAATAGTCTGTTTTTGATTAGTTCTTTTTGTTAGAGGTAGAATTTTCAGAGAGTTCTTTGGTGTGTCTGAGAATGTAATTGACTTTCTTACCTCCTTTTTGTAGTTCTTCAATGAGTAATGAAATAAGAGCAGTAAGAGATCAACCTCTAGGTGCAGCAGCAGACCATATAGACAGTACAGAAGCTGTTAAGGTAAGGTTATTGTTTGATATTTCAATCACCATTATACTGCATTCATATGCATACACATTAAAGGGACTTTAAAGAGGTTCTTATGTGTATCAGTGACACTGATAACATCAAGTTGCACCATTCCAATTTTCAATCAGACGTCTAAGGCCCTTTGCCATTAGTGACGTCATGAAATACAGGAACCACAGACATCTGATTTAAAATTTTCCACAGACATCTGATTAAATAATTTCAGTGTCCCAGATACACTTAAAAAATTTAGAAAACCTCTTTACAATCCCTTTGATATCTGAAATAACAGTTGCAAAGAAACAATAAAAAAGTTGGTAGTCTATGGATAAGAAGAGAATATTCCTATTGATTTCTATTTATAAATTTCTATTTCTAGTGTTTGAAAAGTAAAGGACCAGAAAGAATATTTAAAGTGGTATTTATTGGTGATTCTGGTGTAGGAAAAAGTAGTTTTATACACAGATTCTGTAATGATTCCTTTAAAGATAAATTTGCAGCAACAATAGGTAGGATATGGCCAAGTTTTGATATTCTATGGCACTGACATTAAGGCTGTATATAGATCCCTGTATATGTTTTATATGAGCAATTCTTGAATATACCTCATGATAAGTTTGATATTCATGCTCTTTGGATCTTTTTTTTACTGATATTTACTATTAAAGAAAAGCTGGCTTGGAGCATTCAAATTTGACCCAAGCACCAGAAAGGCATATTAGAATATGATTATGAACCAGTTCAGACTAGTATCTAATATCTTGTTATCTTATGTCTAATTGATTTATTTATTTCTGTTAACAGGTGTAGATTTCCAAATTAAAACAGTAGAACAAGATGGCCATATTATAGCTTTACAATTATGGGATACAGCTGGTCAGGAAAGGTATATTTTGATATTCAACTTATTTGATTCATTTGTTGATCAATATTAATGTTGTTGATATGCACATCTATGACCTCAGTATAAGTCTCCTTGCACCATATATCTGAATAGACAAAATCTGATTTGGTATTCAGAGTGAGGAGGTCTCTAAAAACTCCTATGTAAAGCACTGGCAGAGGTCATAAATAAAGAGATCTGCTAAAAATAGGGTGGAGTCAATATAGTTAGTACTTAGTTTTAAACATGAAAAATTAAACAGGAAATTTCCAATAAATCTTATAAATCTTGATTGTTTTTAGTTAGCTTCTCAAATTGAAATATATTCACCACCATGTTGAATGTGGACCTGCATTCTGTAGCTGGTAGAGGCTGTTCATGATTAGGAATCTCATTGCACACTGCATAGCAACACAGTCTTGCAACTTATCAAATTGCAGCTGTCAATGCATGTTAAAAAAATCAACAGCTAATCCAATACCATAGGACTAACTTCTATTTTGTTTTAAAAGAACAAATAATAAAGGAAAACATCTGTTTCAGATTCCGAAGTATAACTAAACAGTATTTTAGAAAAGCTGATGGTGTAGTAGTAATGTATGATATCACATCAGAAACTAGTTTTAAAAATGTCAGAAATTGGATGATTAGTGTCAAGGTAGGACTTAAAGATACAGTAGACTAAATATTTGGTTTCCCAGCTAATATGGCTCGATGTCAGTTTTCAGTTTGATCTTTTACAGTCTAATTAGAATTAGACCCAACTTTCATTTTGTTTTACTCTGAAGTGGCTATACTAAAAATATAAACTAATACAAAAAATGAAATGAAAGTTGGATCTTTTATTGTCTGAAATTTGAAAAAAAAATTCTAGCATATTTGAAAAGTCTTCATTACCATGATTCTAGACTTGAATTACAACCCACATCCATGATTTCTTAATTTTGAAAAGTGATACAGATAGCTGAAATTGGGCGTTTTAAGAGTAAATCAAATGTATCAGATCAATCTATTTGAGTGTTGACAAACAAAAGAATGTTACCTTTGCATTTAATAGATTAAAGCATGTAGCTATCTTAAGTTATTAGTAGATATATCACACTATCAATTACCTGTATCACTTTTCAGAACAACAATCTGAAGTAGGTTTAGTAAATTTTTGCTGTTTTCTGATACTAATATCAAAATGATTCATTCTACAGGAAGGTTGTGATGAAGGAACAGTTCTAGTTGTTGTGGGAAATAAAACAGATTTATTAGATGATAAACATGAAAGTGTTGTCACAACTAAAGCCGGTAACCATCTAGCTGATGTAAGTTTTTTGGGAACTATTTTCAGTATTATTGCATTCAATTATGAAACAATAAACCGGAACAATTGCCATTCTTATCAAAACTAATTTGATATTTGCAGGCTACTTGGCAGCTTTGGGCTGTCAACCTTCCTCTGGCATATTTTTTATTCAACTGTAGACATTCCAGGTGCTGAATGTTCACTCCTAAAAGTAATATGGATTGCTGAATTTGAACTTTAACTAAGGGTGATATTACATGAGTATACCCCTTTAGATGAAAAACAAAGAATTGTTGTAATGTATAGATGTCTATTTGTAGGAATATGGTGCTTTATTTTATGAAACTAGTTCTAAGTCTGGTAATGGTATCCCAGAAACTATTGATGGTCTGTCAAGGTTTGTACAATTATGTGGATGTTAACAGTAATGGCATTTAGACCATCAGATTGGAGGATATTTTGCTTCAGTTTTTTGCATTTGATAATTATGAGCAAACATTCTGGACTTGTCTCACAGTGTTGTCATGAAAACAAGCTCTACTTGACAAACTTCAGTAGGACGCAGGCTGAAATAAATCAGTTGTCTTAAGATCGCACAGGGTGAAACTCAAACATGTTTCAGGTTCTGTTTTAATTTTTCAATATGGCTCTACAATTGATGTGTTGAACACTATTGAACACTGTTTTAACAGTGCAAATATTTTGTCATTATAAATGTACAAAGTGAAATCTTAAAATATTTTTGGAAGTATTCCATATAAGTGATCACATTTGAAATGATACTTCTCTATGATGTTCAACGCATCAACTACTGAGTTTGAAATCTTTATTTTGATTTTCAGTTTGCTACGAGAAAAAGAAGACAAGGCAATAGAAGATGCTCTAAGATTAGACACTATGACTTATACCAAGAAAAAGAAATGTTGCAGTGGTGGCAAATAATCTGGTCTAGGAAAATCTTATATTTTATGAACAAAACAGGTGTTGGGCTGTATATTGATCATGCTCTTCAATCAGGTTTCTGCTGGATAGGAACTGGTCTTATGCTGTATTCGTTACCTCTCGGAAATACAGTGAATTTCCCAGTCATAAATACCTCGTTGAATTCACTCTGGAGCATAGGATATATTGTTATTTGTGTCTTGTAATGTGTTCATCATTATACAATTTTTGACAATTGATGTTGAATTCTATTTCCTATTGTTAAGCTTCCTACAACATTTAGACAAGAGGTAACGAATACTGTTTTAGTGTAACATCATCCTTGTGATACCTAGAGTAATTTGACACCGATTTAACACCCTGGGATAACTAATGCATTCCTTTTGTACATGGCGTGTATTTTTAGAAATGTTAAAACTTTAGATCTCTGTAAATGAATTATTTCATGAAATCTGCATAAGTTATGAATCATTCAGTTGTCCCAGGGTAGTAAATATAGGTATGTGATAAGACTCAAGGGGTATTCAAGATGTGGAAATACTCTTGTGTTCAAGTGCTTGTTGGAGAATGGCCATTCAATGGCTCATATTTATTGTTGTATGCTGTTGTCTTTAACATATATTCAGTGCTAATCTAGTCTTCCACCATCTTGAGCCTCAAAGCATGAAGGGTCAGTTTAAAAATTGTATCTGAGATCCACCAGACCGATTTTTTATCACGAATTAAAACCCTTTGTACAACTATATTGTTTGTAATATTGTTTCATATGGCCATAATATACCTTATGTTAATTAATTCCATAAATTTTAATGACCAATTTGCATAATATATCGCTTTACAATTGTATTGAGAGTGAAAATGTTTTGTTATTGTAATTTTAGGAGTTAAAATAATATTTGAAGCATATGTTCATATTGTCCTGTTGGATAAATATTTATGGATTCTCTTTTTGAAAAGAACAGAATGTCATATTGTGTTTAAAACCACTAAAAACTATATTGTAAGAAATATCACCCATATTCAGTTATACACCCATACTCAGATATACACCCATATTCAGTTATACACCCATATTCAGTTATACACCCATATGCAATTATACACCCATATTCAGATATACACCCATATTCAGATATACACCCATATTCAGTTATACACCCATATTCAACCAAAACTTAATAATACGAAAGTAAGTCCCTGAATTTTACTGACACTAAAGTCTTTATGGCTCAAGATGGTCAAAGTGAAAATAATTTTTACATCAAGTGCATTATAGATCACTGCTAAAAACTCCTTATGACTGCTATTATCTGATATTTATGTTATGTTATATAACTTTGATATATTGTATATTGTTGAATGTATCTCTTCTACTTTTCTACAGGTTGTTGGAAGGTTAATGCCTATGTCTTTCTTACTTGTGGATAATTATCTCTGGTTTCCATTATTTTCTAGCTCTCTGGGGTATCAAGTCTGTTTTATCAGGAATATTGGTTGGCTGTCTTAAGACCTATCCTTGTTGAAAACTGACCTATGCCCCATTTAAGCTCAATATGAGTTTCTGTGGTCTGTAAATATAATTCTACCTTTGTTTCTGCTACCGATACTTATTAATTCTGTGCAATATTAGTATTTGTATATAATTCCAGATTGTATTATAGTATGTAAATTGTAATTTTAAAGGGAACCTTTCTGGTAAATATTCCTTAAGAACTGTTTGTCTGTTTTAGAAATGTATATATTTAGTGCCTTGTGTTCATATCCCTTTTGTCTGTTGCACTTGAAATCCGTTTTTACAATCTTTATACAGAATATTATATAATATATTATTTAGTTTAAGTGTTTATTTAATGAGTTCTGCAAGTTATTTTCAGGACCTTATGATAATGTTATTAAAGTCATCTAAAATATGCATTGAGAGATTTTAACTACCTGTAACACTATTTAGAAAGGAAATCTGATTGCTGATTTGTTTACAATTTTAGAAAAAATTCAATGTCAACAGTTTTAAATGTATAGACCATTCTACAAGGCAGATAAGATGATTTTATTGTCCTTGGTTTATTCAATTGAAGATGAACAGGATGTCTGATTTTCGTTCTGAAAAGGAAGCTGAACTTAAGTGTCAAGCACAGAAAGCTTGAACAACTTTATCCTGCTCTCCATTTTATTCTATGCACATATAAGAACATTCTATAACTGTATAAGAAAATACTGGAGTGTACCATTGTCGTAAGTGTGTATGCTAGTTTGAGCACTCTGGCATGGTACGATGCTACCAAATATGTGGGATCATCTGAGGCTGATGAGGCTCAGAAGTCCAAAACAGTTCTGTTTGCAGTAAGAAAATACATAGCAATAGCAAAGTCTAAAACATTACTGAGAAGTCAAAAGAAATTTGCTTGTCATATTCAATGATCAAAAAAAGTTTCATAAATAATAAGTTATTTAGTTATATTTATTATTGTATTGCAGTAAACATACATGCTCTTAGATTCATTGGAGTTTGTGGATTAAGACCCCTCTTTGAATAATCAGTCTAATTGGAACAAACTTTCGTTCTATATTTATTAGCATATATCTTTGATATAGGGTCTTAAACTGCCTTTTAGAACAATTATCTGTTTATTGACACCACCAGCCAATCAAATTCCTGCCTTCTCCAATGCTGGGATTTTGTGACTTGTACAAAAGGTGTATTCTGAGAAGAATAAGACAATGAATGCACATTTAGTTTGAGTCACAGGAGAGGGCAGGGATTTGATTGGCTGGTGGTCATAAGAAAATTACACAGAATCTTGGCAAATATCTCCCATGGCAAGCTCCAATTATTCTAGGGTTGTTTCAGCATGTTTTTGAAGTAAACATAGTGTTCTTGCACTGCATTTGATATCAAATTTGTTATGTAAACATTTTATTCGTTTTTTAACTGCTCTGGAATTGTTATTCTTTAAAAGTCTATTTCAATAAATAAAAAATACTATTTTATAACTACTGTTTTCTTATTCACAAATTACAAATTATGGTAAAATGTACTCAGCTGATAGAGGTGTTGCTCTGTTCAATCAAGTCATATGTTTGAGTAAATTGATGAACTGATGAACTTTTAGTGAGTGATGTTGAGTACTGATAATTGGTGAACTGTTTTCAAAACATTACTTAATCAAGTTCTAATGTTTGGTCAAATGGGGAGTGAATTGTTAGTGAGTAATATTCACTACAATCACTAATAAAGATAAACAATACAAATTGTGGTAATTGGTGAACTGTTAAAATCTACTCAGCTGATAGAGGTGTTGCTCTCTTCAATCAAGTCTTAAGGTAAATTCTTATGTTTCTTAAAATTGGTGAGTGAACTACTATTAAATTTCTAAGTAATGTTGAGTACTATTCACTACTACTCACTACTAAAGATATGTATTGCAAATTGTGGTATATTGATGAACTGTTGGCGAGGTGTTTCTCTATTCAATCAATTTAAATTAAGGTAAATTGGTGAACTACAGCTTTCTTGATATAGGTATGATTATGCAAATTGAGATGAGTGAACAATACTTATTAATATTTAACACAACTCTATTCAATATTTAGTAAATTAGTGAGTGAACTACTGCTCTACTCAGTCGATAATTGGTATTTAGTAAATGAGTGATTTGGTGTTCAGTATTGTTCATCACCACTCACTAATAAAGATATACTTTACATATTGTGGTAATTGGTGAACTGTTTTTAAAATATACTCAGTGAGGTGTTGCTCTATTTAATCAGTTTGGGTAAATTGGTAAACTGTTAGTGAGTTATGTATTAGACAAATCGACTCAGTTCTCTGAGTTCTGTGTTCAGAGCTCTACTCAGTCAAAGTAATAGTGTTTAGTAAATTAGTGAACTGTAAGTGAGTAATGATTATCATAACTCCCCTAATAAAGATATATTTCCAAGGGGAAAATTTTGAACTGTTTTTTTTTTTTAAAAACTGAGCTAAGTGAACTGTTGGTGAATGATGTTGAATTCTCAGCACTATAGTTTTAAGGTTTTCAATCTATTTCTTATAGGATCCTAGATAATTTGCATTACCTCCTTCCTTTATAAATATCTACTATTTCCTTGCAATATTTTTCATTTTGGAGAATATAATATGATTAAATAGAATAACTTATATTATTAAATTATAATTGTCCAAAAATTTTATGCTAAACTTCAAAACACCTCATTTCTCCATGAAAATTTCCAAGTTACCTCTAGGTTGAAATCTCTGCTACAGCTCTCTTTAATTGGATTATAATTACAAAACATATACACAGATACATAACATAGCAGAAAAATACATTACATAAGGCACTCACATAAGCTTAATCTCATTGGCTACCTAGTATGTGTAAGAATTTGAATGTGTAAATATAGAGATTTGTAAAGGGAAATTCAGCCATCCATAGCACTTTTGAAAATTAAAGTTTTGATTTTGGACCCCTTTTTAATCAATCAAAAACATAACAGTCTGAAAGTGACTACAGTGAAAGCTTTCACTGAACATTTTCTTTGTAGGATATCTTCATCTGAAAAGTGATAAAGGTACCAATAACCGAGCTCTATTAGCAGAAAAGCACATATTTTATTGACTATTCCGTTTAAGCTTCTAGTGCATTCCAGACATCAATAATGCCCTTCTTTCCTAGTGTGATGGATTCAACAATACCATATTTCAATTACCCAAATACTGCTAAACTATACAGTTTTCATTTAATCTTCTGGTGCCTTATTCTTAAAAACTTAACTAAAGATGATATTAGTGTTCCAGTCATCTGATTGGTTAATCACTAAAATTAACTTTAAATTTAGTTTTGCTACCCAATCAGATTACTGTATTTCTTAAAATCAGGATTATATTTAAGTTAAGTTTTGGGCACAAGTGTCTTATACTGACTATTTGTTTAGTTTCACATAATGGATCGACTGATGCCTTCTTAGCATCCAAAAATATAACACAACAATTGTTCAATAAAAAGAAAAATTTATCCCCAAAACAAAATGATTAAATTTTATAAGAAATTTGAGTCTTTAAAAATAAATGCTATAGGCTTCTTCAAAGAATGGATAGAATAGAAACCAGAAGAAGCACTATTTTTGATTGATAGTTTTGGCTTTGTTTGATGATATTTTAAGCATTTCTTGTAGTTGTCCAGTTTTAAGAAAAGTTTTTGTTTCACTAGCTCCTCCAATAGATTTACCAGTAATAAACACTCTTGGTACCTGAATATATAACAAAATGAAACAAAATGAACTTATGTTAATTCAGAAGAGCAAAACTATGCAATACAGTCTGATGTATTGATCATTTAAGTATCCAAAATGAAGGAAACATGCAATTGTCAATTAAGCATGCAACTATACTTGCTGAGTCACCATTCAGTTCATTTTAAAGCAAAATAGTGTTTTAAATCAGTTAATAGAGCTTAAATTCAACTTCCCTTAAAGGGTTTGTAAAGGGGTTTTCTAAAATTTCTATGTGTATCAGGGACACTGATAGCATCAATTTTCGATCAGACATCAGTGGTTCTTGCAATTCCACTAAAAGTATTTGATGACGTCACTAATTACAAGGGGGTCTAAGCCTAAATGTCACAGCATATTTTGCAATTACTGACGTCATCAAACACTTAGTTTTAGGGAAATTGCAGGCACAAGAGACGTCTAATTGAAAATTGGAATGGTGCAAATTGATGCTATCAGTGTCCCCGATACACTTAAATAAACTGCAATTTTCCACTCGCCTACAAATCAAAACTTAGCGTAGATTTTCAAACTATCATTACCTCTGTGACAGGCTTTACTCCTTCTACTAACATTGATGATAATATCCAAGAATGATTTTTACAATGTTTACAAAAAATGATAAATCTGTGTACAAAGCGATAAAGAATTTGATCACATACTTGTTAATTGAACTTGGCAGATACTTCTGTCTGAAAATGCTTTTAATGAAAACTTACCGTTCTAGCTCCTGTCATATGATGTAAAATATCTTGCATCTTTGTTCCATTATCTACCAAATCCAATTCTACCACATTCGGTGTGACATTGAGTTGAGCAAATATCTGTTTAACAGTCTTACAGTGAGGACAATATGTCTTAGAAAATATCACAACTTGATGAGTATCGATAGCGTTCTGTATAAATTTTGCCTCCTTTGAATCCATATCAGCAGTAGATTGACCATTACCCATCTTGAATCTATGAAAAAATATTTCTAAGTGAGGTGTTTAATTTGGTTTGATGCTATTTATATAACAATGGATGGTAATTTTTGTTCCATAGTCTGGTGATGATGAATTGAAATATTTGATGGGGTGATTTTACAGCTGTTATCATTCATTAGATCTATCAGACCTACACAACACTAAAATCTGGGGGTAGGCAAATGACCATATTAGGCTGGGACAAAATAAGTTATCATCGACTTCTATTTGATTTACTTAGCCAACCTATTTGAACTACCGATTCTTGATAATTGACTGCCTTGTGCCTACACCCGTCTACTCAGGTACATGATACTTTTGGAGAGAATGTTGGTTTACTCTTATTCTTTTGGGGTTTTTTTTCATGGTCTCTGGATTTTGCCTGTTTTACAACTGTAACTTATGGTTATTTTCCAAGATCACTCTGCTACCCTATCAAAGTTTTTGCTTCTTGCCAGCAAATGATAAATTTATGAGTGATAAGCATAATTTAATCTTTAAAAGTAGATCCAACATCCTCATTTCGAATTGGCCTTACATGTAACGAAGCATTCTATTACTTTTTTTCTGATTATATTAGTGCTTGTTTTGGAATACTAGGGCTCTTATTTATTTTTGACAGCTACTTTCAGTTTTTGACATCTAACCGGAAGTAAAAGGTGAGAGTTACTTCCCCCTAGTTTCGCGTCGTCTTATTTCCGGTTTGATGTGTTATTTTTTCTGACATAAGTATGATATATATTCCATTTGTTGACGTGGAATAAAAGTCTGTTAGACTTACAAAAACATTTTGTCAAATGAAGATATGACTTTTTAAAATTTTGGTCTGTATGTCGACAATCCTTGATTCGAGTGCATCGTGTGTAAGTTCTTTCTGTAACATGATGAAAATAAAATTTATGTGTCAAAACTGTCAAAGCCTACTCATCTCATTGGCATAATACACAAGATTCCGAATGACATATTAATTATGGACGTTTTAACGTCTCAATCCTCTCATGATTGGTCAATATAAGGTTATATTTGTAAACCTCAATATTGTCTCTCCATATTCTAATGTCAATAAATAAACATGACACAGTTAGTTAAGCCTATCCCAAGATTACATTAATTTTGTTCTGTCATTTCTCAAATATTCAAAATAATATATTCAATTGCATGCCATTGTCTTGGAATGTCTTCTGTCAGCCTTAAACATGGTAAATATAAGCCAAATTAATAATTGAATTGATATTTTTGATTATTATCTCATTTCAGGTTGTAGTAAATCAGTACAGGATATTAAAGATGGTCTTAATATAAGATATTTGTAACAAATATATAAATCCCAAAATCTTTCAAAATGATGCAAGAGGCAGATGATGAACAAATATTATTTGATCAGGAAGGTTTACTGTCTGATGGTTCATCTACAGCATCCAAGAGAAATAAAAAATCTACACAATCAAATTGGTCAAGGAAATTTATTAAAACTGTTGTGTTGTGTGTTGCATTTTTCGCTTTGGTAAGTTTGAAATTTTTAATTATGTGAATACCTGTGAATTACTTATTATGAAATTGTTGTAAGATATCAAAGGGAAAGGGGCACAGACACTGTATATCATTATCTATCAATCATTCGATATCGGTACGGTACCACATAATATTAAATTTGGAGGGGGAATATAAGTGATCCTGGCAACTCAAATTCAATATCAAAATAATATATTTGATAAGCACTTGAAGTCCTTTCTTGATTGAAATGGGGGAGGGGTAGAAAATTGTACATTCCTAGGGTTTGACTCAAGAAAGCTGATTGACCTATATTACCAGTTAGGTCTGGTTGAAGATCAGAATGCCTATTACAATATTGTGAATTGGGGAATATGTTATGGCAGCACAATATAAACCCAATCAAATACATCTATGTCAAGAGAAATACAACTTCAGAGAAATGAAGTACAATACATGTACATGTATAAGTATTCTGTTTGTAGCAAAATATTAATGTTTATTATTTATGGTTATAATTTCAGGGTTTATGTATAGCTATACCAGGGCCAACATTATTAGATCTATCACATAGAGTTAATACAGATGTATCTCAAATATTACTCATATTCACAGCCCGATCACTGGGTTATTTACTAGGCTCTATTATTGGTGGATTCTTATTTGATAAATTTGACCAACTACTATTACTCTTCTATACTCTAGTATTAACTTCTATAGCTACTACAGTAGCACCATGGTGTACTGTTTTAACTGTTCTAGCTATTATGATAGCATTCCAAGGAATTTCTATGGGAGTATTAGACACAGGTAAGAAGATATAATGGAATATAGTTTTATAAATATGTGGAAGTATTCAAATATTAACCCCTGTAATATCGTATATTGAAAATGCAATCCCACAGATGCTTCTCTTTGCAACCTTTTTTCAATAATACTTGGTATGTAGGTATATGAGCAATAAATGATGTTAGACATTTTGCTACAGTTGAGAATTATAATCCCCTTGTTATTGTTAACTCTTATGATCTAGAAAAAAGTGAATTAGCTCATAGTTTTAAAGCAATTTTCATAATACTAGCTTTGCAATTATATTGAATTAAGATCTATTTAGAAAGTTAATCGTTTCACCAACTGCATGTCGAAGTGGGCCTAGTTGGATATGATCCACTATCTTATTTGATTATATGAGAACCACATGTCAATATTTTGATTATTAAAAGAGTTGGTATTGTTCTTGCAGCTGAGCAAATGTAAATGTAGTTTTTTTTAAGCTAATGATTTTCTAATTTTGAATGATAAGTTCCTAGTCAGAAGGGAATTCAGTCTATCAATGTTAAAAAAGGGTTACAACTGATCAGTAAGTAAAAACCGTATGGTATTTGTTTGCTATGGGCACGTTGGATTAGGGAATATTAATAAAGAAAACACTCATACCAAAAACCTGATTTTCTATATCTAAAATATAAAATATTTAACTGTGGTTTCTCTTGTAGGTGGTAATGTGTTGTGTATCAAAATATGGGGGAGAAAAAGTGCACCATACATGCAATTACTTCATTTTGCTTTTGGTGTTGGAGCATGTATTGCTCCTTTATTAGCAGAACCTTTTCTAATGAATCCAGAACTCTTAGCTCAGGCTAACAACAATAGTGTTATCAAAAATCATCCATATCAAGGTAACTCACCAGTTTTGGTTGATCTAGAAGACATAAAATCCAATTTAAATTTGGAACATCATTTAGTAAAAAGACTGGCTGATAGTGAAAATAATGTGACTAACAGTTCTGATCTAGAGACCATCCTTCAGAATTCTAATTTGACTAAATCAACAACAATAGCTCCAGCTGCATTACCCAAAAAACCTACAATAACAAATTCATCAGGAAAGGATCCAGATGGCAGTGATCTTTCAAAGGATTTGAAAAAAGGAAAGGAAGAAGCAAAAAAATCTGAAGAAGATTCCAAAGAGTTTTCAACAACTACAATGGTTCAATCGTTAAATTACACTATTTCTGTAAATGGATCTACAATAGTGGTTAATGATGGTGAAAATAATACTTCCACAACTCTAGAACCAACTACAACTGAAGCTACTACAACACCAACTCCAGTTTCTACAACTACTACCCAGGTTCTTACAACAACCACTTCAACAACCACTCCAACACCTACAACAACACCTACAACAACCACTCCAACACCTACAACAACACCTACAACAACCACCCCAACATCTACAACAACACCTACAACAACCACTTCCACACCAACACCCACGCCTCAAACTTCCACTACAGTTGCAACAACCACATCAGCGTCAAAAATGATTACTGACTTTCCAGTCAAATCTACAAGTGAAGTTGCAATTACATCAACGAACAGCTCTGTCAATACTACAACTTATAAAAAACCAGACGTTACCTCTGCCGATCTCTTCAACTCTGCTCTCAATGCTTTGTCAAACATGTCCAACATACAGTTTGCCTACATGATAATTGGACTGCTGCTGGCAGTCAATGCCATTATGTTTCTTGTATTGTATTGTAAGGAAAATCACAAAGATGTCCCAACACCTCAAGAGGAAAAGGAGAACAAACTTCGTCAAGGTACAGCCACGTTTAGAATTGTCATTCTGACATTACTGTTCTTATTTTTCTTTGTTTACGTTGGTATGGAGGTTACATATGGAGGACTACTTTCAACATTTTCTGTGAAACAAATGAACTGGACAGAGCAGGAAGGAGCCACAGTGACCTCTGCATTTTGGGGGTCGATTGCTGCTGGTCGTGGTATAGCTATTTTGGTAGCGAAACTGTGCTCACCACCATGTATGCTCATTGCAGACTTATTTCTAATAATTCTTGGAGCTATAATATTATGTTTTGGTACATTGAAATCCGATATTTTCTTGTGGATTGGAACTTTGACTCTTGGATTAGGAATGTCTTCCTTGTTTCCGACCGGAATTTCTTGGGCTGATCATTACTTTCCTCTGACAGGGAAATCCACTGGAATTTTAATTGTGGGATCATCATTGGGTGAGATGATTGTTCCCTTTATAACTGGATATATTTGTAGTCATGAGTCAGAAATGGCGCTCATGTACTCCATGTTGGTCTGGGGATCCATTTCCCTTATAATTTATATCATCATGCAGAACGTGGCATCCAGTAAAAAGACTATAAGCTTGATCCATACTCCATCAAGAGATGGTTTTGAACCTTTAAGAGATGATGATGATGTTTTACCCCTAGATCTGATTGAATCTCCAACATATACCAATGGTTTGACAGAGAGTACTCGAAGTCGACAACCCAAGATACAGTTTAAACCAGAAAAGGAGTCGAATGGAGAATATAAAAGATTGATAGATTTCAGTGATCAAGAATTTTCTTGAAATGTTGAAATTTGAGGGAATTTTTTTTATTATGTTAAGCTTTGTAGATGTGGATTTTAATCCAGTCCACCTCACTGTTTTTTGTCTGAATCTTTCTGATCAGTTTTTGATGTAGATAATATTGGCATGTAGCTTCAAAATCAAGGCAGAAGCATTAAGCCTGTATTGAGTTACAAACAATAAACAATAAATTCTTACAATCAATTTTTACCATAAATCTGACCAGCCAACAGAAAAAAATAAAACCTTACATCAAAGGTTTCTTTTGGAACTGTTTATAAACAGTGATATTTGGCGCATTATACGCCTTTAAGTGTTTTCACCGATCGAAATACATGCAAGGTGGCAAGACCACTTCACAAAAGTTCAAGTTCAATCTTAAATTGCATAAATTTTAAAAATCTGACATTTCACTTTGTTACATTAACAGTTTTATGATTGATCAAATACCAGAATTTGGTAGAAATTATTTATATCAATCTATGAGATAAATTCCTTTGTCAATCTGGAAATTTTTAGTCTTCTTTTGTGAAATTAACTCTTGGCCCCTTGCTGCACATAAAATCCTAATTATTGTAATGAAAGTGGTGTCTTTGTGGGGTTTGAAATGTGAATTTGACAAAAAATGGAATAACTTTATTATTCCTAAACTTAAATGAAAAAAAGATTTTATAAGGCCAAAAAATCAAAAATATTTTAACTTGTGTTTTTCACTTTTTCATACCACATTATTTTTGCTTGAATTTTTATTTGAAATTATTTTTTTAAGTCATAATATTGATAAACTAGATAAATGTATTTTTCTGATAATTTTGTGGGTAAATGCTACTTATTCATCACAATTTCGTCCATGTTTTTGTGCAATCACATTTATCTTTGATCCGTGACAGCTGGGATGCAACTGTCTCCATACAAACAATTCTATAAAATTTCAGTCTGGTTTGAATGCACATCTCAATGTTTCTGTTGTTTTTTTTGCCACATTCACCATTCATGATTTGATTGAAATTTTATTCAGATTGTGTCATAATTTGACTGAGTAGTGCCCCCTATCTCATCTCTATCATAAACTAAAATAGATATTGACAAAAACAAGTGTTTCAGAACAGGTATTTTGTGTGGCCTGTACCACAGCCTGCATTCTCAAGAGTATGATTTCAGCAAATCGCATAGAAATTTTTAAACATCTTGTAATCTGGAATAATATTTATTTTAGAAGAGTATTTAATTGGATGAAATTTAAATGTCTTTGAACATGTGTTATATAACAATTACTTAAGATCATGGATTGCAAGTAGAAAAGTGATTCTTTATAATACATATTATATAGATTGTTGTGTACAAAGTAAATTTTATTCATGTTACTTTTCTTTGCTTTATTAGCAGCATTGAAGAGAACCAAATGTAAATTCTCTGTAATGGCTGATTCTATATATCTTACTATCACCCACCTTTAACTCAATCAAAACATTTAGACAGAAAGGTTAATATAATTTAAATGGCTTGCTCTGATGGAAGACCTTGAATAGTAGTAGCTTGCCTTGGGGAAAGACCATGCATTATGGTATTCAGATATATTCTATATAAGGATGTAGTGAGAATTCAATTATCCATTCATGCTTAGAAAAATATTCAGTGATGAAAATTATCTGGATGAACTGCATAATTCTTGCCAAATTGGGCATTTTCAAATTATTTATTTTTGAATGTTTTTATTCAGATCTCCAGTTTATACATACAAATTTTTTATTCTTCAATTTAAAAAACAAGACCATGAAATTTAAAGAATACTAGTAGTTAAGTTTAATTGTGCTGTCATATTTTCTTTTTTCATCTTCATATTCTCTGTGATACGAGCTATATAACTAAAGGTCCCTGCACATGGAGAGAAAATGGAACAGCAATATTTACTCTGGACTAATAGCACGTTGTGTTATTTTAATTAAAACACGTTAGTTTTAGTGGAATTGCAAGAACCACAGGCATCGGTATGAAAATTAGAAAACCTCTTTACCATCCCTTTAACAACAAAAACAACTGAATTCTCTCATCACTTGAACTGTCACTGTAGTAGTCCACCATTTTGACTGTCATGTTTTAATGGCTGATCTGAGACGAGCATTGAGCGTATGCGGAAATTAGTGGAGTGAGCAAGTGGCGCGCCAAATTCTCCCTGTGTCTGGTGGCCTTTAGCTCTTGTTTTATATCATATATATTAAATTGTATTACGTGTATACACAACCAGTATTTTTGGTAAACTTAAAATACTTATAGTCTTAAGTTATTTGTGTCACTTTTCAGAGTACAAATCTGATATCTGTTATAGCGCAGTGTAAACCTTACATGCTGTTATTGTCATGAGTCTAAATTGTCTGAGAAAAAGTCAGCTATGTATTGAATAGCTAGAATTAAGCTGTATCAGCTGGAACAGCAAATATTTAGTCAACTGTTTAGTTGTTTTAATAATCTATGTATATCACTTCAAAGTCTTTGGATTTGTGACTTTAATTACTTGTTTGTGAATGTCAAGTTTTCTGAGAGTGCACAATTTTTTTTCACTATCTGAATTCATGATCAGGAATATAATTGATTGATGCGTTCCTGAAAAGGGAATTAATTTTGATAAAGACTTTAACGAAATTCAAGTGACTTAAGAACTTTAAATATATTTGCAAGTTGAATTTGAATTTGTCATATTTAAACTATGATTCAAATTTTTTTGTAATTTGCAGAAAACTTTGTATAAATAATAAAAATAACATAGCTCAATAGTGCTAAATGTGGATTGTTATTCTAGTATTTTTTATTTGACCAGACCTCATGTAAATCATATTAAATGTTTTATATTGTATAAATAAAGCTTATTGCAATTTTAAACAATTTTTTTTATAGTCTACTTTAATGATTACAATGGAGGTATATTGCATCATCTTTGCAGGTTTCTATAGCATAGTCAGCTAGGACGGCCAACTTCATTTATTTCATTTTCATTGGTAAATGAAATAGAGTTAATTCTTGATACAATAAGTCACAATGTTTACAGTCTGTCAAGGGCTATGATTGGTTATATTCACTAACATACAATCCAATCAAATGCATTTACAAACTTCCTTGATACAAGAAGGGTGGCTATTGCAGTCAAGGTAATAGCTTGACATTGTGAAGCCTTAGAGATTTTATGTCTGGATGTGGTATGAAATTGAGCAGTCATCACATACAGCAAACATATGTGCTTATCACTTGACTTGAATTCATGGACCTGTATCACATTTAAGAAAATAGTCTTTCAATTACAAAATGTCATGTAGTTGAATTAATGCAGGTAAGGCTGGAAATAGAGTGCAAGTCATCTATTTATCAACTCAACTTCTAATTGAACTCTTCCACACATGCATACTTTATATTAACATGAAGAGTAAATGATGATCAGAAGAGTTCATTTGTAACATTTAGGGGTGTTTCTTGATGCCAGTCAAATTATATCAAATTTGTTATCTAATTGGCGCGGAGCTGCCACACAAAACTTCATATCCGTGTCAAATATGTTAAGTTGATAATACAGCAAAATTCATCTCCAACTATTAAATCAAGATATATAACACAAATATAGGTCCTTGACTTTTTTTTAATTTTCCATACAGCAGATTGTAGTTAATAATAATAATAGATATAATATTTTCCACCAACAATACTTTATAAATTACAATTAGATTGGTCTTAAAGTCTATTTTCTTTTTATATAATGTTCATATTTCTTCATCCAACGAAAGACCTATTTTGTGGAAAACACTCTCAATTCAACAAAGGAACAATTTTAACATCAATAATGGGTCTTAATCCAATGTCCTTCAATATCGTCTATCATTTATTCTTCCTTTAGCCTTTTTCAGTTTCTTCACAAAGAATTTAATCATGGCTTAAATAAGTAACATTTAAAGAAATTGAAGCATTCCCTTTTTCCACAAGAAGTAAAATCTGACATGCACTTTATTTTAATGTCTAACGAGTTTATATATAATTAAGTCAGTATGCATTTAATGCACGAAATGCGGGGTTTTCTTCGCTAACCTACCACAAATAAGTGAGCCTAAACTATTACTCGATTTGCTCGAAGATCAACTTTATGACAATGGCAGACGGATCTGAATTTAGCTCAGTCGTCTAAGAGCTTAATGAAAAAATCTCCTTGCAACAAAATATTTCTAAAATTTTGGAGATCACTTTTCCAAATACATCATGAAATGATTTGTAAGCTTGTATGCTCAATAAGTTCAAAACATCTAAAAATTAAATTTCAAGGGGCAGATCCCTTAAAGAATGGATCCATTTAAGAACCATTGGTAATTAGCACTTAAGATGCAGTCAAAATCCTACATATTAAATCTCTAACAATAACATAATAATAAACATAATTTCAGCCAACCAGATTCAATATCCTTGGTTAAGCTCAGCTCAAAATTTAAGCTTCAATTATTTATTTTCTTTGAAGTCTCAATCACTCAAACACTTTATCGTTCAAATAAACCAATGCATTTTGCACAAATATTTCAGGAATTTTTGTCAGTAAAATATAATAGTGGCCAATGTAACTTGGTTACTAGCCAGAAGGTCTAAATGATTGAGACTCAAAATTGAAATAAAAGTCACAAGATGAATGGTGCATGCCATTGTCGTAAAGATAGAAGTTGATCAATATTTCATAAATTCAAATCATAAAACATAAATTGTATGCTTTCTAAATAAGTAAGAATACTGCATGCTTAGAAATTATAAGACAGAAAAAAATGGAGCTTGAAAGCACAAAATAGCTTGAAATTTTAATTTACTGTAATCCTGCAAGAAAAATAAAGATAAATTAAAAAAACACATGTCAAAATTGCATCTGGGCCAATACAGAAACATGAAAGTAATTCAGTATCTTTGATCTGATTCGATTTTAGGTAATATGTTGAGCAGAATTGCCTAAAACATTATGCCATGACTACACATGTTGCATTAAACATAGTTAATGCCTTAAGACTTCAGCATAAGAATAATTTTATTTAATTGGCAATCATTCATCATTTTGCTAGTAACACTACTGGTAAATGATAATCTATTTCTACTCTATTTGTTTTACAACTTATCCATTCAAATTACAAATGAATGGAGTTTTAAGTCTTACTTGTCTGCACCTTTTTGGGCTAATGAAGACTGCAACACCATGTAGTGTGCAATGAGGGAAATTTTGCCAGGACAACCCAATTAGCCTACTCTTTTTTTAGATTTCCAACTGTCAAGAGCATTATAATGTGCACACACTGCTATCACTTAACCACTTGGTTTGCCAAAATGACTACTTATGACAATTAATTTTGAATTTTTTAACACTATCTGTTCAAATTACCTTCTGCTAAAGTGTGTGCTTCTGTGTGCTGTGTCAGTGTGTGGTGGGGACGTCCGGCTGTCCTGAATCCTGGTGGTGGATTGTGTGTCTGTTGAGGCCATGCTTGGTTACGCATTGCGTATTGTTGTGAAAATGGGAGGCGACCACTGCTAATAGGTATTTGACTATCAGTTTCTGTTAATTGATGAATAGAATTTAACCAGTGTGGTGCTAGATCTCCTAGACTAGACCCTGAAATTATAAATATACAAGATATTGACATTGGAACACCAATTAATAATAGATAAATGAAATACTTTCAGCTATAAATCACACACAAAATAATTTACAAAAGAACTAGGAATTTGACATTAACGTAAGTTTAAAATTTATTGTTGTTGTAAATTTTAGTAGTCCAGATGCTTTGTACCATTTTTATTCATGTTTCCATGCTCTAAATTACAATATCTGTAAAATGCTATTTAATTTCTATATTATATGGGAATTTACAACTAAGTTGAAGGACTACAACTACTTTTACTTTCAAATCAAAATAATCTCATCAGATGATAGAGTACAAATCAAATTTTGATATCACTTTCAAACAGAAAATAAAATGCATAGTTCGTCTACAATTTAATATGTTCAAATTTGATTATCATTTCCATATGCAATGACCAGCCAAAATTTTCATTCAGTAATTATTCATTATTGAATGATAGTTAAAAAAGGATTGGAAAAAATGGAGAATAATTTTCATTGAATTTCATTAATTTTCCTAAATATTCCAAGGAAATAAAAATGACTGACAAGGGTGGTGAAAACTCATCATTATGGTGCACAAATGAACTACAAAAGTGCTCTAAATTTTTATATCTTGATCAGAAACATGCACACACAACATACATGAGAAGATGTTAGCTCAACATTTATTAAATTTTGGAAACTGTGATATAAGGGACACAACTGCAAGCCTGTCCTTGCGGAACATGTGTGGATGCCCAAAACAGAAACCACAATAATTATGTATCATGTGAATGAATATTCAAGTTTACTGAATGCTCTAAGGGTCAAATAACAGAAATACTTGACAAATATCATCAAATTATTAGTACAATCTGTTTAAAATGCATATCTAGATGCTTTCTAATGTGCTTTTTCTTTACGCAACTCCATTTGCCATCCATGAACTGCCAAAATATTTATATATTGCATACTACCTAAATAAGAGATTAGGGTGATTGAAGGTAGCAAATTACTATTCAATAAGAGGCTAGGATATTCATTGTCAAACGCCTCCTTAAAACAGTTTTTGATTGGTTTGAATAAAAGTGACAGTAAATATTTCAGGATAAAATCTTGTCAGATCAAAGATGGTGAGTGAAATAGTCCAAAGGAAAACACAAAATGATACATCTAGAACTGAAATTTCATCAGATTGTTCAAAAGGTCACTCAATAATTAATTAACAATGGCTCATCTTATGTTGTATTTGCCATTTAAAACCACCAATAAAGCTGGTATTAAAATTCTAGCTGGGTATTATATTGGATAGTGAGTTAATTGTTTCATATCTAAAAGTTTTTGTCTAAAATTCAAGCATTGTTTTCCAAAATACATCATGATTTGTCTCATTTTCAAATATACTTTCTCATTCTGTCATTGTTCTTTCTAGTAAACTGTGCTTCATTGATGCTGTCCAATATGTATACAACAAGCTTTACTGATTTGTATCCATCATGAGTGCTTTTGAGATCATCAGATGAATTCTGTTTTTGAAACCAACAGAGATCATATTTGACTTGACTAATGCGGAACCTTAACATTTGTCAATGTGCCCTAGTCATCACTCAAGACCAGTAGATTATGCCAATGTCTAGATGGACTTTAAATTAAGTTTTTAAGACATAGAAGCATTTAGTAAACTTGAAAACAAGAAGAGGGATAAGGTGCGATGTTATGAAGATGATGATGATAATAAAATGTCAATCATGTATGGTAACATACCATCAGAGAGACTTCTGGACGATAAAATAGCTGGATCATTGTATATCCACTTTCCCATGTCCCCGCAAGACGAAGTTTTGGGCCAACCTAACGCAACAAAAATAAAACCATTCATCAATCAAAATGATTTTCTAAGTATGAATGGGAGCAGATATGATTTTGGTTAGAGACTATTTTAAGTGCGGGTCTATGTACACAAATTTAATGTACATTCACAATCTCATTACTTAAAGTGATTCAAAAGATGTTTCCTCAGCCTTGACATTAGGAATACATCTAGCTTCTATTTGAACCTCACATATTTCCTTGGTCTTAACTTGACCACACTTTCACAAATATCATGGCACAAATAGAACCTAGATGTCCAGAAACCCCTTTTGAATCTCTTTCAGCTTTCAGCAATGCCAAGTCCAAATCTGTTTACTTTTAAAACTGATTTTTTAGATTCCGTCATTTTAAAATTTTAACAGAAATCATTACTGGATGGATGATTTAGAAATCCAGATATTGTAATCAATTCTAAGGAAAAATCTTTGACAATTTTTTATAGTAGGAGATATATCTGGGAAGCCATATAAAAACAGATTAAGACTTGGCATAACCTTAAAGCAATGAGTAATTGTGTGAATTTTCAGGAGAAATTTGCCATGATTTTGAAATTATCAAATCTAGAAAAGTTAACTATGTGACGCTTCTCAATCAGTCATGCTAACTGAATTATGTGCCTAAAGCGTGATTTCGAATGCTCTTTCTAACTAAATATAAAGAAAATTTCAATTATTTCAAAGGTCATTTCAGAAAATAAAATAAATTGTTAAGAAAAAAACTGAAAAAATTAGGTACATGGAAGACTACTGAAGTAAAATATAAATTTCAACATCTAAAAGTACTATAGGGACAATAACACATGACATAATGATAGAAATATACAACGTTTATCTAGTGCATCTAGTCTCAAATGGTGCAACTACCTCTTGTGAAGTACAAGGCTTTGAAATCTGCTTAACCTAGAGAATTTGGTGAGCAGAGCTGATGGTATCCTCCAAATTTTTGCGACATGTTCAAGGTTCCTAAAACTGCAGGTACATGTTTACCATAGATATAATTTGTAGCTAAAACTCCCCAAAAGTCTTCAGTTCGAAGATATTCTATAATTTCTTTTTCAGAAGTATCATCTATTGAAAAGGTTGCCTAGTCATAATGTAACAAATTTTATAAGTAGCAGAGGTTTTTGCAAAAATGTCATATGGAAGCAAACTTGAACGCAATACAAAGCCACCATAACAAAAAGAAAGATTAAGTTCAACCCTGTGTCTCAAGTTCAACCCTGTGTCTCATGTACCTGCAGTCTTGTGGAAATGATTGGAAAGTTGGCAGAAGGTAAAATATGAAAACAAAATGGCCGACAAACCTGGCGGTGAAGATCTGTGAGCTGTATTCTGAGCAGTTGAATGTTGTTGTTGTGAGTGGTTTGCACCATGTGTAGGTTTGACACCAAAACTTATATTAATATTTGGCAATAACGATCGGAGATGAGTCTGCATATCCTGCATTCCAAATGAATCGCCCTGAAAAATTTACACTGGTAAACAAACGATTTTAACAGGACACACAACACCTATTTGAACTTTTAATTTATGTTTGTTTTAAACCTAATCCAATATTGCTGTAGTCATTCACATAAATGAACAGTGGTTTTCAATTCTATATATTAATCCAACCCTGAAATTCTATGAATCATAGCTGTCATTAAGCTGAAATCTTTTGAGTTTAAGAAAGATGAGCTGACAAACCTGTGAAGACTGTTGTTGTTGTTGTGGTTGTTGTCTCTGTTGATGTTGTTGTTGTTGTAAAGTCTGTTCTCGTAATATATCTTGATAATTATTATGAAAATTGTTTTGGGGAACTCTAGAAAAGCCTTGAGAATAGGGCATGAAGTCTGACATTTTATTTGGATTGTATTCTGAAATGATAAAATATTCAGCTTATATTATCCAATATGGCAGACACAGCTTGACATTTTCGACCAAAAAAAACCTACTCCTCTGTGTGTTGATCAAGAGTATAAGGGACGAAATGTGATTAGGAATTTTAATTCATATTCATGATCTGGATACATTTTATTTGTGTCTCCCTGAACATGGTCTGACAATCTGATGATTGAACAGTCAAATAAATGACCTAGAATGTGTGTGGTACAGTGGTTTAACCTATTTTCGTGGATATAAGGATTCAACACCGAATTTCGTCAAAGTTAAAAAAACAAAAACAAAATTTTATGTCTTAGAAGTGTCCTCAGATATTCTACATTCTACATGCATGGCAAGTGGAATCACCCACACAAATTCGTGAAATGAAACAGCCTGGTCTGTAGTAGATCAGCTTCCTCATTTTACGACTTATAAGTTCAAGGTACTTGTGTTAAATGGGCACTAGAATTGGGTTATCAGTGAATAAATTAAACTAACATGATCTTAGTTTTGAACTTACCAGGTCTATAATAAGGTTGTTTTAATAACTGTTGTTGTTGATGTTGTTGTATATGGCTAAGAGAGAAACCTGGTGGAATATTATTGAAATGAGGCCTCTGTTGTTGTGTCTGTGGAGCTGATGGCTGCTGAGTCATGGACGTCATTGGATTCTGACCATAACCAAACTGTCTCTGTTGCATATTTACAGCATGTTGTCTATTGAGGCCATTTTCTTTTTCAATTAAATCAGCTAAACCTTTGAAAGACTCATTACATGGATCAAACCCTGAAGAAATAAACATTAATAAACGTATGTTAATTGAGCATTGAAGTGTACAATGAGGGAATTTTTAGCCTTCTTGTGAGATCTTTTAAGAGCCTGTAGCACAAAGCGATTTCCATAAATTATCTCATAATTCAATAATGCTATTATGGAATATATTTTGAGTTCTACAGCAGTTTATTCTTTGGATGTTAATTCCTCTTTCACCTCTGATCTGCACTGATGGACCGTTAGTGACAAAAAAACAGATCAAGACTCTAATGGATGTGTCTGAATCACTGGACAAAAACTATTAATATAGACCTGTTGGCATATTAGAATAGCTTACCTAAGTCATCATCAAGATCTTTTTCTTTAGAAGAATGAAAACCGAAAGCAGCTTGCCAATCTGTTTCACTAGACACTGGGATATTGTCTGAAAACTCTGTTGTGGGTATCGGAACTGGCATGTCTAAAATAACAATCAGCTAAAATCAAGCAAAATTGAAACGTCACAAATGTCTGCTAAACATAGTTGGATTTCTTAAACTGATAAGGTTTGCCGCTTTCTTTATACATCAATCTGATAAAATGAATGAATATCCTTAAAATCCCAATCCTTAATTGGAGCAAATAACTGTGTGACCTCAAGCTAAAAGTTCGGCATTTAGATCATCATTAAAATCTGAATTTGTTTTCACTAACATTTTGAAATATCAAGCTCAGAAATATGACACATTGTAATTTTGAATTCCATATTTTACATGTTTTGAACAACTAAAACAAATTTTAAACAGTACATGTTCAGCAGTCAAAATTATCTTCTGCCCGTTTTCAGCTTGCTTTACAATTCAAATTTAATAAACACAACAAATTTGAACATATGAACTAACCTGCCGGTTGAGGAGGCTGTATATTTTTTGGCTTGCTAGTGAAGGTATTGGAACTAAAGAATGAAAGACTATCGGTGCTGTTGTCAAATAAAGACCGTCTGTTAAAACCAATGGGTGGTACTGTAGTTGTATGTAGTAATGAAGGAATAGAAGCAGGCAGAGGAGATTGTTGAGAGGTGGATATAGGATCTGTTAGTAACTGATGGGGAGGGGAATCATTCATTGGATTGTCTACCACAGGTGGAGCTGGAGATATGTTCTGAGAAGGATGTGGTGGATTCTCTGCTGTTAAAGAATCTGGGTTTGGTATCTCACTACCCCGATCTGCTGGCTGATATCTACAAAATATAGTTTGTATTTTAAAGTCATGGTTCTGCTTTCCTATACACTGAAAGAGGTTTCATTTCATTTTTTTAGCCTTTCAAAGCTATGTTTTAAATCATCCACTGAAAAATAAGCCTTTGCTTATATGCAGGAAGTTGAAACCTTGACAGTTTTACTATACAGTGACATAATATGAGCTCTTATCAATAAGAATTAGTTGGTTTAAGATAACAGAAATGTGGGTAAATAAGAATATCTTTAGCAATGCAACGATTTTCAGGTAGTATTTGTAAATCAATTTGTTTGAATTTTGTTCGAAGAAGCATCTAAAAAACAATATCAAAGAACCTGATCTTGCACCGAGGACATCAGACCAATAAGTATCAATTACATTTAAACATTTCATCTAAATATGCAAGACTAAGATATGAGGAAAACCTTACATTAGTCTTCTAGCTTAAAACTTACACTGTATTTTGAGTATCACTTTCAGAAGTTGAATTTTTATGACGAGAACTACCCACAGCTTTATTGGTGTTATTGGTAGGAGGAGTTTCAGAACGGATATCAGGACTATTGGTAGATTGCCGATTACCATTAGTTAACCTCTCTATTTTACCGTTATTACCAGCTAGTGTCGGCCAGGTATCTGTATTACTACCAGACACCGGGCTAGGTTGACCATGTGTTATTTCACTAGATTGAGGTGGAGTTTGATTACTCTCTGTTCTATTTGTTTGTTGTTGATTGTCTGGTGGCTGGTCATTGATTGGAGAGGTGGATTTTTTCCTACAAATAAAAATAATCTGATGACTTAGGTACACATTTATTAAATAGCGAGAGGACGTTTTAATCCAAAGCACCAAGTATTGAAGTCAATGAGTCACCCACAGATCCACTTTGAATCATACTAAAGTAGATACTTAAGACAACCATGTCGAAATGAAACGACACAGTTCAAGGATGTGCACATTCTGTAGCACAAGAGGCCTCTGTTTAGTAATGCACAATCTTAAAGGATAGAAGGCTTTTACCCTTCTAAAACTGTGCAACATAATAAACTCTAGATCTTTAGATTAGAGAGTAAGAATTTAAGTAACTAAACCAGTCTAAGAAAGTTTGGAAACTAACTCGTGAGCTTCTGTTTTATTCATGATAAACAGTGGCTTACCTTCCAGTTTTTATTTTATTATTAGATGATAAATGATTATTAGCCGAATTCTGACTGTTTAAAAAGTTCTCAATTAACTTCTGTTCATATTCCTGATGTTTCCTGCAAATAAAATGTCATAGATTACAAGACAAATCAAAAAGCTTTTCAAGCTATCTTCTGTAATTTCATTTTATGAAATGTAACCCATAAAATTTTAAGAAGCTGATTTGAAGTCTTGATGACAATGCTTTCAGTTTTGATCACGACTGATTATACATAAAGTGTCAGGTCACAGTCAAAATCAAACATTGACTTACCCCATTTGCATTTCTTCTTTTGTAAAACTAGCAGCTTCTTCACCCAACTCATGTAAATACATACAATCCTATAATACAAAATAGAATTTTAAATCTTCTTTTACACCTTTTTCTCCACTTCTTGTTTGAATTCTCCATTATTGACTTAATAATTAAATTAACAGGACCAGAGTCCAAAAAATGTGATCGTAGTCTTTTGTGAGTGTAATATCCTCTTAAATAGACTTAATTCAAATATTTTCATTTTACAAATTTCTGAATTGGCCATGCAGTGTTTAATGGGGGTAATATAGCCACATCAGCAGCATTAGGCCAGTCCTTTTTGATTTCACAACTGTCAGGATATCTTTCATGCGCATGGTCTGTTGCACAAGGGTCTGTTTAATCTGAACACTAACATGTCGGAAGGTTTAAATCTCAAACCATGATAAGATCAAGCTCAAAAAGTTCTGCAAGCAATATTGAGCATAGAATTTTAAAAAAACCTTAAGAATTTTAAAAAAAACTTAAGAATTTTAAAAAAAACTTACTGATTTAAGACACTGGGTGCCCTTCAAAAAATGACTACAGTATTTTGTTGTACCTAAGGAAGCCTTTAAAGTTCGCCCATCAACATGTATATTATTTACATGCATTATGGCTTTTAAAGCATCTTCTGATTTATAATATGTGACATACCCACTAGCACTAGGACCCTGTAAAAAATAAAATCGAGTGTGAATTATTTACGCTTTTCTTTTTACCATCTCATCTTACTAATAAAAACAGCTGGCACAATTCAGTGTTGGATGAGAGAAATGAACGTCACTGGCCTACCCTTAATAAATTTTGAACTACTGACGGATCCTCAAGTGCAACCAGTCCAGGCTTTATGGACCATCCAAACAATTTTACCCATGTAGTACTACCAACATGCATTGCTGACCAAAATTAAAATCCTAGGACATCCTTCAGGATCCTGTCATCCTACAGTTGTTATTCGGGCAAGTGCCAGGTAAAGTTAAAAGTTAATTTTAAAAACAAAATTCTTACCGAGGCTTGCGACCCAGCATAGGAAGTACTTTGATTAATAACTACTTTATGAATTTTCCCAAATTTTCCAAAATATTCATGTTTTTTCAATACTTCTGATTCTGCTATTCTCTGTGACAAACCCACTACAAATACTAAATTTTTCTGTACAACTCTGAAAGAAAGACAACTCTCTCTGGTAAAAAAATGAAAACAATGACAGTGAGAAATAGAAATTTTTTTTAAATATTTTTTTTGTTACCGTACGCAATATTGAATTACATAACTGCAACAGTGTCAATGAAAAGAAATCCAAGACATGCCTGTTATATCACGAAAAATCCACTACAGATATCAGTGAGCAACTGCACATTCAAAGATGTTAAGAAACTTTCCAAGTTAAAGCTACAGAGGACAGAGGATTTCCTGTCCCTAATGTGAATAAAAAACACTGCTAGACTATACCTGACATTTGCCAAATGTTTCCTATTTTCAGCAGCTTTTTGTTTCTTTTGGACATCCTTCTGTCGTCTTTCTCTTTTGATTTTCAGCAGTATATCTTCTGTTAAAGGTTTGAATTCAGCAGGATCTTCAGGATATTGCTTTCTGCAAGCTGGACACAGACCGTTTTCATCTGTTCTTATCCTGTGCCAGCAGAATCTGCATATCTATAAGACACAATGACAATTTGTCATTTGAAAGCTAAAAATTCTTAAGTAGTACCGGTAGAATAAAATATCATAAAAACTGTTCATGCCAAAGTTACTGACTTGAACACGCAGTCTGTAAATTTATTTTACCTCGTTATGGTGTCTCAAACCAACATTTAAAGTTTTTCGAATATATATATTTTAAAATGATTTGACTGAACATTTGACTGAGTTTCCATAAATATGCAATGATTGAAACTTACCTGATACCCACATGTACATGGATAAAAGTTAATATCATCAATTTCTAATAGTTCCATACACAAAGGACACTGTAAAGTAGAATACAATATTCAGTAAGACTTCTTCAAATTCAAGAATCAACAGGAATTGTGCTTATCATTTTAAACTGGCAGTGTAACAGGTGAGGTGCATTCCTTCTATTGACACTTATGAAACAATCATGAATGGTGAGAAAAAATATGAAATGGCAATTAGAGAAAAAAAAATTATCAAAAGTACCTCAACTTGTTCTTCACCGACAGACATCTTGAAAATTTCCAGCTTAAAGAAAGCAGACCTGTTGCTTTATCTGCAAAGAATAAAAATAAAATACATACTAAACATACATTCAAATTTGCCCATATGGTTAAAAGGATACTTCCTCATAGAATGGACATCAAATTTAATAACTATTGCAAAACGATTTAAGTATGTTTCAAAATTACTTTGTTTAATGAATTATTACTCAGTTTAATGGATTGATTGGAACAATTTGATGAACGAAGATTCATTTAAGTTTACAAATGTTATCATTTTGTTCATCCTAAGAAAAAGTAAGTATACCCTTAATTTTCTCACTATTTTACATTTCATGGTCATATTATAATCTTCAATATACGAAAATATGTTGAAAATGAAGGAAGTTGTTGTATTTTCACTATTCAAGATCACAGAGTTAAGCAAGAGGTTAATATTTAAGCTATTAAAGCATATTGTTTAACTTCATTTTAAGATAAGATTACCTCATCTTCACTCAGGTTTATATAATAGGCCTACCATATACACATACCAAATTAATCAACATCTGTGAAACACTGTAGTTTCAGTTTCAATTTGTGAAATTACAGGGGTCAATCTTTTAGTGGTTAATATTTTCAAGCCATAATGTTTAACAGTCTTATGTCAAGGGTTACTGACTATTGCTGTAAAGGCATAATAAGCAGTTTGTAAAAATTTGACATTGTGAAGATAATTATAATGACCACATACCGGTTCTCATATTGTCATATTGCCACTGACAAAGTGACATCTCTAGACAGATATGTAAATATTTAATCACAAAATAGAAGATTTTCTAAAACATATTTATGAAAAAAGTACATTACAACAAGGAAATTTTCATGTATATGACTAATCAATCAACATCTAATTGACAAAGACTCCTTATGATTGGTGACTAGTCCGACTGTATTGTAAATTTGACACTGACAGCTTGAACGTGAAATATCTTTATTTTCATAATGTGAATATAACCAAAATCTTGACCCGTTTTCCAAATTTGTGTCAAACTAGAGACATCGACTACCTGGCTTATTAAGACTAAATTTACTAGTTCTAAGACTAACAAAAATCTAGAGTTCGTGTGTCAAAAAGCTTTAAAGTAATTTGACCTATCATAAATTTCGCACCCCAGATTGAGAAGTTGGGTTGGGATAAAAATGTCGGTGCACCAAGGACATTTGCATTCCACATTTCCTCCATTTCATGGGTCGGCAGAAAGTTGAGACCCTTTTATTTCCAATAATTAACATTTCATCTTTTAAATTCCATATTGATTGGATACATATATTCATCTGATTACTTACAAGAATAAAATATTTTCTTCGTTCCCTACCGATTACTCGACGACTACACAAATTGATCGTATGCGCATAATTTTGACGCAGATTGCCCGGATGTAGGGAAGTGGTCGGCGTAATCTCGCGGGAAAATGCGATAACTGAACAAATGTCAACAAAGACATGTGTAGAAAGTAAATCGACTGTAAATGTCAGAATCAGTCATTAGATTATTCCAGTTGAAATGTCTTTCAAACGCGAGGGTGACGATAAAGAACAACTAGATGTTTTGAGAGTGAGTGAAAATAAATCCTGTCCCCAACTGATTCAATGTTATTTTGTTATCATCTGACGAGCATTAAGACTAGAGTTGAACATGATATGAAAGTGGGTTGGTGGTGTCTGTGATTTTCCGTCTTGCCTCTCCAAAAACTTTTCAAACACTTTGCAAACCAATGTTCTTTTTTCAGAAAAGAAGAATAAGAGATCTGGTAGGGGAAAATGTTCCAGAAGATGAGGCTAAATTATTAAGTAATGGAAAGTAAGTACTATCTGATAATCTTTAGATTTAACTCAAAAATAGCTTGTCACAGTAGATCATTCTCTGGAAACATCTGAGAATTGATTGAGTGTAAAGATTATTTGTATGTCTTTTATTTATATATATTATATACCTTCTAGTAGTATACTGCCTCATTTCACCTGATGATGACAATGTAGATTGTTGAAACATTGTGTGCAATACAACTAAGGAGTAGTATAGTATAAAATTGTGTTCTGTTAATTAACCTGTTCTTTAACCCTATATGTCACATAAAGGGACAGGTGTATCTTAAATTGATGAGTCGTCATTTTAACATTCAAACCTGGATAATTCTAGACACACATGGATTTGAAGGCTCAAATTTCAACGGTGAGCTGTGAACACTATAACTGATTGAAAGTAAAATTATTCCTTGTCCTGAGGACATACTAAAGTATGATTGGTGAAAAAAAATGGCCAGCCTGTCCCTGAAAGTATTACATTATTTACTGTGTATATCTGTGACATTTAATGATGTGCGGCATTTGTAAATATTTTTTAGGTTTACATGTTTAGTGTGTAGTTACCATCCTATATTTGATACTATTGATATGTTATTAGTACATAGAGCAGGCAAGAAACATGAACAAGGTAATACATTTTTTTAAAAGTTCTGTAATTTTTTCAATCATTTGCAATACAGATTTATTTTGATAAATTTAGATTTGAAGATCGCAAAGCATGAAACTCTAAAATAACAACATGATTCAAGTTCTGTTTTAATATTTCTAATTTTAAGTATCTATAATTACAAGATGTTTAGAATACGTATTTGGTTTTATATACCTGGGCTTTTTTACTGCCAGAAACCAAATTCTCAATCAATTTCTCAAAAAGTATTAAATTTTCTCAATTTTATATCTTTGCATATGACTTCAAACATTTTCCTTAGTTTAACTAAACGTTTTCATGTATTTGTTTATAAATCTTTACAGAATGGAAATTTTCTTCCATTTTTACACATAATAAGAACTGAGAAAGACCATTCACATTTTTTTTTCGTGGCTGATTCCCTAATATAGTATAAATGTATCAATTCTCAACATGATTCATATGGACTAAAAAAAATATTGTTTCAGGTGCTACCATATTTCTAGAAAAACAAAGAGAACTAAAAAATATGATAGAAAAGAGAAAAGCAGAACATTTTGAAAAGTATGGCAACACTAATATAAAGATTGCTGAGGTTTGTTGTCGTACCAATTTAGTTTGATGATAATAAGGAAAATAATTAATACCAAAACAAGGTTTTTGAAGGACTGTAGCCAAGTGACATCAAATTTTATAGAAGAACAGGCATGAAAGTGAATGATACAATGGGTTAGAATTTTGAATAATTTGTCTTCAATGGTGTAATATACTCAGGTCAATTTGCTAAATTTATTTGTTTCAAAATGAAGTTTTCCAAACATCATATAATAATCTTATTGATTACTGTTATTTTAGGAACATCTGAGCAATAAACATCTGATGTCATCCACTCCATATGATGCTAGATCTAGGAAACTCAAACCATATGACAGAAAACCTAAGATACATATTGGAACTAGGACCAAAATTTCTACAAATACTGTTCAATTATCAGACTTACCTGGCTCTAGTAAAGGAAAATGGGGACATCTTAGTTCCTCTGAACCCATCATGCATGATGCCAAATTAAAAAACATTTTTCGTTCGGAAGACCGAGGCATGGAAACTGTTAAGCCTTATGTTGGCAAGCGGCAAACAATAGATCCGACAAATAGAAAGGTGCTGCAGGAATCTCATTCTATATTGGAAGAAAACAGTGACATTCGTTCAGATCTAAAAACTATTGTGTCAGATGTACCAGATGTAAATGATAAATTGTGCCCATCCGATGCTTCTGTGGAAAAAGTATCTCCTCCGAAAATTGTGACAGAAGAAGAGATACAACTCTCTAAGAAAATTCAACAGTTGAGAGGGTATGTATATACAATCAGAGTGTATTGAGACGAATGTATGTCCCTTTTTGCTACCAGTAAAGATAGTAGGCTCACCAATAGGAGAGATCTGCCATGATGTCATAGAAGTGGCTTGCGTATCACATGGTGCACAACTTTAACAGGTGTAAGAGTTGTTGTCCTACCAATTGTCCTACTCAAGTCATGCATGTGTTCTACTTTTAGTATACCACGGCTCAGCCGATTTCTACTATTATTCTATGCTTTACTATCAACACAATAACTTTATTTACTCAAGAAAATGTCGTTCACTGAATTGTGTTGCCTGGCTTTATCAGACCAATCTGTAAAAGCATTAGCAAAAAATTTAGCAGTTAAGCACTATTTCTGATCATTTTTTAACTGTTTGTGTATTTCTTTTAGAGCTGGATGGAAACGAGATTGGGATGGTAAATGGATTAAAGATGAAGATGCTGAATTTGATTCTGATGAGGAACCACCAGATATTTGACAATTATTTAATATACATTATGCAGAGAATAAAATTGTTGTTTACATATTATCAATATTGTTGTTTAGAGAAATTACATGGATTGAATTTACCCAATGAACACTCTCTGAAAGAGAACCCAAGTTGACAAACAATATTCATATAGTGGTATCAGGTGTTCTGAAGGGTGAGAATGCCCTGACTCCAAAGCACACTTGTTTGGGCGTTAACTTTAGTAAGCTCAGAGAAAAAACCTAGATTTGGACTGGTTGCTATTTTCTAACAAACCAGATGTCCTATGGAAGAAGTTATGAAATTATGAGTTGTAAGGCTACACTATGTAGCTGCCAATTAAAATCTCACTGATTTAAAGTGACCAAACAATATTTTAAATATGCGGCAGTGTATTCTTTGTTTGGTCGATTTGACTGCTAGAATCGGCAAATTGACTTCATACATATGGGCGAAATGGCATTTGGTCGAAACGACTGAAATTCATCATGGCGTCAAAATGTTAGCAACTATGAAAACAATGAAGTGATTTTGGTGATTGAGGCATATATATACTCGATTCAATACCGATTTACATGTGATAAAGTACGTATGATTTTGTAATTATTAGCTGAAGATTGCAACTGCAAAAATAAGTGCAGGCGAACGAATCTAATCTCTCTGAACAGTGACAGGTGCTATTCATTTGTTGTGACATTTGTAGGGTAGGCCTACTTCAGCTTTGTAAACTGTAAACTAATAATAGTTTTCAAATTGTATTGACCAAAAGAAGGGATACTCATCCAAAAAAAACAATGGTCTTAAGGACCTCTATTCATTATTACAATGTAAATTCTTCATAGGATTGTCTAGGTTGTCTGCTGTACTTTTACAGAAGAAGATGGCCAAATTAAGATATGCCTGTGATCAAGATAAGTCTGTGTTGATGAATAATTTTGAAGCTAGAGGCTGGATACAAGTTAGTCCTGAAGATGATTTTAATTTCTATTGGTAAGATTTTACTATTGAAATAATTAAATTGATTCAAAATAGGTTTTCATGTCTATGATAACTTAAGCTTATATGGGACTTTTATTTGTACCATACTACTGGGATTTCCTTCCAATATCTCTGATTTCTGCAAATTTAGACACCCCTTTCTAAATTATCAAGTCTGTTTTTGTTAGAAATTATGTATGTACACAGATAACTGAGATTAAAAATTATGAACTATATTACAGGGCTAATGTACAGAATATAAGAAATATATTTAGTATTGAAGCTGGTTATAGATTGAGTGATGACCAGTAAGTGAAGATAATATATTTTCTCAGTTTTATGGATATTATCACATCATACCTTATCATTATTAAAGGGAATATGTACTCTATCTCTATATTTCACCAGCTTATAGAGCTTAATTTAAGCTATCAGTCTCACTTTCCAGAATGAAGATATGACATGTGGTATGAAATCGAATAAAGTGGAAACTATTTGTGAGCAATTAATATCATTCTCCTATGCATAAACTACCCACAGACAGTTAGGCATAATGTTTTTGACTGATATTACCCCCACAGAACTAATGCTTCATTTTGGAAGTATGTACCATCTTCAAAATAACAAGGATGACTCCCTCAGGTAAAGGCTATGTCAAATTTTAAAACATTGAAAAAATTGCATATTTCAGATTTATTAATCATTTTCCCAATCATATGGAATTAACCAGGAAAGATCTTATGGTAAAAAATATTAAAAGATATAGAAAAGAATTAGAGAAAGAAGGCAATCCATTAGCAGAAAAAGATGAAAATGGCAGATATATTCATTTAGGTAAGTTAAATTCTGAGATCACAACTCAGTCATCTGACCCATGAGAAAGTAGACAAAAAATGTGATCTGTTGGTTTATCTTTCAACCTATCTCCTGTTTAATATTGTGGTTATGTTTTGGCTCTGGCATTTTGAAATAAAACATCTCCATTCATTTTTATTTCATATCCAGGCCATTTATAAATTTAAGTGTTGATGATTTCTTGACATTCCATAATAAAAAGATTGTTTTTAATCAATACACAAGATATAAGCTTATATACATACAGAAGAACACTTCATATCATGTCTTTTGTTTGTGCCATTATTTGAATGCATGTACATCTTTCTATTTTGTCCGCAGATTTTATTCCACAGACATTTATGTTACCGTCTGATTATAATTTGTTTGTTGAAGAGTTTAGAAAGAATCCCAATACTACTTATATTATGAAACCATGTGGAAAAGGTTTGTTTTCCAATCTCTCTAAGTTATTGCCCTTGTTTTTATAAAGTATACTTCATGTACAATCTGAACTGCAAAATGAAACCCAAAATCCCCCAAACATATTGGCAATACGTTGGTTGCATCTAATGAACTTTTTATATGAGGAAGTATATAAATCATGTATCATGATATATGTTTGCAAAATAGTGATCATGAGTAACAATTAATTAACACTGCTGACCTTGAATAGGTCATTATTCCCCAATACTCAACTTGACAGAGTTATAATATGGTAGAGATAGAGACTAATGATTATTCTTGTATGATACGAAGGTTTGTCTGTCTTTGATTTTGGTTAGCAGGATGAAAAGAATATACTGCTTCGGTTTCTGATCAAGGATAAATCTCAATATGATAGTTTTAATATATTTTGTTTTATTTTTGTACAGCAAGAGGTATTGGAATATTTCTGGTCAATAAATTATCTCAACTAAAAAAATGGTCACGAGATGGTAAAACTAGTGTGTAAGTTTTGATTATATATACCTTTATTTATTCAAACATGCATAGAAAATTGATAGTTGATTTGATTAATGAATATTACTCAGTAACCAATGCTAATAATAGTAGAAAATTTATAGTGAGTTGTATTTAGAACTATTCAGTATACTGATTAGATTAATGAATATTACGCAGTTATCAACGCTAATAATAGTAGAAAATTGATAGTGAGTTGTATTTAGAACTATTCAGTATACTGATTTGATTAAAGACTACAACTCAGTAATCAAAGTATACTAATTAGATTAAAGAATATTACTCAGTAATCAACGCTAATAATAGCAGAAAATTGAGTTTAATTTAAATTACACATTTAAAGATGGTGAGAATATCACTCAGTAATCTAACCTACAAAAATGTTAGATAGTGAGTTGTATTTAAAACTACTCAGTTAAGTGATTTGATTAAAGACTACAACTCAGTAATCAAAGTATACTGATTAGATTAAAGAATATTGCTCAGTAATCAATGCTAATAATAGTAGAAAATAATAGCAAGTTGTAATAAAACTACTCAGATTAGTGATTTGATTAAAGAACATTACTCAGTAATCAAATCAATAATATAGATTTGATGGTGAGTTGTATTTTAAACCACTCAGTCTAATGATTTGATTAAAAAACGCTACTTGGTAATCTAGTAATAGCAGGGAATTGATAGTGAGTTGTATTTAAAACTTCTTAATAATGTTTGTNTCAAGAACACTACTCAATAATCAATCTACAACAATAAAAAAAAATTGGAAGTGAGTTGTATTTAAAACTACCCAGAATAATGATTAGATTATTTACACTGCTTAGTAATCAAACATGATAATATTAGAAATTGATAAGATTAAACATCACTCAGTAATCAAACCTACAACAATAATAGGAACTTGATAGTGAATTGTATTTTAAACTACTCAGTATAATGATATGACAAGGCCTTGTTTGACACAGATCTGTCAGCTTCCGAGCTGTTTTATGTGGTCTGCATTGCAACATATTATGATAGAGGCTAGGCGTGTATAGCTCTGCATATCTGCAGTTATTTTACATACTTATCAACACAATAAAATAACTCTCTATATTATATGTTTATTTTGCTGCTATTTAGTTCCTCCAGGTATAACATTATCCTTAATATACTGGGCATTGTTTGATTAAATGATTTTGATTTTTAGCTCTTGCACATGCAAAATCTTTCCTAACCACTTCTGACAACACCCTATATAGCCAGTTGCGCATAGAATAGAATCATGTAGAATATTTTTTTTCTCAAATCTGTTATGTATCTGTTTAGCAAATGGATTATGGTTGAATTCATTGTCTTATCTTTTTTTATCAACACATCAATTCCCTGATTAAAAAATATTTTACACCTCTTTGAACTTTGAATAATATGTTTTGATAAGAGAAAAGAATAAACATTTAAATTTTATCATAAATTCCCAAAAAGGGGAAACCAATTAAAATTATATTATTGTCCTCTTATTTGATGTTTCAACTTACTGCCTTCTTCAGAAACACCCAAAATAGATCTCGATCACATCTTTTTCCGTTATTTTACTAACTATTTAAAGTTTAGAAAATAATAAACATTTAAATATGCATTTTTTTTTGAAGACCACTATTTCGAAAATTGTCTTCTAAGTGATAATTCGATCTTATATTTGCATATTCATCAATGCATGGTTCTTCTAGAACTAGTTATACTGTTTTGAAGCTGACAATCCAAATCAGTAATATTTTAAAAAAACTAAAGAGTATTCAGAGGTGTTGCAGTTTTCAGTCAAATTGGTATTTGTACTTTCAGATTTACACCACCTACAGCTAAAGAGACATATGTTATAGCTAAATATATAGATAATCCTTTATTAATTGGTGGGAAAAAATTTGATCTTAGATTATATGTCCTGGTGACTTCATTTAAACCTTTAAAATGTTATATGTAAGTTAATTATTCTTTGTTAAAAATATTGTCCTGGTGACTTCATTTAAACCTTTAAAATGTTATATGTAAGTAAATTATTCTTTGTTAAAAATATTAAAACAGAACGTCATGTATAATATTGTTGTTTCATGCATAGTTTCTATGAGATCTTTATAGGTCTGAGAGCATGGCCTGAAACATTTTACTTGTTTAATTCAAGTTCTGCCAGTAATGAAACTAAATTCATTTATAAAGCTAGGAAAATGTAATAAAACTAAAATGGTTTTGAAGCCAATAGGGTAATCCTCTTGATTGTGACAGATTGTGAATTTATTTTTAAATTAATATATATTTCAGGTATAAATTAGGATTTTGTAGATTTTGTACAGTAAAATATAATGCTAATATCAATGAACTAGATAATATGTTTGTACATTTAACTAATGTCTCTATACAGAAACAAGGGGTAAGTTCACCTCCTCATACAAAGCTATTTGGATAAAGTAGACCATATTCCCATCTATTTATTGATAAGAGGGCACAGTTATGGTATGGTTTTCAAGCATTTGGTAATAAATTCAACCATGTACATATACCAAGTATATACATAATCAATTGTTTTATCCTAGGATGAATATAATTCTATACATGGTGGTAAATGGACAGTCCAGAATTTGAGGTTATTTTTAGAAAGTACCAGAGGAAAAGAGGTGAAAGGAAATCTTTTGATCATTTTTACAGGCACAAACATTTTCAAGTTCTTTGAGTATGCTAATTATGGTTTTGTATATTTGATATTGCCTATTTTTATTAGCCTTACATTGCAGAAACCTAAATGATAATAAGGTCACCTATTTTAAGGTTCAATGTTTACTTATTTCAATTCCATTTTAATCCATTAATACACTCTAATTACAATCTCTGAAGAATGTGAGTTAATGAGATTCTGTTATTTATTTTAGGTGTCTGATAAATTATTTGATGAAATTGACTGGCTCACTGTACATTCTCTTAAAGCTGTTTCTGTAAGTATTTATTAATTAATTTGAAATCAGATGAGATATTCCTCAGAGTGAAAATCAAGAACCAATTGAAAGAAATTATTTCCCAGGCATTTGTTTTCCTTCCAAGAGTTTAAGAAATTCATTATTTTTCAATTATCAAGAAGTTGACGCTATCGAAAACACTAAAATTAGTTGATAATTGTATTGAATTCGTAATTACAGGTATATTAAATGATATATGTAACTACTATGACCAATTATAATTATTTCAGGGGTGTATATCAAATGATAGACATTGTTTTGAATGTTATGGGTAAGTCTATACGTCTAATTGTTCAAAAATCATCCCATGGACATAACATGTAATATTATTGATATTGTTAGTTTAATTGTGATATGATTATTGATAATATTAGTTTGATTATGATATGATTATTGATAATATTAGTTTAATTGTGATATGATTATTGATATTAGTTTGATTATGATAAGATTATTGATAATATTAGTTTGATTATGATATGATTATTGATATTAGTTTAATTATGATATGATTATTGATAATATTAGTTTGATTATGATACGATTATTAATATTAGTTTGATTATGATATGATTATTGATATTAGTTTAATTATGATATGATTATTGATATTAGTTTGATTATGATGTCGTTGATAATATTAGTTTAATTGTGATATGATTATTGATATTAGTTTGATTATGATATGATTATTGATATTAGTTTGATTATGATATGATCATTGATATTAGTTTAATTATGATATGATTATTGATATTAGTTTAATTGTGATATGATTATTGATATTAGTTTAATTGTGATATGATTATTGATATTAGTTTAATTGTGATATGATTATTGATAATAGTTTGATTATGATATGATTATTGATAATAGTTTGATTATGATATGATTATTGATAATAGTTTGATTATGATATGATCATTGATATGAGTTTAATTATGATATGATTATTGATATTAGTTTAATTGTGATATGATTATTGATATTAGTTTAATTGTGATATGATTATTGATATTAGTTTGATTATGATATGATTATTGATAATAGTTTGATTATGATATGATTATTGATAATAGTTTGATTATGATATGATTATTGATAATAGTTTGATTATGATATGATTATTGATAATAGTTTGATTATGATATGATTATTGATAATAGTTTGATTATGATATGATTATTGATAATAGTTTGATTATGATGTCGTTGATAATATTAGTTTAATTGTGATATGATTATTGATAATAGTTTGATTATGATATGATTATTGATAATAGTTTGATTATGATATGATTATTGATATTAGTTTAATTGTGATATGATTATTGATATTAGTTTGATTATGATAAGATTATTGATATTAGTTTGATTATGATATGATTATTGATATTAGTTTAATTATGATATGATTATTGATATTAGTTTGATTATGATATGATTATTGATATTAGTTTAATTATGATATGATTATGGATATTAGTTTAATTGTGATGTCGTTGATAATATTAGTTTAATTATGATATTGATAATATTAGTTTAATTATGATATCATTATTGATTATATTAGTTTAATTATGATATACTTATCGATAATTATGTTTTTATTTTAGTTATTATATCATTGTTGATGATAATATTTTTTATTCTAGTTATGATATCATTATTGATGATAATTTAAAACCATGGTTAATAGAAGTAAATGCCTCACCATCATTATCAGCAACAACATCTAGTGATAGAATAATGAAATATAAATTAATATCTGATGTTATAAATTTAGTTATACCACCAGGAGAACCACCAGAGTAAGTCCACATTTAACTTACTAGGTCTAGAGACTCCATACCAAGACAAGAAATGCCTAGTCCTAGTCACTTTTTATCTAGTTCTCCATAGAGTTGATGACTAAATGGCTGTACAGCAAACAGTTTACAGGCAATATATAAAAATACTATTTATTTTCTCTAAATGATGAGAAACCATTCTCATCTG